>NC_056681.1:4230000-4530000 GCF_018350215.1 Panthera leo
ACCCCTGACCCTTCATCTATAGGACCCCTTCTGGGCCTGACAGGGGAGGGCCATGGGACTTTCTACAGTGGTGGAATTGTACCCGGGTCAAGGTGATACGGGTGCATATGCTGGCCAAAGCTCACCAAGTGAGCGGGTTGGATGTGTGCAGTTTACCTGATGATTACACCTGATGAAAAATGCAATCACAGGAGCACCTGGGTGGCTCAGCCGGTTGAACACCAGACTTTGGCTTAGATTATGATCTCATGGGTCGTGGGTTCAAGCCCTGCATCAGGCTCTGTGCTGATGGCTCAGAGCCTGGAGCCTGCTGCAGATTCTGTGTCTCTCTCTTTTCTCTCTGTCCCTCCTCTGTTCATGCTCTGTCTCTCTCTGAAAACAAATAAATAAAACATTTTTAAAAATTCAGTCACAGTATTAAAGACCCCTGCCCATTGTGACTGTTCTAGCACCTTATTTATTTTCTTCATGGCACTCGTTATTTTCCGTAATCATCTTTTCACGTATATGTTTACTTGTTTATCATCTGTTCCCTGACACACACATGCACACACACACACCATCAGAAGCCCTCCACGGGAGGTGAAGCACAGGCCTCCAGGACAGCGGGAGCCAGGTCTGACCTATCACTCTGCATGCCCAGCACCCAGCTCAGGTCCTTGCCGGACACGGTGAATAAACATCTGCCTGGCTTATCTCACCACAGATGCACTGTGCAGTGAGCTCGCCAGGAAGGATCTCAGATCTTTTCCACTCTGATCCTCCCGAAAGCCCTCTTCTTGTGTCTTGGCCAACTCAGTCCAAATGCAAGAACTGACTGGCTCGTTTGATGAGTACTGAATGAGCGCTGTGGGGTGCAGCAGTGACCAAAACAGCCAAAGCCCGATGCTCGAGGGTCATCCGTTCTGGAGGGTGACAGACACTCAACACCTTGATGTCGCACAAGCCAGGAGATGAAAACTTCCCAGCAGAAAAATAAAGTCGGAACATCTGGGTAGAGATCCCATAAAGGGATGAGTAAAGCCAGGCACACACCTGAGGGAAGCAAGTTCCAAAAACGGAGGAAAGCAAGTGTTGATGGTCTGAGTTGAAGCATGTTGTTTGTTGGGACAACCCAAGTGGGGGAACAGGAATGTGGGGTCTCAAGGTCATAATGAGGACTTGGGACTGTACTCTGAGTAAGAGAAAATCCTAGGGAGGCTCAACCGGACAGTGCAGTGATCTGACTGAGGCTCTCACAGGATCCCGTGGACTGCTTGGGAAAGGGACACAAGGGCAGGGGGAGAGGTGAGGTGGGGGGGTCACCACCCAGGGCACACGAGAGGGCAGCTCAGACCTAGTAGGTTGCCATGGAGGTGTTAAGACCCCAACTCTAACTCTTAAATACTGAGAACAAACTGAGGGTTGATGGGGGGTGGGGGAGAGGGGAAAGTGGGGGATGGGCATCGAGGAGGGCACCTGTTGGGATGAGCACTGGGTGTTATATGGAAGCCAATTTGACAACAAATTATATTTAATAAAAAAATAAAATAAAGGCTATTTTAATATTTTAGCCATTTCAGCCCCTAAAAAGAAAAAAAACAAAGACCCCAACTCTACTTCAACTGAAGCATCCACAGGATGGATTCCATGGAGCGTGTGAGGTAAAGAGAGGAGTCAAAGCTCCAGGAGTTCTGCCCAGAGCAAGAAGAAGAAAGGAGTTGGCACGTCTCAAGAATAACTGAAGTTTAGCCCACCTGGGGAGCAGCATCCTCAGACGGGGAATCAAGAAGCTAGGGATAGCTGGCAGTGAGGGGGGACAGTCGTCCCGTGGCTGCCAAGCCATGGGTACAAATACAAGCAGCACCATGTGGCCCACATACAGCACCTCACCTAGTAGAGAGTCAGGGATGCCAACAGCAGAGACCAGAAGACCGGAAGCATCCAGCAAAGAGCCCTGAGACGGAGCAACCAATGTGGCTGGCAGACCACCAGGAAAGAGCTGACCCCAGAGGACAAAGAAAGTGTTTCCAGAAAAAAAAGAGGGATAGACCACGTCCCGCTGCTGGCTGAAGGCAGAACGTGGAGCTGGGCCGCCTGGGGCCCCAGTGAGCGTGAAAGGAGCCGTATCTATGGGGCGTGGGAGGAAGGCTGAATTTCAGGGGGTCTGAAGGAAAATGGCGGCCAGATGCAAATGGGAGCAGTCCACTCTTTGAAAACATTCCAGGTAAAGGGGGGCAGAGAAATGGGATGGTGGTGAAGGGAAACGCGGGGTCGAGATGAGCCCTTTTTTCAAGATGACGGAAAGAGCATCAAGGTATACACACCTCGTGGGGAAGGAGGATCACCATCCCGGGAGAGGGGACACAGGCAGCAGTCGGGTGCGCACGCGCACAAGGGGAGGGTAGCTGACAGGGGAACACAGAACGCTTCCGAAATTGCATTTCCTAAAGAAATTCATTACTTTCCAGCATGGGTAATGATTAAAAGTAACTTCTAACAAAGTGTGCTCCGCCAGCCAGGGACATGTGCATAAGGGACACTCAATAAATATTTGTTGATGGATTGATTTTCAAGTACGGTTCCCGCTGAACTTGAACACACGAGGTTCATTTATAATTGGAAGCATCTCGTTACATCCACCTAGTGAGCCAAAGTCCTTAAAAACAGTTTGCTCTCCATCATGCTCCCGCTCCAGCCAGCCCTCAGCCTGGCCCCAATTTAAATTATCACTTCAAAATTGGTGAGGCCTGAATTAATGAGATTTTACTGCACTCACGGCTTTAGATTAAAATCAATGCTGTGCCCGAACGCGAGTCGATGAAAAATGGCTGCAGAAAGCAGAAACTAATAAACAGCTCACATTTTTCTGGGAGACGCCGGCCAAGGCTCTCTATCTTCCTGACCGGCTCCCCCGCGCCTCGGCTTACCTGAGACAGCACATCTGAACCCACAGACCCAACACCTCTTTCTTTGTCTTGGGGGCAAATCCAAAGGCCTTTTCGGTTGGGCCTGCTGAACAAAAAGCATACCCGTTAGGGCGGGGGCCTCTCAGACTTCAGGGTGAGTACAAATGGCCTGGGGTCACTCTCGGAGGATCAGGGCACTTAGGACGCACTCATATGCAAGTAACAGCAGCTGGCACTTCAGAACGGCTGAGACGGTAAGTCGGTATTTGGTTATCTCCAGTGACCAGAGGCCCTGCAGCCGGGCAGGGCCGGGGACAGCAAATCCAGGGGCTCTGCGTCTCCAAGCAGGGACCTGAGTCCCTTCCCTCCGATCTTGCACCCCCGGCACACAAGCTCTGTCCTCAGGCTGTCACTGTCACAAGATGGCCGGTGCCAACCCAGGTGTCACATCCAGTCCCGACAACGTCCAGCCAAAACAAAGAGCTATTTCTCCCTGAGTCTCTTTTTTTTTTTTTTTAATTTTTAAAAAAAATTGTTTAACGTTTATTGATTATTGAGAGACAGAGAGACACAGAGCGTGAGCAGGGGAGGGGCAGAGAGAGCGGGAGACGCAGAATCCGAAGCAGGCTCCAGGCTCCGAGCCGTCAGCACAGAGCCCGACGCGGGGCTCGAACCCACAAACCGCGAGATCATGACCTGAGGCGAAGTCGGTCACCCAACCGACTGAGCCACCCGGGCGCCCCTTTTCTTCATTTTTTAAAGTTCCTTTATTTATTTTTGAGAGAGACAGAGACAGCGCAAGTGGGGGGAGGGGCAGATAGAGAAGGAGAGAGAGAATCCCAAGCAGGTTCCGCAACAGCCTGATGTGGGGCTTAAACCCACGAAACCGCAAGATCAAGACCTGAGCTGAAACCAAGAGTCAGACGTTTAACCGACTGAGCCACCCGGGCGCCCGTGTGCCTGAGTCTCTTTTCAAGAGGAGCCTTTTCCAGAAGCCCCCCAGCAGACGCCATGTAGTGCCTCGTCGGCCAGGCCTGAGACACCTGCTCGCCCCAAAGCTTGCACTGGACAGAGGAGTAGGATTGCCAAGGCTGACTGACTCTGGTCAGAGTTTAACCCCTGCGTGAGGACGGGGACACGCCCCCGGCTTGGAAGAGGGTGGGCGCCTCCACCAAAGAGCTCCCGCCAGCGAGGGTGAGGAGTGGTGGGCACCAGTGCCAGCTACAGGCCCGGCCATCACACGCCAGACTGAGCCTTGCCAAAGAGCCCCCCCCCTTATGCGGGAGGAAGCTGGGGTTCGGAGGGAGGTCACTTGCCCTGAGCCCCGGCTTCTGACTCCAAGCTCGCTGTCACCGCGTGTGACTTCCTCCTTGGCCTGATGGGAGGCCCAGTGGAAGGGGAGAAGGCTCCCAGACATGCTGTCCCCAGGGAGGCCTCTTTTCTTTGCCGACGGCGCCTGAGCGGTGACCCCGGAGGCTGACGTTACAGAGCACAAACACAGACAGCCCTGTGTCTGCCTCCCCCTCAGAGCCTTGCGAGAAGCAGCAGCCATGGGAGGAAAGTTTATTTTTCCTGAGCTGTTGGAGGATCACCTGACGTTGCCACCAACACCGAGTATTTTGCATCCGACGCCCTCCGGGCCTCGTCCCCACACCTGAACCAACACAGCCGACCTTCGCGGGGAGTGGACGTGTGCTCTCCGGGCAGAAGGGGGGGGTCTGTGCCTCCCGCTGTCGTGAGCCCTGGCTAAGCTGGTGAGAAGTCAGACTTCAATATCCTTTCAACTGGCACCCACTTCAAAGAAGCTTTGCGGAGCCTCTTAATCTGGTTTATGTTCTGGGAATGAGAAGCCTGATCAGAACTCAGAAGTGCTCTGTGAGCAAATGCCCAGATCACAGACACTCGTCGGAGAGCAAGATGCCTCTGCGGCCGGCTGACCCCGGGGCGTGCGGGAAGTCCGCTGCCCTCCCGGGAACTAGTGGGGAGCCCCCTCCCCTCCTCCCGTGCGGACCCTGCCATCGAATCCCCACTCATCGCCGCCTTCTAACCTCTCCCTCCGTGCTGGGGTTGTCAAACACGAGGGCTGCTGATTTGATCCGCAAGCCCACCCTCCCCCCAAATGACGCCCACCAGATAGGCTCTTCTTCCACACCGGCTCAGCAGGCCTGTGGGCCGGTGGACCTCGGCGGGCCCCTCCTCTCCACTGTGACACCAGGCCACGCAAAGAGGCCCTTCCCCGTCCCTTAACACAACTTACTTAGGGGCGCCTGGGTGGCTCAGTCGGTTAAGTGTCCGACTTCGGCTCAGGTCATGATCTCACTGCTCATGAGTTTGAGCCCCGTGTCAGGCTCTATGCTGACGGCTCAGAGCCTGAAGGCTGCTTTAGATTCTGTCTCCCTTTCTGCCCATCCCTGCTTTGCACTCTGTCTCTCAAAAATAAATAAACGTTAAAAAAAAAAATGAAAAAGCAAAACAAAAAACTTCTTACTTAGCTGGAATTGTTTAGGTGGGACAGGGCGTTCAGGTCTGAAGCGGGCCTCTCAACACGTGGGTGATATTTGCCATATGTGAGATTTCCACGCGTGGCTGGGCGATTCTCTGGGGTTGGGGAGGGCGGGTTGTACCAGGGGAGCCGGGCTACAGCCCTCGGGCGCACGGAAGCTTCCTGGGGCCTTCGGGCCATGCCTCCTTGACAAGGTGAGACCATAAAGCTATATCATCCTCCCATTCGCCCGGCTGGGCTGCCGTGAGGAGGAAATGAGAGCGGCTTGGACGAGAATGAGCTGTGACATCCAACTATGGGAGGCAGAAAATGACAGTGGGCCTTGTAACAGGCACCATCAAGCCTCCCAGGGAAGATTCTGGGTCCTGTTGGGCCTCCCCGGTGTTATTTCCGTGACTCTGCATAGCAGAGACAGAGGAACACGATTATAGCAAAAAATCAGAGCGAGCCGCTCATTGCAAACCCACTGCAGGCCAGACGCTGTGCTTTTCGTGCGTGAGCTCACTGGGCCGTCCCCACCTTTGAGGCTGACATCGTTATGAGCCCCCCTTGCAGCAAGGGTCTGAGGGGTCCGCTGGCTCAGGTACCAAGATGCAGCTAGTAGCTGGGGTCACGAGCACTTTCACCCGGGGCTGGCTGATCCCCCCACCTCCCCCCCTGGCGTGGAGCCGTCCCCCGCCGCACTAGGACCAGAATCCTAGCTCCGTGGGTGACCTGTAGCTGCCCGGCCCTCTCTGGGCCTCGGTTTTCCTCTTTGCAGAAGGGAGAAAATGAGCCAGGGAGCCGACGCTCCGAGTCCCCTCCCAGCTCGGGCGAACTCTAATTCTCGGAATGAAACTTGGTTGAGAGCAAATTGCAAACTCTCTAAGGCAGCACTTAGTGACTGTGCTGCCTGCTGCTTCTTGGCTGTGCAATTTCCTGCCGCTGCAGGGACGGGCCGCGAACAGAGAAGGCCTTCCTGTTCCTCACTTTACAGCCCCCGATTCAAGCAGCGTGGCTTCTAATAGACTGACGACTCCATGGAGGCAAGTTGCTGTTTGGCGGGGGAAGCTTTTTCAGGCTAATGTCCCCCCCTCCTCCTGCTTCCTCGTATTTTCTCCCATTCCCCCCCACCCCAGTCTTTGCCTTACCAGCCTCAGATTTTCAAACCTGTTGTCAAGGCAACACTAGGTTTCTCTCTCTGCACTCCAGTGTCTCAATGGGGGTATCCATAGCAACAAGAATACCTTGCACTTTCAAAGTCAGTGACCTCCCAAAGCTTCGTGGGACTTGTGGAGATAAATTATGTTTAGACCACTTTTTACCACGGCAACCCATTTAGTACCTAAACCAGCCCAACCAATGATGTCTGTACCAGTTAGCTTCTGCCGTGTAACAAATAACCCTATGGCTTAAAGCAGCAGGCGTTTATCAGTGCTCTAAAGGCTACCCGGGAGTTCTCCCCATCTCAACTGGGCTCACTCTCCCGTCTGCAGGAAGCTGCAGGTGGGTGGGCACACAGCCTGCTTGTCTTGGCTGAGCTCTTGAACTTCTTTGGGGGTCATCTGGCCACAGACTGGATCAGGACAGGCTCAGATGGGAAAGGATTCCCCTTCTGAGGTACAGGGAGGTAGACAGGGAGAGACCAGAAGCCTACAAGGACTCTTGAGGCTGGCATGAGATCACTTCTACAACATTCCATCGGCCAAAGCAAGTCTCAGGCCAGGCACAAGGGGCAAAGAACTAGACTTTACCTTTTGACGGGAGGGACTGAAAAGCCACATCACAAAGAGCGTGGGTGGGTGGGGAGGGAGGGGTGGAGAACTGTGACCATTTGTGCAAACAATCGACCACATTTCTTGTGGAGAGATTCAGGCACCACTTACATATGATCTGGGCTTTGACAGCTAAGAAGTGGCCTTAGCACAGAAGGAATGGATCCCTTGGAATTCCCCGGGGTCTCCCGGCCCTTCTGGAAGCCGCCCCAGACTCCCGCTCCTCGCAGACATCTGTAGCTATAGCACTGCTTCCATCTGTGCATGTTATCAGTTCGCTTGATCCCCACAGGCGGAGAATACAGGATGCCCCAGCAGAAAAGAGAGACCCTGCCCCCAGAGAAAGGGACCTGAGTGCTGGACAGTCAAAATCAACAGATGACTATGGCCAACCCCAGCCAGCCTCCACCGGCCAACAAGCAGGAATCTGTGCTGGGTCAACAGTCGGCAATTTAGCAAGAGTGATGGAGTAGTTTCTCGCTGGGTAAAACCTTCTCCCCCTGGCTTCTCACCAGGTAAAACCTTCTCCCCTCTCTCTGGCAGGCTTCAGAGCTCAAGCAAAACTATTTTAAAAAACAAACCCTTAGAAATCTCAGCTTGCCTAACCTTAGACCAGGAAAACACAAGCACTTTCCACTCTGCTGCAGGATTCTGCATCAGTCCTGAGGCTGGCAAAGTATGCCGTGCTCCAGAGGGGTCCGGAATGAAGGGTCACGGCGCATGTGGGGTTCGCCAACAGCCCGACAAAATTGGTGAAAAAGCCCTTCTGATGAGTGCTCACCACATGCCCAGAGCTGCCCTCACACAACAAACGTTAGCTTCCCATTCCTCAAGATTCTTTTGGGGGTAAGTGACCCAAGTGCCCCCACCCCAGACTGGCTAACTTCCAAAGGAATTCATCAAGCCGGGGAGTAAGGTCGGGCTCAAGCTGGTCAGCTCAGATGTGGCCAGGCTGGGGTTTCAGCAGCCACATCTCTCTCTGTCCCGCTGATCAAGGGCAAGATCCTTCCAAACACGACCTGATTTGTGAGACGTCTCAGCCCCGCAGTAGAAACCCCAACGTCTTTCATCGTGCCAGGGACCTAGCAGGCACCTTGAAAGAGAACTAGTGAACAAACCATCATGCAAAAAGAAATCTCTCGAGCATCAGAACTTCCTGGGCAACGTGGTATTTTTCCACTGTCACCTTGAAGACTGTCTCACCTGCTCACAGCTCCAGCAGGGGAGAATGAGGACAGCTGTACCAGAGGCCCAGACCCCTCCTCTTGAGCTCTCCTCAGAGGCCAGGGGAGAGTTAATGTTCTTCTCAGAGAGATACGACCTCACGCCGGTCAGAGTGGCTAAAATGAACAAATCGGGAGACTCTAGATGCTGGCGAGGATGTGGAGAAACGGGAACCCTCTTGCCTTGTTGGTGGGAATGCAAACTGGTGCTGTCGCTCTGGAAAACAGTGTGGAGGTTCCTCCAAAAATTCAAAATAGATCTACCCTAGGACCCAGCAGTAGCACTGCTAGGAATTTACCCAAGGGATACAGGAGTGCTGACGCACAGGGGCCCTTGTACCCCAATGTTTATAGCAACACTTTCAACAATAGCCAAATTATGGAAAGAGCCTAAATGTCCATTGACTGACGAATGGATAAAGAAGATGTGGTTTAAATACGCAATGGAATACTACGTGGCAATGAGAAAGAATGAAATCCGGCCATTTGTAGCAACGTGGATGGAACTGGAGGGTATTATGCTGAGTGAAATAAGCCAGGCGGAGAAAGACAGATATCATATGTTTTCATTCATATGTGGATTCTGAGAAACTCAACAGAAGACCAGGGGGGAGGGGAAGGGGGGAAAAAGTTACAGAGAGGGAGGGAGGCAAACCATAAGAGATTCTTAAGGACTGAAAACAAACTAAGGCTTGTTGATGGGGGGTGGGTGATGGGCATGGAGGAGGGCGCCTGTTGGGATGAGCACTGGGTGTTGTATGGAAGCCAATTTGTCGATAATTATATTTAAAAAAATGAAAAATAAAAAACTTTCTTCTCAGAGCTGGGATCCACCTGTGCGGTCCCCCATCCCCTGCTGCCTGCTCTCCGTGAGTCAGCGGATTAGGTTTTTCTCCACCATTTGACCTTCAAAACGCAAAAGTGCAGTGTCGCCTTTCAGAATAAGCCATGTGCTCCGGCTTGAATCCCCCGGTGATTCATCCGCTTTAAAATTCCCGCTTTCCTCCCCACTCCTGGAAATGTCAGGAGCATCCTGTCACCACCTAATCAATTCCCTAATCCCCGGTCGGAAAATCTATTCTTTAAAAGGCGGTTGCTTGAAACAGGAGAAAAAGGAACAGCATGAGTGTGGAGTCATGACAGCCTGCACGGGGAAAAAAGCCAAAGACAGGTGATTGATGGCGCTTTCTGGACACTTTCTTTTGATTATTGTTTAAGGGAACTTGCAAAACGCATCCAGGAGCAGTGACGATTAATTCACGTTATCTCACTCCTGTGTGGAAAGCAGTGGCTGGAAACTGTCACCCAAAACAACCCCCGCACGGCTTCGATTCTTATCCCGGACGTAATAAGAGAAATCGTAGTCTGATCTTTATTAATAAAGCAGCTTTTTATGAAATGTACTTCAGCTCCGCAAGTTCAATGACTACCAAGTCAACCAAAAAGCAATGTGTCGCAATTGATTTATCTCCTGTATTTTTAATGCGTTTGGATCATTTTCTAATTCACAAATGTGCTGATTTTCAATAACAGTGTTCCATTTTGGGGCAAATTTAATATGAGGAAATTGGGCTGATAAAAGAAAGTCTGAGGCCCTGTAACCTCCTGGGCCAGGGAGGATGTTCTTGACTACCTCTGTAAATTGTGGCTTTGAACCCAGCTGAAAGCTCTTCCTCCCCAGAGGCTTTGTTTGTTTGTGTTGTTTGGTTGTTTGTTTGTTTGTTTTGTGCTATTGATAGAGTTGATGTTCTACAAGACAGTTGTGAAATCTGCACATTCGTGAATTAAATGGTGTCTGTAGAACAGCCAAGATATTTATCTCCAAGTTCCTAGTTGGCCCTGACCACATCCCCAGCCAAGTGTTTCCAACACAAAGCAGGCTGTCGATAGCAACTGAATGAATGAAATCTACTTAAAAATGCTCCTGTCGTATCATAATAAGTAGTCCTTGAATTGATAAATCAGGGTAATCCCCAACTCTCCATGCTGAGTTTTCCTGTCAGGCTACAGGGAGAGATCCGGGCATTGGCTTGAGCCAGAAGACAGACCCTTGGCACATTATAAAGCACTCCCGGGGTGCCTGAGTGCCTCAGTTAAGAGTCTGACTTGGGCTCAGGTCATGATCTCATAGTCCGTGAGTTCAATCCCTGCATCGGGCTCTGTGCTGACAGCTCGGAGCCTGGAGCCTGTTTCTGATTCTGCGTCTCCCTCTCTCTCTGCTCCTCCCTGGCTTGTGCTCTGCCTCTCAAAAAATAAATAAACATTAGGGGCACCTGGGTGGCTCAGTTGGACAAGCGTCCACTTTGGCTCAGGTCACGATCTCACAGTTTGTGAGTTTGAGCCCCGCATCGGGCTCTGTGCTGACAGCTCAGAGCCTGGATCCTGCTTCAGATTCTGTGTATCTCTCTGTCTCTCTCTCTCTCTCTCTGTCTCTCTGCCCCTCTCCTGGCTCGTACTCCGTCTCTCTCTCAAAAATAAACATCAAAAAAATTAAACATTAAAAAAACATTTTAAGTGCTTCCATTAAACACCTTCTCTGTATTTCTCAAAATACTACTCTCTATATGTCAACATATTGGGTGAAAGTAATCGCTTGAGGGCATCAGTTTTTGAGGCAGGGCCGGGATCAGGGCCGGATGGATGGAGAGCCTCTCCATCTGTCCTCATCACTTACGTCATAAATATTTTGGTGTGCGTTTCTTTCTCATTGTACTCAATGTTCTCTAGACTGAATAGGGGTCCAAATCCTAAACTCGGCAACATAATGACTTTAAAGAAGCCTGCGCTCCAATTTTCCTTTCATCTGTCTGTGCTCTCTTGCCCCACAGAGCGCTGACACTTCAGCACCAAGAAAGCCCAACGTCATTGTTCTTCCGGTTAGAACAGAAAGCCTCTTACCGGTCCCCTGAAGGCGAGGACACTCTCCCATCTGAGCACCCACTCAGAAAGCTTCAGGCCATGTGGAGGTCCAACATCCTCTGAGGCTGTTCCGGAAGGAAAGTAGCCTCTTGGTGGAATGTGGTCATCGAACCTGGATGTGGCCCAGAGCTATGACTATTTACCGGCAGTTACCAGCCAACTCGAGGATGATTTTCCCTGGGTTGCAGACGCCCTGGGATGGCAGAGTGGCTCCCGCCACCGGAAGAAGCGTATCTTGACATTTCCCCCCTTTCTAAAACAGGTGGAGGGGCGGGATGTTAGAGGGGGTAAGGCCCTCGAATATCCCGATAGCGATGGGATCTCGGCTCCTGGCAAGAAGTCACATCCCCTGTGAGTCAGCGCGGAAACAGAACAGCGCAGGAGTGGAGGTCACCCACTTGAATAACCCACAGAGTGAGGGAACGGCGGGGCAGAGGGGGGGTGTTGTTAGGGTGTGAGGACACTGGCCCTTTGTACAGACTCTCAGGAACATCTCAGCCACTTGTAAGGGGGAACTTGACCCCCTGCCACTCAGCAGGGCGAACCTTGGAAAGATGCCCACCCCCCCCAGCCAAGGCTTCCGCCAATCCTCTGTTTCCGGAAGGTACTCAAGCCCACTCCAGCCTCTTTCTTCCCCGCAAGTAAATGAATTTAAAAGGCTGAAGGTGCATTATCTCTACTAACAACAAAGACTTGGGTTTTTATCTGTTGTCAAGGCAACGCTAGCAGTTTTCTCCCCGGCTTCTTAATGCCTGGGTTTATGTTTCCATGGTTACCAGAAGTCCCTAGGTCTTCAAGGTAACACAAACTGGTCTACCAAAACTTTCAGGGTTGGGATCGTGGCTGTTGGCGAAAACCGTGCCCGCGGGCGTTGTAGACACCTGTATCTATTCTTCCTCGCCCCGGGGGCCGGGTTCCAGCTCCCCTTCCTGTTCTTGCTTGTCCTTTGCACCCCAGAGTGGCTCCCTTCAGGACCTCTCGGGCCACCGCAAGAATCCGAGAAGTGAAAAGTTAGTGGACCCGGGGAATGGAGATCCCTCGAACCACCAGACTGAATTTGCTAGATCCACGGCTGCCAAAGGAAGAGTTACCCTTTGGGGCTGGACGCGGCAGTGACCTGAGGACAGGAGAGCTGGAGAAACCCTCGGATGTCTGGAGCTACCGGGGCCCCTCGCCCCCAGCTTGGTAACGTCAGTTTCTAGGACCCAGGAATTAGTGCTTCCTCAGGAGTAACTCACATCGGACTGACCTCAGGATGTTTGTACAACCGTGCCTACAGCGTTTCATCTAAGCCACTGGATGGATAAATCATTTCTTTACATCACTCTGTGACAGCGCTGGCCTTTCCCAAGGTTTCATTCCCTTGGGAATGTTCTGGCAAATAGTTGGATACTGTTGATCAGAGCATTAGAAGTAAAATGGTGTGTGGGTGTGGGTGTGGGTGTGCACACGCACGTGGGAGTGTGCCTGGTAGGGCGTGGGTGGGACCTAACATAATGAATCCGTAACATTGTCAGAGAAAGAGAGATGTGGCCAGGCTGAGAAACCCAGACAGGAACCCTGAATTGGGGCAATAGAGCCCCATTATGAAGCTCCTCCTTGTCGACATCAACGCCCTTAACAGTGGCGTATTGCCTCCCATCCATCTGAAGAAGGCACCGGCAGGTGATGTTGGGACACAAAGACAGGAGTCCCAAACGTATTAGTTTGTCAAGGCCAGCACAGCAAATACCACAACAGTGGGGCTTCCGCGACCGAAGTTCATTCTCTCGCTCTTGTGGAGGCTACAAGTCCAAAGTCAAAGTGCTGGCAGGGCCCTGTTCCTTCCCAGGGCTATGGGCAACCATCCTGTTCCACGTCCGTCTCCCAGCTTCAGAAGGTCGCTGGCCATCTTTGGTGCTCCTTGGCTTGTGGCGGCTTCACCCCCATCCCTGTCCCCGCGGTCGCGTGGCCTTCCTCCCTGCACGTCTCCGTCTCTGCGTCTCATCCTCTCTCCCAAGGACGACACCAGTCACATTGGATTCAGGGCCTGGCCTGCTCCGGCGTGACCCCATCTTAACTCTGCATCTGCAATGACCCTATTTCCCAATAAGGTCACGTTCGAAGGTTCAGGGAAGGACGTGAAGTTTGGAGGGACACCGTCCAGGCAAGTGCAGGGATCAAGGCTATCGGCCAGGGAATTAGCCGTGTCTCCACAAGGTCTCGGCCGAGCTGACCCTTCCTCCGGGAAACCTCCTCTGACTTCCCCAAGGCCGAGGGAGCTGCCCCTCTTACGAGGCCTCAGAGCACGCTGTTTTTCCCAGCATGGCGGCTGTCCTATGATTGTCCATTGGCTTGTCTAAATTGCTCACGGGCCAGAGGGCAGGGAGCTCCGTGTGGCCCTCTCCCTGTCCTCCACTCCTTGGGGTCAGGCCTCAGTGAATGTCACTTGCCACTGGCTTTAAGTGACTCTTGAGTGGGCTGACACATACGGGGACGTATTTCCTCGCCCAGGAGGAAGTCCAGAGGTGGGTCAGCAGCAGGCTCAGGAAGTCAGGGCTTGGGCTTTGCCGGTGCCCTCCTCATGGGTTAGCTTCAGTTTCAGGCGAGGAGCAAGATGGTGACCTCGGTTCTAGATGAGCAGTTTTCCAGAAGGATATTTCCCAGGCTCTTCTGTTGTGCCAGGATGGGTCACACGTCCTTTGGGCAGCCAGGTGCTGGAAAGGCTTGGCTTGAATTCCTCTAGGCTGTGAGGAAAGGATCTGTTCCGGGCCTCCATCCTTGGCTTGCAGACAGCCATCTTCATTTCACAGGGCATTCTCCCCGTATACCTACTGGGGTCCAGATTTCTCTCCTTTATAAAGATACCAATCATATGGATTAGGGGCCCACCCTCCTCCAGCATGACCTCATCTTAACCGATGACAGCTGCAATGACCCTATTTCCAAACAAGGTCACATTCTAAGGTACTGAGCGTTAGGATTTCAACACATGAACTTGAGGGACACAATTCCATCCATGACACCAACCTTGACATTTTGGAGGAAGAGATGGCACCTTCTACTCATCTGCTTACGGTTGGGCTCGAACCATATGCCAGGCATTGGGCCAAACCCTTGACAACATCCGCTATCCCGTGTCCTTTTACAGAGAAACAACTGTGGCTGAGTCATTTCTCTAATGTCATGTAACTAACAAGTAGCAGACCCACGTGTCGAACCTGACTTCGGGGCACGAAAAGCCAGCCGATGTTATCAAACGACACTGGATACAGGAGAGCATGACAAAGGACCAAAATGGAAATTCACTAGGGACAAGTTGTTTCAGGGGAAGGCTTCACAGAGGAGGTGAGATCTGGGTGGGGCCTTAGAGAAAAGCAAAGCAAAGTTTCTGTGCGCCAGAACTAAGCCAAGGAAGTACAACAATGAGCTACAATTTGTTTCAATTATAAAAAGACTCTTTTCCGTTATTTTTAAACTTTTATTGTGGAAGTGATCAGGCACACGCCAAAGCTGAGAGAATGATGTAACAAATCTCCCTGTACGCACCACCCAGACTCTGTGATTTTCAGTATTCTGCCAATCTGTTTTGTCTACTGTTGTTTTTTTCTGGACTCGTGGAGGCAAGTCCCAGAGAGGATATTATTTTACCTATCCATCCTGTTAGATTACGTCTTTATCAGCTGAAGACACTTTTTTACGTAACCACGGTTCCGCTCTCACAGCCAAAGATATTAACGAGATTATCATCGAATATCCAAGCAGCCACGTTTTTCTCATTATCTCAAACGTTCCTTTCTTTCCACAGCTCACTTACTGCATGAGGTTGCACACACAGGGTACGTCGTGCATCTGACTGACACGTCTTTTACATTTCTTTTAATCGGGAGATCTCTCCTCCCCTCTCCCCCTGCCTTGTTTTTTATTCTTTGCTATATCCTTGTTAAAGAAACCATTTGTCCTACGAGAAGTCACACATTCTGGGCTTGGTGGTCACTTCCTGGAGGCGTGACCCCTCCTGCTCCTGGAGACGAGTCGTCAGCTCTAGAGGCCCGATTAATCTTTTTTAAAAAGGGAAAAATAACCATGAGTTCATACTGATATTTCCAATTCCAGTATTAAGATGATAGAGTTTTACTTTACTTTTAAACTGAAAGTCTTGCTTCCTGGGGCGCCCGGGTGGCTCAGTTGGTTGAGCATCCGACTTCGCCTCAGGTCATGATCTCACAGCTCGTGAGTTCGAGCCCCGCGTCGGGCTCTGTGCCGACAGCTCACAGCCTGGAGCCTGCTTCTGCTTCTGTGTCTCCCTCTCTCTCTGCCCCTAACCCACTCACATTCTGTTTCTGTGTCTCTCAAAAATAAATAAACATTAAAAAAAATTAAAAAAAAAAAAAGAAAGCCTTGCTTCCTAAAGATATTGACATAATTGTCCTTTGCTTTAACTCGCATTATCCTTGCAATAGTACCAATATTGTTACTGGAAATAAGACTTTTGAAAACGAGTTAAGACTTATTTACTATTCCTTTTATCCTTAGGACATATTCCACTAGGGACAGAGAGTCCAAAGGCTGCTTTAAAATCATTTCAAATAATTCTTTTGGTGTGTGTTGTTGGGCACCAGTTTGATATTCCTTAGATTTATGTATTTCCATTTGTTTTTAATTTTTTGGGGTTTGTATTTATTTATTTATTTATTTATTTGCTTGGTTTTTTTTTTTAAAGTTCATCTGGAGAGAGAGAGAGAGCGTGTGTGTGCGTGACCAGGGGCCGGGCAGAGAGAGGGGGAGAGAGACAGAGACAGAGAGAGAGAGAGAGAGAGAAAGAGAATCCCAAGCAGGCTCCGAGCTTTTTCTGCCCAGAGCCCAACACGGGGTTCCGTCTTACAAAGTGTGAGATCACGACCTGAGCCAAAATCAAGACTCAGACATTTAACCAACGGAGCCACCCAGGCACCCCTGTTTTTGTTTTCAATTATGTGAAATACTTGCAAGATGGCCAAATCAAGTCTATACGATAAAGTAGGTCCTCACAAGGGTCATGCACGTTTCTGTCTCTCACCCAGATTCCCATAGTAAGTCGTTTTTGGTTTATTTTTTCATTCTTTCTTTTGTTTTTTGGTTTTTTTTTTTTCTGAAAATTAAAGTACATACGTACCTGTTCTCCCCCTTCCTACATAAAAAGCAGAACACTGTGAATGCTATTCTGCACCTTGGGGTTTTTCCACTCACCGTATACTGGAAGTCATTCCATGACTATGTATATAGTCAGTATACAGATAAAGACACATAACGATGCTCATTATTTTGTTTGTACAACGGCATCGCACTCTACCGTCCGGACTTATCCTAGCTTGTTCAGCAAGTCTGTTGCTGTCCACTACCACCCGTTTGTCCTTACAAATAACACGTCAAAAGTGGCTGTGTCTCGTGAGAAAAACACACATTTCCATTGCTTAGTGTATGGTCAAACTGAAGCAGGCTAGCAAGCTGGAAGAACTACTCCAGTTTGGGCCACGAAAATGTTACCGTTTGGACAAACTGGAGAGGCGATCGATGAGAGGCTGCATGATTTCAAGAAGCAGCTCGGGTGGTGGTCTAGCTCAGACCCTGCTCGCACCCCGACCCAGCCGAGGGGCTCTGGGCAGGTGCCGCGCCTTCCCGCGCCTCCAGCCCAGCACGCGTGGCACAGACGAGGAGCCCGCGTAGGAACAGCGCATTTTCTGTCCAGATTAAACGAGGCGTCCTAGGAGTCGTCCATAACACGCGCTGGGTGCTTGGCAAACTTACCTATTACCGTCATCATTTTTGCTTCCTAAAAACAAAACTAGGAGGCTACAGATGAAGCGGGTGGCTGTTCCAAACAGGGGAAGGGCAGGCACACCTGGGGTGCCATCCGGTCAACACCTCACCCCCCTCAGCTGGCTGAAAGGCCTCAGGTAGGGGTACAAGATGGATGGATACATGCCCCCCAAAGGGGACTTCATCTGCCCTTACTCTGGAAGCAGAAACACTACCGACACTTGTTTATTCTGGCAGGAGCGCGTCTAAATAAAGATAGAGCTTGTCCTGCGATTTCTTAGTTTTCATAACACCAGGGCCCCCCAGTCCCCGCACCCCTTCTTTTGCTATCCAGTCACAGCCAAAATCCCGAGTTACTGAGGGCATCTGTCTGTCCCCTGACCAGCTTTCGGGCCAAGCCACCCTCATTCGGACCCTCGGTGGAACCTGTTCACCCACAACCCTGACCTCCCAGAAGCCTGGGAGCCCTCGCTCGGGCATATGTGACTTCCCAAGAAAGAAGCTGGTTCCTGCCAAGAAAGAACATCAAGTCATTACCTCAGCTGACCTCCATGAGAGCTGGCATGAAGGAGCAGTCATCAGGCGAGTCTGGCCCAAGGTAGAGGAAACATGTTTCCATGGGTTCTTCTGATCCTACGAAATGCCTCCGGGGCTTTGAGCCGGCTCTTTGGAGTTTTCAAAGTCATGCACTGTAAAGGCCACTGCAAGCAGAGCTCTGCCCCAGGCCCAAAGGAAAGACAGCAAAGCAACAAGAACGAGTATATTTATTCACACAGTGAAGTGTTCCTGTTGGTTGAATCCCCAAACATCTGCCCACACTTAGAGGATTAGTCCAAACCAGGCCTTTCCAGCAACTGGTTGACCAAAGGACATGTGACCCAACCTGGCATAACAGGAGAACCTGGGAAATATCCTTCTGGAAAACTGCTCATCTAGAACCGAGGCCGCCATCTTGCTCCTCGCCTGAAACTGAAGCTAACCCATGAGGAGGGGACAGGCAAAGCCCAAGCCCTGACTTCCTGAGCCTGCTGTCGACCCACCTCTGGACTTCCTCCTGGGTGAGGAAATATGTCCCCGTATGTGTCAGCCCACTCAAGAGTCACTTAAAGCCAGTGGCAAGTGACATTCACTGAGGCCTGACCCCAAGGAGTGGAGGACAGGGAGAGGGCCACGCGGAACTCCCTGCCCTCTGGCCCGTGAGCAATTTAGACAAGCCAATGGACAATCATAGGACAGCCGCCATGCTGGGAAAAACAGCGTGCCCTGAGGCCTCGTAAGAGGGGCAGCTCCCTCGGCCTTGGGGAAGTCAGAGGAGGTTTCCCGGAGGAAGGGTCAGCTCGGCCGAGACCTTGTGGAGACACGGCTAATTGCCTGGCCGATAGCCTTGATCCCTGCACTTGCCTGGACGGTGTCCCTCCAAACTTCACGTCCTTCCCTGAACCTTCGAACGTGACCTTATTGGGAAATAGGGTCATTGCAGATGCAGAGTTAAGATGGGGTCACGCCGGAGCAGGCCAGGCCCTGAATCCAATGTGACTGGTGTCGTCCTTGGGAGAGGGGAAGAGACGCAGAGACGGAGACGTGCAGGGAGGAAGGCCACGCGACCGCGGGGACAGGGATGGGGGTGAAGCCGCCACAAGCCAAGGAGCACCAAAGATGGCCAGCGACCTTCTGAAGCTGGGAGACGGACGTGGAACAGGACGGTTGCCCGTAGCCCTGGGAAGGAACAGGGCCCTGCCAGCACTTTGACTTTGGACTTGTAGCCTCCACAAGAGCGAGAGACTGAACTTCGGTCGCGGAAGCCCCACTGTTGTGGTATTTGCTGTGCTGGCCTTGACAAACTAATACAGTCCCCTTCGTTGTAACACAACAGTATGTGGGGCAGAGGAGGGAGGAAAGACCGTGTGCCCGTCTGAAAAACAAACACATTTCCCAGGTTTCCCCGCAGCGAGAGGCAGTCACGGGGCCCGGCTCTGGCCAGGAGACACAAGCCACGGTCGCCGGGTGATGTCCAGGACGTCCCGTGCCTTTGCTCTGCGCCCTTTCCCCTTCTTACTGCCTGAAGCAAACGCCTGGTGCCTCCAGCCGCAGCGGGCCTCATGGGACACCCTGGGAGGAGAGGTCAAGAGTTCTGCCGTGACCTTGGGCCTCATGTCCTTGGGCAGCCGCACCTTCCTGAAACGTCTCTGGCATCTCACGCCAGAGAGAAGTCAGCCCCTACCGTGCGCAGGCTGCTCTCCTGTGTGGATGTCTGTCACCTGCGGTCGGCTCAAACCCTAAGTGGTACACGCCCAGCACGAAACAGGCAGGCCGATGACGCACGAGGGGAGGGGACTGCGAGCGAAGAATCCTGGAAGAGCTGGCACGACGCGACCAAGGTGTTCAGACTGATGGACACAGGTGGAAAGGGGCTGAGGCCGGAGAGGCCAGCGAGGGCCGGACAGCGGAGGCCGGTAGCCATCGCTGGAGGTGCTCACCCTTCCCTGGGATGCTCCGTGCCCCGGGCCCAACCCAGCTTCAGCTTGCGCCGTCCCCTGTCGGGGGCCGTCTCTCGCCACTGAGACCCACTCTGCCTCCCCACAGCAGGCCACTTCCAAGGTGCGGGTCCCCTAACCCGACCCCACAGGTGTAACAAGCTGGGTCGTGCCCTCATGCATGTCCTGGGGCTGCTGAAACCAATGTCCGCGAACGGGGAGCTTGAAACAGCGGAAACCTACTCGTTCCCGGTCCTGGAGGCCAGAAGTCTGACATCTGGGCCCCGGGAGGCCACGCTCCCTCTGGAGGCCCTTGGGGAGGACCCTCTACCCTTTCCAGCTTCTGGGGGCTCCCGGGGCTCCTTGGCGTGCCAATGCACATCTCTTCTGTGGTCACATGGCCTTATGTCCTGTGTCCCTGTATGTCAAATCTCAGTCTTCTCTTATAGAGACACCTGCCATTGGATTTAGGGCCCACCCTAAATCCAGGATGATCTCATCTCAAGAACCCTAACTTAGTTACATCGGCAATGAACTCATTTAGAAACAAGGTAGGGGCGCCTGGGTGGCTCAGTTGGTTCAGCATCCGACTCGATTTGAGCTCATGATCTCACAGTTTGTGGGATCGGGCCCCGAGTCAGGCTCCACGGTGACAGCACAGAGCCTGCTTGGGATTCTCTCTCTCCCTCTCTCTCTGCCCCTTCCCTGCTCACACTCTCCCTCTCTCCCAAAATAAATAAATAAATTTTTTAAAAAATAATAATAATTTGGAAATAAGGTCACACTCGTAGGAAGTGGATATTAGGATGTGGATGTATCATTTGGGGGGACGCAATTCAACCCCCTG
Organism: Panthera leo; assembly: GCF_018350215.1. NCBI lineage: Eukaryota > Metazoa > Chordata > Mammalia > Carnivora > Felidae > Panthera > Panthera leo. Next base: position 4,250,387 of record NC_056681.1, read on the forward strand.
CACACCCTTCTTCCCCACACTAATACGCTCACCTCCCAAATAGGCTACTTATACCCAAATCCTCACCTTGGCCTCAACTCTGGGGGAACCCACACCTGCGCAAGAAGCTGGAACATCACGGAGATAGTAGAGAAGTTGAATGTCTCTTCAGAGAGAAAAGACGTGGCCGTGTGGACAGCAAAACCTGCTGAGAACCACAAATTAAAAATTATGAAAACCTAGGACATTCCATGTATGAACACGGTTGACCAGGCCTCCCCACTGTTATATGTTTAAGCCGCGCTCTGACCGATAGGTCACACTTAACGTCGGGGTATGTGTGTGTTTGTGTGTGTGTGTGTGTGTGTGTGTGTGTGTTTTCATAGCCACTGTTTATGAAACATTCTCACGCATATAACCTCATCAATCCTTATAGCAGCTCTGAGAAGCTTGCCTGCTGTTTATACCCAGACACTCCCCAAAAGATCTGAGTTGACTTACGATTAGGGGCATGGAGGGTGCCAACCCATACGCCAAAGAGCAATGTAAAAACACGAGAAGGGGAGGAGCGAGGCCGGCAGCAGATGTCAAAGTACAACGACGGCTCTGGAAAACTAGATCAGTGCAACACAAAGGACTTTCTCTAGTCTTCCTGGAAACCACGGCAAAAGGAGAAACACAATTGTAATTGCCATAGAGCTCTCATTGTCTAAAGAAGAAAAAATATATATGTTTGCCAAGAAAAGCAAACTTCGTCCAATGCTCAACTTTAAAGAGACTTTTATCCCAAGGGCTCTGTCTGAATAAGGGGCAAAGAACAACCTAACGGATGGTTTTCCTGACAGCGGTTTCTCAGAAAATGGCCATTTCTTCTATCGACCGTGGATAAAAGCGCAGAGCGTGATACTAAATCGCGGTCTCAGCCTGCACCTTTCTGGTGATCTGGCCCGGAGGAGGGCCGGAGCTCTCGGATCGGATTGGAGAGAGCAGCAGCCAGTATGTCCCTGGAGGTCGGCTTAGCTGGGCTCCGGGTAGGCGGTGGAGCCTCGGAGAGCTCCGTCTGTGCCCCCCCTGCCCCAGTCTGGGCTGCTTCTTCAGAGTATACCTCATGCTCCAGACCAGGGGTTCTCAGATGTGATGGGTCTATCCAACCTGTTCTTTGCTTAGAGGAAACGGAATAGTTTCCAACTTCTTTTGCCAAATACACGCGCGCGCGCACACACACACACACACACACCCCAAATGCCCCATATGCTCTATTGTCACCGTTATTTCTTTAAAAGGGGGACAGTTTGGGGCGCCTGGGTGGCTCAGTCGGTTAAGCGTCCGACCTCAGCTCAGGTCACGATCTCGCGGTCTGTGAGTTCGAGCCCCGCGTCGGGCTCTGGGCTGATGGCTCAGAGCCTGGAGCCTGCTTCCCATTCTGTGTCTCCCTCTCTCTCTCTGCCCCGCCCCGTTCATGCTCTCTCTCTGTCTCAAAAATAAATAAACATTAAAAAAAGAAAAATTTAAAAAAAATAAATAAATAAAATAAAAGGGGGACAGTTTGATGACAAGAATTCAGATATCTCTTTAAATTGAATAAATCCAGTTTAATGGAAAACCCATGACCTTGAACTTTTGTTTTGCCTTGTTTCACCGTGGACGTGAGAACTTGGTCTTGGGCCAACGTTTACAAGGCCCTGACCCCGTGCCTGGCTAAAGACGACAAGGCTGGCAATTGATTGAGATCGTGTCAAAGGGTCCCGGGTCCACAGGGGGTATGGCCCCAGTGACCTCTCTCGGTAGCCCTGTCTTTGTGAAATCCTCTCCCCTTGAGACCTGTAATTTGCTTCTAACCCACAGCACACGGCCAAGATGATGGGAGTTCACTCCCCTGCTTGGGTTATGTTATGGAAGGCCCATCCTCACAGACCAGAGAGAAAGACCCCCTTGCCTCCTTGATAGAGCAAGCAACCATGTGGGGGAAGCCCGCGTGGCAGGTGGTTTCGTTTCTTAGGGCAACCATGACAAAATACCTCTAGCAACAGAAATTTAGTGATGTCCAAATTTCCCCTGCTCATAAGGACACGGTCATTTTGAATTAGGGCCCAGGCTATGTGGGACCTGGTCTTAACTTAATCGTCCGCAGTTGCGTATTTCCAGGTAAGGTCCCATTCATAGTTACTGGAGGACTGAGATTTGGGGGACACGATTCAACCCGTATCTGCAAGGGGGCATCTTCGAGGACCTGAGGGCACCCTCCAGCCGGCAGCCAGCAAAAGGCTGGGGCCTCAGTTCTACCACCACGAGGAAATGGGTTCTGAATTCTGCCAAACGCCATGCGAGCGTGCAAGGAGAGCCCAAACTCCAGAGGAAAACACAGCTCCCCCAACTACTTGAAACGCAGCCACGCGAGACCCCAGGCAGAGGGCCCGGTGAGCCATGCCCAGACCCCCGACCTGCAGAAACCGTGAGACTACAAATGCGGGTATGGTATTGAGCCCTTGGACACGCGGTAATTTGCCACACGGCACGGACAGCTAACGCAAGGGGAGTGTCTGGCATCCTTGGGAGAAGAGCCGCCATGTCGGATGCCCATGGGGAGTCCGTCTAAAGCCTTCCTTCTGGGATGTGGGTCGACGTGTCAGCAACCGTAACTAGTAGGTGGGCCACAACTGTCTCCGCTTCACCCCCTTCCCAAACCCTGGGGTGGAGAGAACCCAGATCTCACACTTACCCACGGTGCTTCTGACCTTAATGACAAGCATAGAACCTTTCGGAGTAGAAGTTTGATCCGTGTCTGGTGGACGGAGTTCAGTTCCGCTCCAGAAGGGGTTTGGGCAAACGAGGATCTAGGGCGCACGGCAGGAACAGCATTCTCCTCTTGAGAGTAAGGGGAGGCTTGTATCTCCAAAGACGTTGGCACATCGCTGGAGCATCTTCTGGACCAGTGGATGGAAAGAAGTTGAGTCTAATCAGGGACGCCGGGGAAAGCAGACGAGGGCTGTGGCATTTCAGGTCACCGCCGATCCGCCCCAGACACGAGGTATGATTTCACTGCCTCTGAGGTTTCCAAACTGCTGCTTAGCACCGTGATGCCTTCACCCTAAGCCTCCAAAACCCCGGGGAAATAACAATAACCAAAGAGACAAAAAAGAAACTAAGCCGACAGTACATCAAATAAAACTATAACAGAAGGTTTGCGATAAGCCCCAGAGAGAAGCGGAGGCCAGGAGGAAGCCAAAACCCCTTGACTAATCGTAGCTGCCACATGCCCTCGGTAAGGCGGCTGTCCCAGAGCACGTGTCCACCCAGCAGCTTAGAACGCTCCGCTGTTCAGAACCAAATCTCCGCATCGCGCATAGAGCCTGGCAGCCCAGGGTCTGGGCCAGGCAGCGTTTCACCTCTGCCCCGTTGGGACGGCGAGACGCCGGAGGCCTGCCAAGGAAGGGGCCGGCCAGGGCTGGGATGCTCTTGGGAAGGACACTGGGGGCCTCCATGGGGTTCCACGTGAGAAAGCGCGCGGGGAGCGGCGGCAGGGGGCTGGGGAGAGGCACACCTTCCCGCCTCTGTAGTCTCCAGGGCCCCGAGGCCCGGCCTGCTGCTCTACCCAGGCGGCTTTGCAGCCTTGTTCCTTTACTATAATGGGCTCCTGAAGAAAACACATACAAGTATAATGCTCTCCGTTAGGACCAAGTTAGACATTATCCAGCAGAACATTGTAATAAAGACAGGGATTATTTCCACGCTAAAGAAAACTTCAAAAGGTTACATTCACAGCCGCAGGTACTTCCTGTAGGGCGTGATTGGCAGGTCGGTTTTCACTTTTAATCGAGTTGGAATAGGAGATGCAGAAAAGAGGGGGCCGAAGAGAAGTTGCAGAGAAGTAACAGAGAGGCACGGGACTGGAGCGAAACGGAGCAGGCCGTTTCTCCGTGGCGCCGACATTGACGTCTGTTGCACGTGGCCGTCCTGTGCCTTGTAGGATGTCGGGTGGCACCCCGGTCCTCTGTCCGCCAGCTGCCGGACGCCGCCTCCCCGGAGCTGTGACGACCAAAAATGTCTCCAGATGCTGCCAGATGTCTCCTGGGGGGGGGGGGGGGGCGGAATTGGCATTGGCTGAGAAGCAACCGTCTCTGTTATTTACCAGCCATCTGACCCCCAGCAAACCCTTTCCCTTCCCATCTCGTTTTTCTCGTTGGAAAGAGAGCCTCATCGCAGCCCTGGGCTTTGGGCCTTCAAGGTCAAACAAGATCACGATGGGAAATCACTTTCAAAGCTGTGAAGTTCTATATCCACAGAGGTTGGGGGGCGGGGTCTGTCACCTGTCCCCTGGAAAGTTTTTCGTAACTAGACTTTTTCATTTTTTTTTTAATTTTTTTAACGTTTTTTTATTTATTTTTGAGACAGAGAGAGACAGAGCATGAATGGGGAGGGGCAGGGAGAGAGGGAGACACAGAATCGGAAGCAGGCTCCAGGCTCTGAGCCATCAGCCCAGAGCCTGACGCGGGGCTCGAACTCATGGACCGCGAGATCATGACCTGAGCCGAAGTCGGACGCTCAACCAACTGAGCCACCCAGGCGCCCCTAGACTTTTTCATTTTTATCCTAGAAGCAAACATGAGTTTCTAGAGGAGATCACAGTCATTACTTACAGCAATAAATGTCCAGAGTCCCGCGCCCAATGCCCCGAGGAACCCAAGGAGAACCAGATGTCCCTGTGTATATCTGGGGGTCTGTACTGCAGGGCAGGAGCCCCCAAATCGTGAATCTGTAGGACTTTTTAGACAGAGGCAACACTCTGACCCCCTCCCCTCTGAGAGAGAACCTCTGCTCCCTAACGTCTTATGATCCTTTGGAATATAAATAATTCCTTTAGAAATAGGAAGAAGGAAGTCCTTACCCCAAAATATAAGTACTTGGCCCTGGGGGTGAAAGATTTTTTTCCCAGCTTTTTAGAGATATCATTGATATAGAACGTTGTCTAAATTTAAGGTGTACAATACGGTGTTTTGACACACATACGCATCATGAAACGGATGTCACAATAAGCTTGGTTAACACACTAATCACCTCACACAGCTGCATAAAAAAGGCGTGTACGGTGAGAACATTTAGGATGTCCTGTCTCAGCAACTTTCAAACACGCAAGATGATACTGTTCACTACGGTCCCCACGCCACACATCGGATCTCCAGGACTTCATCGTCTTATAACTAGAAGTTTGTCCTCCTTGACCAACATCACTCTGTTGTCCCCACCCCCCAGGCTCTGACAACCACCAACTGATTCTCTGTTTCTGTGAGTTTGACTTGTTCAGATCCCACATATAAGAGAAATCACACAGTATTTGTCTTCCTCTGCCTGACTTCTTTCACTTAGCATGATGCCCTCAAGGCTCATCCATGTTGTCGCAAACGGTAAGATTTCTTCCTTTTTTACGGTTGAGTAATATTCTATTGTGTCTATATACCACACCTTCCTTACCCACTCATCCGTCAGCAGACACTTAGATTGTTTCTGCGCCATAAATGTTGGAGTTACAAATGCACTTATCCCATCCCAGGGAAAAATCTCTTTGGCTGTTACGTTCAGTTTGCCACTGGTTTGTTGAGGATTTTTGTGTCTCTATTTATCCAGGGTACTAGCCTGTTGTTTTCTTTGCTTGCTGTGTCCTTCTCTGGTTTTGTTATCAGGGGAATGCTAGGCTCATCAAATGAGTTTAAAAGGGTTCCCTCCTCTTTCAAGTTTTGGGAGGGTTTGAGAAGAATTCGTGTTAATTCTTCTTTAAATGTTTGGTAGAGTTCGCCAGCAAAGCCGTCTGGTCCTGGACTTTCTCTTGTTGGGAGATGTCATTCTTGGCAGGTTTTAACGTTTCTAGGAACTTACCCATTTCTTTCTAGGTGGTCCCATTTGCTGTCATAGAATTGTCCCAAGTGTCTTCCAATCCTTTATGTTTCTGTGGCATCCATTGTAGTGTTCCTCTCTCATTGATAATGTCATTTATTTACTCCTCTCCTTGTTTATTGTTAGCCTAGCTAACCATTTGTCAACCTCATTTCCATGCTCAAAAAACCAACTCGTGGTTTCATTGTTTTTTTTCTATTGTCTCTCTAGTCACTATTTATTTCTGCTCAAATATTTACTATTTCTTTCCTTCTGCTAACTTTGAGCTTACTTGGCTCTTCTTTTTCTCATTCCTTGAGGTATAAAGTTGCTTATTTGAGATCTTCCTTTTTTTCTTCATGTAGGCACGTACGGCCATAGACTGTCCTCTTAGAAGTGCTTTTTGGCATCCCGTAGGTTTTGGTGTGTCGTGTTACCATTTTCCTTCATCTCAAGATCTCCTCTCTGATCTCCCTCTTGGTTTCTTCTTTGACCCATTGGTTGTTCAAGTGTTAATTTCCCTGTATTTGTGAATGTTCCAGTTTTCCTCCCATTATTGATTTCTAGTTTCATACCACCATGATCAGAAAAGACACTTGATATCTTGATATCTTGGTGGTACTCGATCACCCTTCTTAAATTTGTTAAGATATGTTTTGTGGCCCAACATAGGATTTATCCTGGAGACTGTGCCAGGTGTGCTTGCGAAGCATGTATATTCTGATGACGATGGACAGGATGTTCTGTATGTGTCTGGTAGGGCCATCTGGTCTATGGTGTTGATTTCAATGCCTTTTTAATGGGGGACAGTGGCTCCAGGTTGAATGCCCTTTAACTTCCAAAGCTTATTTGTCAGTCCAGAGGCCAGTCACGTTTGCTCAGATAGCTCTGTGTACAAACATGGAAATACTTCTTGATGATGACACCTACACCAAAAATATAGACATCTTCTTTGGTGCCTCCCTCTCCTTCATCCCTCCATTCAACTGGGCCCACGGTCTGTTCATCCAACCTCAAAGCATCTTTTGTATCTGTCTATCGTACCCCATCCCCAGACACTTCCTTAGTTGGGCTTCCGCCTTTTCCCCTGCACCAACCACCTACAATGACATCCTACCCTCTTGTTGACCCCTCTCCCCTTGTTTAATCCATTAGCCACCAAGGATCACGTTCACCATTTTCTGAGACTCCCCACTGCCCTTATCGACGTTGACCTGCCACGCAGGAAACGTACCAACGGTACTACTCGAGGTAGTTTTACATGGCACGCAGATAAAGAATGTTTTTTCATGGTTGTGTTTTTCTTTAACCCGCTTGTCACTTCCATGACAGGTAATCCTGATCTTCCACTCGCGGCTGTGCTGTGACACTTCCTTTTGAAAATAAATGCCAAAAGGTGAGCTTGCTCAGATAGACATTCTAAACAAATAATCACATGGAAATTTTGTAATTTCTACAAATACGGCAAAATATGTAGACGACTGAAGTTCGGTGATCATCAACCTACAATCAAGGGCAGAAACACTTGGAAAGTCCTTCATGATCTAGTGCTTTCCTTCTTCCCTGACCTCATCTCCTGCCACTCTCGGCTCATTGCCATTCATCAGCTTCCCACACGTTCCTCACTTCACATAAGGGGATACTTGGGGTGCTCTTCTATTCAAGAAGCTCTCTGCCTCCCTGCTTTATTATAATGGGCTCCTGAAAAGAATGGATGTGAATAGTATGTATCACTACCAAAAACTGACTTGTAAATGTCTGCATTTATCTGTTTCCCATCTTCCCCACTAGAATGTAAGTGCTATGTCAGCAGACACCAAGTCTTTTCTCAGGGGTACTGAAGCCCCAGTACCCGGAAACATGCCTGGCACAGAAGAGGTACACATTCCATGTGGAATCCTCTTGGACTTGTAGCTCGCAACCATGCCAAGCCACTCCCCATGGGTATGGCAGTTGCAAGTGTCATTTCCTCCGCCTAGCATGCCCCCACTTTACCCTTCTGGAAAATTCCTGCTCATTCTTCAAGATCTTTTTCCGACATCACCTCCCCTGTGAAGCTTCACAGTTAGGTGAGGGACTTCCCTAACACCTTGAATACACCTAATGGTGATAAAAACAACAGCCACGATTTGCCAAGCAGGAATGATGCACTAAGCATTCAGTTAAGTGTTTTACATGCAGTAACTCATTTAACCCTCACAGTTGAAATTGGAGCTGTAACTATCCCCACGTTACAGGTGAGAATTCTGCGACTCCGAGAGGTGAAATCGCAGGCCCAGGACCACAAAGATATTAATGATACAGCCAGGAACTGAAGCTTCAGGTCAGATCAGGCCTTGGTTTTCACAGTTACCCACAGAGGTAACTGTTTTTCCATACCACCAACCACCTTGGCCAATACAGTGCCATAGGGTAATCACTGGTTTACTTCTCTGGGTTCACTTTTCTGTTGTATACGGTTCCCTTTTCTGTTCCCTGTACAACAGAAATCCCCCCCGAGTCAGGAGCCTTGTGTTACCCCTATCCGTCACCTTACCGCTAAGATAGGGGCTGGTGCACACGAGACAGTCAATTAATGCTTGTGGGGCAATTAATTTTTGGATGATGACATCTCCTTGAGATTTCTTTTCTCATTTCGAAAACCAATATCAGCTTACAACTGAACCAAAACCAAAAACGTTCAGCAAGTACATTTATAACCGCATGAGCAGAGAGTTCTCAAAGTTGTTTGCCGTCCCTGATTTCATCCAAGGACGTCAAACGCTGAGAATGTAAATGGCGTCTGGGTCGAAGTCAGACAGGAGGATTCACTGGACTGAGGATGACAGACAGACAAGCAAAAACAACAACAAAATATAATCTGTCCCCAAGCACGGCATCCAAAATCAGACAGGAAAGGATTAAGTTTTACAGTTGACTTACCCGCCCAGAAATTCAGCCCCTAGCTGAACAGAAAGAAGAAACCAGGCTATTTACTCCTAAATATTTTTTAAAGACCAGATTTTCATCCTATAAAGTATGGCAAGAAAAGATAACAAGTTGATTTTCCACTCTGGTAACTGAATTTGGAAGGAAGGAAACATTTATTTTTATCGGTTTCCCATTCGCTCACGATCATGCTTTTGAAGCCGATGGTAGGAGCTTTATAGATACCCAGTCACGAGGCAACAGCGTGTCCCTGGTCACCATCAAAACGCCACGTGAAAATTACAGTTATCCCGTCTGCAGAATTGATATCACCTTGCCTCCAGAGAGCTCTAGGCAGTACTCAAATTACATTTAAACACCAAATTAAAATTTTAACTATAAAAAATAAGGGGATAAACAAGAGAGAATCATATTATAATATTATATTGGTAAAAATATGTCTGGGAGAGGGGAGTGGATTTTCCATGTCGCCACTATGCTCAATGCCATGTCCTTTCCACGGAGCTACAGGAAGCATAGCGTTCATTCAGCATCTATCTTCATCAGTGCCCTGGTCTCTCACTAACATTGATGAAGGACCCATGGATACCGGCCACTCTCCAAGTCAAGTCGCTAGGGAATAAGTTCCTGCACAAGTTTTTCTAATAGTGACTGATGCAGGCCTCCAATTTCCCATTTTCCAAAGGACATTCGAAATGGGAATAGAAAAAGGCATCTGGCCAAGTTGAGAATAGGCCAGCCACTGACTTCCCTTGTCATCCAGATGTTCTGGTTTGCGGGGCCAACGCCTTGCTGGACAGTCGTGCTGGAGAGGGGGGTTCCCTCGTCCTTCTCAAGACCACCCTCCCCTTCCCTCCTTCTTGCAGCACCTCTTTCCTTCCCCAAAGGCAGAGGCTGCAGAACTCTCTCAAGCTACTGAGGTTTTTTAAGCAGTACTGGAAAAGATTGAAGGACACGTTTAAAAGAGAGTTTGGTCTCAGGGCTGATTTATGTAAAATAATAAATGGTGCCACTTGGCTGTTTATAGAGTTAGAGATAAAATTAGATTCTAGATAATCCCTTCTTGTGCACATGGGGTAACTCTGATGGGTTACTGCCTTCATATGACTTAGAAAAACAGTGGCTCATGGAAATTTACAAGGGGCTCCTTGAGAACACATTTCACAGCCACATCCAATAATTCAGAAGGGTATCTTGGGTCCCCAAAATGACTCAAATTTAATTTGGGAATGATACTTGAAAAGAGTAAGCTGATTAAAAGTATGAAGTAGTTAACAATTTTAAAAAGTTACTTCACTCTCCGCGGCCAGGCAGAAAGCATTTCTATCCAATTTTCCCCCGGTCTCACCTCCACGGACACATTCTTAGTCTGGCCACTCTTTGAAAAATGAGCAAGGAATGATTCTGGGAATTGGACAGTTGAACATTTCCTCAACTGGCCAAGAAAAAAAGGTATTTGGATGTTAGAGCGTTCATGCCCTTGACCTTGACAGTTTTACTTTTTTTTATAAGAAGATGGAAATCAGGCAGGCCTGAGTGTCAATATCTACATAGGCCTTAAAGTCTTCTTGACGTGGATATTAGTTACCCTCTGGCAACAGCCAGCGGTGTTGAGTCCATTCATGTGTGTGACAAATACTGATTAGGTAACTGCTCTTTCCTTGGTACTTTCCTAGTGCTAGAGGTATAACTGGAGATCAACAGCAGTCCATGCTCAAAATCAGCCCATAAAGGAGAATGCAAAGTGCTCTTATGGGGGAAAAGTAGAGGGATGAGTAAGTTTATAGCTACACTGAGACCCGAAGGGAGGATAAGCTTGCCAGACAAAATTCTTGGTGTAGAAGTGGTGGGAGGGTGTCGGTAGTACTAATGGAGGGTGAATTTCAGGCAGAAAACCAGGGAGATGTAGATGGCTGAACTGGAAAGTGGGAGGGGGAGAAGCATGGTCAGTGAGACTGAAGGGGCAAGGAGGAGCCGGTTGATAAAAATCCTGCCAGCCGGTCATATGCGGGAACTTGAACTTCATGGAAACAATGCCAGGTGACTCTATCAGATGTACGCTTTAGAAAGAGCACCCTCTGGAATGCAGATTGGTTGCTGTCATGCAGCTCAGACTGAAAAGTGAAGGCCGTTCCAATCGTCCAGGTCACCTAGACCAGGATGGGAGACAAGTGGGGAGGCTCCCGTGCTCCCTAGAAGGCACAGTCCACAGAACTGCTGATTGACTGGACAAAGAGATGGAAGGAAATGGAGAGCGAAGAAGACGCCCGGGGCTTGGCCCCAACGAGTGGAGGAGGGATTTACTGAGGCCAGCACACAAGAGAGGCAGGTGTCGGCGTCTGTCCCGAGACCAGATGTTCACAGGACAGAGCTAGGTGAAGTTGTTCCAGCAGGGGCCTACTGCAAGTGATGGGAGTCCCTGGCCCTCCCTCCAGCCCTGGGAGAGGAGGCTAAACTATTAGACAGGTAACTTCTAAGGCAACTCTTTTCCAAAAACTACAAGTCTCCTGGAAATACCAGAGCTTCCAGAAAAAAAATCCACGTAAGGCAGCAGCTGCCTGTGCGTGCGTGGGGAGAGTAAGGAGGCGGGGCCTCACGCTCGGGGGTGGGACTTCCGTTGAGACCGGAAGAAGCCTTCCTCTACCTGGAGATGGGCTACATGGAGCCTGCTGGCTCCCCTGAGTCTCTGATGGGGGACGGGACGTGGCCTTGTCTGCTTCCCAGAATTTGGAGCGATTACAGTGAACGTTAAGAGGTTCTACATAGCCTCCTTCCTCTGTGGCCCTGAATCTGAGGGAGGGGAGGCAGTGTGTGAATGTGTTGGCAGCTGTGCAGGTCCCTGGAGTCTCATGCCAACGCCCCCTCCAACTCTTCTGCTCACCCTGGAGCTTATCAGCCCTCAAGGGCCCCATGCTTCTTCCCCGGAAAGCTCCTGGCTTCATGCTTGCTCTCCAGCCTCTAGGCCAACACGGAATACCAAAAACTCAATGCGGGCCATACAAGCAATTCTAGATCTTCTAATAAATACATCTTTTAGCGTGACATTTTTAATGGGATATTCGTGTTACCAATGTATTTTTTTTATGTATGCCACTGGATCCAAAAGTTTTCTTTAACTATCAAGATATTTACTTAGAAGTACACGTTATTGTCTGCCATCGTATGCTCTATGTACAATTTTTGCTATGACTCTTATCCTGGAGTATTTATTTGCATTTTATTTCTCTTGTGTGCATGTGAAATCTTCAAAACCAAATGTGCCTATCACACCTAAAGCACGTCTCAGTTTGCACTACCCACAACCCAAGGGCTCAAAAGCCACATGGGGCTAGAGGATGCCGTGATGGACAGCCCAGTGCTAGACCATCCTGGGCAGTGGAAAGTGCTAGGTGAGTGTGCAGATTCCCAGGCTTTGCTCCCGGTAGCAGCACCTACTACCTCAGGCTCCTTACTTAACGTCTCCTGCCTCAGTTTCTTGCTGTGAAATGGGAATCATAATGCTAGACTCTGAATGTCTGTGTTCCCCCCAAATTCATATGTTGAAACCTAAGCCCCCAGGGTCTTTAGGGAGTGACAGGGTCTTGAAGGGGGAGTCCTCAAGAAAGGGATTTGTGCCCCTAGAAAGGAGGCTCCAATTTGCAAAACGTGGATGGAACTAGAGGGCCTTATGCTAAGCGAAATTAGTCAGAGAAAGACAAATGTCCTATGATTTCACTCGTATGTGGAATTTAAGATATAAGACAGATGAACGTAGGGGAAGGGAAGCAAAAACAAGATAAAAACAGTGAGGGGGACAAAACATAAAAGACTCTTAAATATGGAGAAGAAGCTAGGTAAGGGTTGCCGGAGGGGTTGTGAGTGGGAGGATGGCTAAATGGGCAAGGGACACCGAGGAAGACACTTGTTGGGATGAGCACTGGGTGTTATACCAGGGGACGAATCGCTGGATTCTACTCCTGAAATCATTATTGCACTAGATGCTAACCAACTTGCGTGTAAGTTTAAAACTAAATTAATTGGTTTTAAAGAAGGAAAAGAAAAGAAAAGAGGTTCCAGAGAGCTCCCTTGTCCCTCCCCAGCCGGTGAGGACACCGTGAGAAGCCTGAAGTCTGCAACCCAGAAGAGGGCTTTCACCAGAAGGCAACCATGCTGACACCTTGATCTCGAACTTCCCAGCCTCTAGGACTGGGAGATAAATCTCTGCTGTTTATAAGCCATCCAGTGTGTGGTGCTCTCAGTTTGTTACAGTGGCCCAAATGGACGGAGACAGAGGATAACCAGTAGGGCTGTCGAGAGAAATAAATTAGGAATTATATGTAAAGTGTTTGGAACAGAGTCTGCCGTAGTACGCTCCATGTAAATTTTTGCCAGTACTCTTATCCCAAGTCACACAGCTTCCAAAAAGGTTGATCTGACAAAGCTGGAAAACCATCCACTGGATTTCCACTTAGAAGTTCCTGGTGACCTACCAAGAGCACCCGATTTGAACGTGATGAGAACCAAAAGCGTCCGTTCAGTAGGAGTGTGGGCGCGGTGAGGAAGTGAAGATCTCCAATTTCACTTCACGCCCACGGTTCCCTTCAAACCCAAATCGGAAGCACCCTGTGGGCACCTGCCACGAATGGCACACTTGCAGCTCTCCCAAGTGCCCATCACCATAGGGTCCAAATGCAACTGGTGAAGGCCAGCGAAGCCGTGAGCAGACTTGAGAGCACCAAGAAAGAGAAAAAGCAAACAAGGGGACCTTCAGGCATGGCCACATTCACATAATAAGAGGAGGGAAAAGGGATGGGGGAGGAGAGGGGGAGGAGAGAGAGAGGAAGTAGAGGGATGACTGAATAAGGAGGTATCATTCCCACTGCTAAGCCCTGGCTCTCCGTGGCCTATGGCTTCTCTGCCCAGTGCATCTAAGAAAAGATTTAATAATCTTAGAAATGCCTACCTTGTCATTGTAAATAATTTTAAATTTACATACAAGTGCAAGAACAGTGCAAGGAGCTCCCAGTAGCCTTCACCCGATGTCACAAGTTGCTATCAGTTTGCTGTGTTCACTTTATCGTTCTCCGTCTGCCTAAAACACTTGAGATTAAAGTGTGTACATCATATCCCTCTACCCTGAACACCTCCGTGTATGTTTTCTGAGAAAAAGGACATTCTCTAATATAATGACAAGGCAGTGGTTACATTCAGAAACTTTCACGTCGATAAAATACTCTCATCTAATCTACAGGTAGAAGTGGGGTGAAAGACACAGTGGAGGTCAAGGGCAAATGAGGAGTGACGTGTCGCTCCGTATTTCACAAGCAACTTTTTCCTGGCCTGGGATCCAATCCAAAGTCATGCCTTGCATGTAGTTGTCCATATATATATATATTTTTAAATAAATAAATAAATAAATAAATAAATAACATTTAAACTTAATTTTAAAAAAAGAACAAAGAAAGGAGACCAGATACCCTAACTCCTTACCATGTCTGTGAAACTCACAAGGCAAGGCATTCTCCTTGAGCTTGGAAGGCTTCACGTCCCTCGGCACTGGCCGGACGTCCGGGTTGTGACTTCAGCTGTGGTTGTTGTGTTCCTAGACGGCGCTCTTCGACTGCCCTCTGCCTTGACCCTTGTGAATGTGTTGCAAGTAACACGGTAGAGGGAACCAAAACAACTTTAAAAACAAAGACTGCGTCTACTGCCTCACGGTCAACACAGGTCTAAGAGTGTTCCAAAGCCAGGTCATCCGAGGTGGGTAGAGAGAAGTGCATTGACTGCCAGGGACAAAGCCAATCCCCAACGCTGGGCGTGAAGCCTCAAGAGAGGCAGTGAGGACGAAAGCAAACAAGAGGTGAACAACACCTGTCTCCTCTCCGCATTGTCTGAAGCCGTGAGAACGCTCCAAGAACGTCCCAGAACCAAGCCACCCAAAGCCTAACGGAGCGGGGAGACACCAAGGGCCACCAAAAGGCATGAGGTCCAGCTGACAGCAGGAAAGCGACAAGAGTTGGAAACGGTGGACTCCAGGGGCAGGGACAAGTGAGAATATCCATCTTTGCCCATGAGCTTGGCTCACCCAAGCAAGGCTCTGGAGGTCACTCAAGACAAGTCTCCCCCCCAAAATGAGGGTTTTCACAGGTCAAAGATGGACCGAAATTAAGAAAAAATGAAACAAGAGTGACTATAGAGAGATGGATAGTCTTTCTTTCTTTCTTTCTTTCTTTCTTTCTTTCAGCACCTGGGTGGCTGAGTCGGCTGGGCGTCCGGCTTCGGCTCAGGTCGTGAGTGATCTCGCGGTCCGTGAGTTCGAGCCCCGTGTCAGGCTCTGTGCTGACAGCTCAGAGCCTGAAGCCTACTTCGGATTCTGTGTCTCCCTCTCTCTCTGCCCCTTCCCCGTTCACACTCTGTCTCCCTCTCAAAACAAAATAAAAACATTTAAAAAATTAAATTAAAAAAAAAAAACAAAAAACAAGTTTCTTAGTTGAATCCTGAGTCCGGGAATCTTAACCAACTAAAACGGCCCCCCGGGGAAATCTTAGAAACGAGGCGCCCCCTGGTGGTCCTCTTGACCAGGGACAATGGCCCGTTCCAGAGCATTCTACCCACCTACTGAATTGCCCCCAAGCAATTCATATTATCTCTTTTTATTCAATTACGTTTTGATCATTGAAATTATTTTCATCTTAACCCTGATGATCAGTATCTTTCATTTCAGAGAATCTTATTACATACTTATCACAATTGCAACCCAAGTTCAGCAACTGGTACTATGACCTGTGGAATTAAAATTTCAGTTCTTTACCACGAGTTTCTCATAAGAGAAAAAAAAAATTTTTTTTTTAAGCAAGAGAATGCAAGCCCACCTCCCACACAGTGTAGGACTTCTCACATTTTATTTCCATTAACGTTGCCATGAAACCTTCGACGGGAACATCTCCTTCAGAGAAAAGGATACGTTCCTAGGGAGGTTAATCACTTCCTATCACTCTCGGGCATTATCTCAGCAGCCTTAAGGTAGTCTGCAGCTCCAGATAGTATCTCATTATTTATCTTATCCATTGTATCTACTAATTATTCTCTGCCTCATTTACTTTTATGAAAATAACTTGCAGAGTATTTAGTCCTGATGAGCGATTTTGCTTATTTGCTTTTGAGCATTGATCAGCCACAGGGTCTAAAATAAACATGTAATCTATTTTGAACGTAGAAAAGTAAAGAGAAGCAAAATTAATGAATTTGCCAATTCACCACCATCAGTGAATCTTAAAGTACATATGGATTATCACGATTCTGAATGATTCCACGAGCTACGGGTCAGCAAACATTTGTGTAAAGGGCCAGAGAAGAAATATCCTAGATTTCACAGGCCACATGGTCTCTGCCGGAACTACTAGACCCGGCTGTTGTAACACAAAAGCTTCCCAAGACACAATGTGAACAAATACATGGGGCTGTATTCCAATAAAACTTTATTTACAAAACCAAGTGGTGGGCCACATTTGGCTTGCAGGCCATAATTTGCTCACCCCTCCTGAGTGAGCAGTTTTTTTCCATCAGTGCCTTCCATTTCCAAAAACATTTGTAGAATATACAGGCTAAGAATGTCTAGTAGTAACATGGAATTCACTCTTCTATTCCTACCCTACTATTTACTTGGTGCTTTCTTGATTATTTACTAAAAATATTTGTAAAAAATGAATTAAATCTTGAAATTATGGTTGCATCTGAATAAGTCACATCGGTCACATACCTTGTCATATGGTACGTAAGTCACCTTTATAACTGATTAACAAAAATTTACCCATTTTTGTGGTTGATATCTGGCTAGCCTCTGAACACACATTAAAATGATGAAAATATCATTCTCTTTTACTCAGGGGAATTCTTACTCTCCCAGGCGTAGTCTGGTCATTATTTCAAAGTTTTAGACAAGTACGTGTTTTTTGTATTTTCATCCTAATGTCTGTCTTGTTCTGTATAAAACCCTCTAAAGAATTGTACAAATTTTATTAGGAGGCTTATAAGCTTTCTGGCTAATAAATGCATACATTATTCACATTTAATGCAATTAGTGTTTTGAAGGAAGTGCTGTAAAATCAGATTTAGTGTTTTTATGCTATTTAAAATTTGTTTTTTATCCATTTCATGACACCAGAAATCGAGTGTCTTATTTTTTAATGCAGCTTATGTAGATAATGTTGTTTTAAAATTGGCTGGAGGATAAACCCCCCCCCAAAAAAATCAAGATTTGTGTCTTTTGATTTCCCTTTTTTAGCATTAGGTTAATGGATTTTCACTGAATCTTCATTTATGTGGAATATTTTCATTTTGAACCCTGCTTTTCCCTCCCAATAAATCGGAATGTCTCTATTTTGAACTCATGCACTACAAAGTGACCCGCTTTCTTTACGAATCTGGCAAGTGGAGCAGGGAAGTGATTTATGCATCAAGCAGATTCCTTTCTGATGCAATGGTGCAGTCACTCTGCCCCCAGGAAAGTTCCATCTTGCTGCTCTTGGACCAGACAGTGGTCAACTGTGGTACAACGACAGCCACTGGGGATCTAGACGACACCAGCATAGAGTATCCTGTTCCAAGGGTTCTTGTTTTCAACATCAGTGATACCTCGCTGGAAGGACTTTGGAAATGAAGTGAATAGGAGAAAAAGGTAATTTGCCCCATCCGTTACAAGGCAGGCCCATACATCTGCTGTAGGTCAGAATTTTATTTTCAACATGTACCTGTAACTTGTAAAGCTGATTGTGCACCCCATGAATGTCCTACAGCAGGAAAGGAGTTCTGGAACCTCCCATGTGTTCATCGCTACATAGCAACTAGTCTTTGACACGTAGAGTTAAAGGGGGGTGATTGGTGGGTCAGTTCAGTATTCCGAGGACAACCTAAAAGGAAGGTTAAAATCTAATAAGAAGCTGGCATTTGCCGTAGGTCCCTTTACGTCTCGGTGTCCAGAATCAGTTTCATAACCGGCAACAGCCATGGGTGCCACCAAGAGACACAATAATGTCTGCCACGGGAGACACGGACCAAACTCTGCCATTTGGTTTATTCTGCTTCTCGGCCATCAGAGCAAAGATTTTTCCACTTCCTTTTGAAATGCCTTACGAACGTGCAGTGAGATGAATTGATATATTGCCTGGAAAGGAACACTAAAAATTGTAGCTGTTTCATTTGGGTTTGTTTTTTTTGTTTTGTTTTGTTTTGTTTTTTATTTTTTTTAACGTTTATTTATTTTTGGGACAGAGAGAGACAGAGCATGAACGGGGGAGGGGCAGAAAGAGAGGGAGACACAGAATCGGAAGCAGGCTCCAGGCTCCGAGCCATCAGCCCAGAGCCCGACGTGGGGCTTGAACTCACGGACCGCGAGATCATGACCTGAGCTGAAGTTGGATGCTCAACCGACTGAGCCACCCAAGCGCCCCGGGTTTGTTTTTTTTTTAATAGTATGAGACCTGTTGGGCGCACGGCTGCAAATGCACACGCTCCTGCTGGGCCGGGCGCTTCTTCAGGCCACCATCTCTGCCAACACCAGCCTGGAAAGCCTGCCGGGGCCTCGGCCCCTCTTCTCTCAAGACAGGCATTGGTGGGGCGCCTGGGTGGCTCGGTCGGTTAAGCATCCGACTTCGGTTCAGGTCATGATCTCACAGTCCGTGGGTTTGAGCCCCGCGTCGGGCTCTGTGCTGACAGCTCAGAGCCTGGAGCCTGTTTCAGATTCTGTGTCTCCCTCTCTCTGTGACCCTCCCCCGTTCATGCTCTGTCTCTCTCTGTCTCAAAAATAAATAAACGTTAAGAAAAATTTAAAAAAAAAAAAAAAAAAAGACAGGCATTGGTTTGGGCTGAGATGTGGCACCCTCTAGCCAGTCTCCAGCATTGCAGGTGAAGCGATGAACGGTGCATTTTTTGAAAAACATTGAGTCTTCAGTTCTTGAAACAAGGAAATACGCTCCCAGCTTCAATATCGTCCTGTGTCCCCTGGTCTACACCCGACCTTCGTGAGGTTCGTCATGTCCTATATCATCTCTCCCATTATTTACTTCACGTTTCCCCATAGTGGACTTCACTGATTTTACCGAAATGGATTTATTTTGAAAGGAAACTACCATGGATGGAAAATCCAGTAGTATCCACCCGGGACGGAAAGTTGCCGTGGGAGATGCCTGAGTGACTGCGGGGTGTACGTGCCCATCGAATCTACTCTGAAGTTTTCCTACCCATTTCATCTCCCATCTTGCCCCAGATCACGTTGCCTGAGCTTTGACGAAGATGGAAACATCCTACAGTGATGATTAGAAGCCACCATTTGAGCTGTGCTCTCTGGGGTCCTCATCACTCTCCTCTCCCCCCCTCACCCTTGGCAAGCAGATGTAGCCTCCAGGTGTTACTATCTATGCCCTCAAGCAAGTTATTTAAACCTCTTGGACTTCGATTTTCTCATCTGTAAAGTGGGGACCGTAATGGTTGACAGATCCATGGACCATTCCAAGAAGGGAATCACTTGGTGCATACAGAGTGCTCAGAACAGGGCCCGGAATTTGGTAGATGTTCACCGTTAGCTCGCATCCCCCCGGCCATCTTGTAATGTGCAAGCCTGTATGGCCAGTGCTCGACCCTGGGCACCTCCCTGGAATAGACTAGATACTCCTCAAATCCTTGTTAAGTGAAGTGGCTGGACATCAGCCTCTGCTAATGAAAAAGAAAACCAGACATGATCACAGGGGAATCTGCACGATAACAATCAGTAACATCTAGACCAATAAGTGTCGATACAGGCAGAAGCTTCGAGAGTTGTAGCAACTCTGTACGCGAGGAAAAATTGAAATTTTCAAAACACACTGAAAGAGCTCTTTCTGTCACAGAATAGTTTAGTCTTTCTTTTTACGATGCAATTGCTAGTCGTGTGATTTCCCTGTTTCGTGTTTGCATTTTTATCAAATTTTCTTAAAGCATGAAAATGTAGATATTTTCGTTTGGGTAGCTTTCTTTTTTTTTTCAATGTTTTTTTTTTTTATTTATTTTTGGGACAGAGAGAGACAGAGCATGAACGGGGGAGGGGCAGAGAGAGAGGGAGACACAGAATCGGAAACAGGCTCCAGGCTCCGAGCCATCAGCCCAGAGCCCGACGCGGGGCTCAAACTCACGGACCGCGAGATCGTGACCTGGCTGAAGTCGGACGCTTAACCGACTGCGCCACCCAGGCGCCCCTGGGTAGCTTTCTTTTAACCGCAATGCGAAACAGTGGTAGAAAAATGGTAAAGTGTCATATTTTATTTCACCCTGGTTAAATTGATCACAGTTTTATATGCTTTACGAATAACAGAACAAGCTCTCTTAATGATGTTAAGTCAATTACATTTTTATTAAAAGAATATTTAAATGCAGCATGTGGGTTTATTTTCTTGATGTGCTATTTCTTATAAGTATATTTCTTCTGAGTGCTTTCAAAAGGCATGTAACTCTGTTGTGTTACTATAATTGCCTCAATATTATCTCAACTAAAAGGTTTAAGTCTTCGAGCGGAAGTACAGTGCAGCACTGTGGAGATCCTAACTTGTTTGTTCAGCATGATATATCCCGCTTTTTCACTGTGTTATTATGTGTCACGAGACATAATTTGCTCAGTAATACAAATGAGCTCATGGAAAAAATCATGCCCGTCAGTACTGTTTTATGGAGGCGCTCTGTGAGTCCTGGCCCCAATCCTAATGTTTGACTCCTATTTTTGTTATGTTACCTGTACATTTTTCTTTAAGTAGGCTCCACTCCCAGCGTGGACCCCAATGAGGGGCTTGACCTGAACTCACGACCCTGAGATCAAGACCTGAGCTGAGATCAAGAGTCAGACATTTAACCGACTGAGCCACTCAGGCACCCCTCTTTTTTTTTTAATGGTTTAAGTGGTCTCTTCTTTTTTTTTCCTAAGAAGGTCTGTACCCAACATGGAGCTCGAACTTATGACCCCCCAGATCAAGAGTCTCATACTCCACTGCCTGAGCCAGCCAGGCGCCCCCATACATTTTTTTCTTAATCCAAAGTATTACATGGTAATTATGAGATATTTGGAAATACAGATAAGAATTAAATCAACCATAATCCCACCACATAATCCTCTAAATCCACCACCAAGAATCATCGCTGTCAGTGTTTTTGTGTATTATCATATATTATATATATAAATTATATATATATATATTAGCAAGTACAATTAATTCCTATACCCACTGTTTTCTTACCTACTTTTCATTTATTTTTTCTGACTAGATATATGGTGAACATTCTCACTTATCATGAGATATTCTTCTCCATCGCCTTTTTTTTGTTCTTACTGAGGAAAAATTCACATAACATAAAGTTAACGGTTAAGCATTTTAAAGTGAGCGATTCGATGGCATTCAGTACAATCACGGTGTGGCGCAACCATCATTTCTGTCCAGTTCCAGACCATTTCCATCACCCCAGAGGAAACCTGAACCTTTGATCAATCACCCCCATTCCCTCTTTCTGTCAACGCCTGGTAACCATTAGTCTGTTCTCTGTCTCTATGGATTCACCTCTTCCAAATATTTCATGTCAACATGTGACCTCTTGGGGTGCCTGGGGGGGCTCGGTCGGTTGAGCGTCCGGCCTCAGCTCAAGTTACGATCTCGCAGTTCGTGGATTCAAGCCCCGTGTCGGGCTTCGTGCTGCTGACGGCTCGGAGCCTGGAGCCTACTTCGGATTCTGTGTCTCCCTCTCTCTCTGCCTCTCCCCCACTCGTGCTCTGTCTCTCTCTCTCTTGAAAATAAAATAAACATTGAAATTTAAAAATATACATATGTGATCTTTTGTGTCCGGCTGCTTGCGCTGAGAATCATGTCTTTGAGGTTCGTGCACGTCATATTGAGGGTCGACCTTTCATTCCCCTTGACAGCTGAACAGTGCCCCACTGGAGGGCTAGACCACACTCTGTGTGTCCATTCTTCTGTCTGTGGACCCTTGGGTTGTTCCCCCCCCCCTTCTGGCAATTGCGGGTCGTGCTGGACAGGCGTATTCTAGAACAGAATTACTGGGCTGTAGGTTAATTCTGTGTTTAACTTTGTAAAGAACCACCAAACTGTTCTTCACCGCGGCAGACGCATTTTACATTCCCCACTAGCAATATTTGAGGATTCCAATTTCTCCAGTCCTTCCCCAATCTCGCTCTTTTCTGACGATTTAGTGATGGCCCATCTGGTGAGTGTAAACTGGTCTGTCACGTGACTCGGGTCTCTACAGGCCTCCCAGCTTCCCAGCCTGCATATCGTGTGTGTGATTTATTTTCCTAGGTCTCTGATGGTGGACACTTAATAATTTTCTGCTTTTATAAACAATGCTGGAATGAACATCCTCCTGGCATGATCTTCACACAAATTTATTTATTATTATGTGTTGAATAGGCATCCCTCAACGGGGATTCATTGGATAACACGACAGCTGAGGATTGGGACACGTATCGACAAATTGCCTTCAAGAAATTTTGATCCAGGAGCGCCCGGGTGGCTCAGTCGGTTAAGCGTCGGTTAAGGTAGTGATCTCACGGTTCGTGAGTTCAAGCCCCGTGTTGGGCTCTGTGCTGACGGCTTGGAGCCTGGAGCCTGCTTCGGATTCTGGGTCTCGCTCTCTCTTGCCCCCACCCCACCCCCCGCTTGCACTCTCTCTCTCTCTCTCTTTCAAAAATAAAAACATTTTAAAAAAAGAAAGAAATCTTGATCCAAATTTACACTTCCTGTCATATCTGACCTTTTCTTTTATAAGTTACTCATTCTTGCCAAACTATGTAAAAGGCGTTTTAAAAAAAACAAAAAACAAAAAAACAAAAAAAACTTGCTGCCTGCATTAAAACCTGCTGGCACTGAGCCTATATAAATCTTTGCCATTTATTTGCACTTGTGGGTTTCACTCTACTGTTTGGCTAAAAAGGACAACCAACGTTGTACTTTAAAAGCATCTGAGCTTAGGGCTGCCCGGCTGGCTCAGTCGGTTAAGCATCCAACTCTTGATTTTGGCTTAGGTCATGATCTCACAGCTGGTGAGATCGAGCCCCATGTCAGGCTCTGTGCTGACAGTAAGGAGCCTGCTTGAGATTCTCTCCCTCTCTCTCTGCCCCTCCCCTACCGTCTCTCTCTCTCTCCCTCTCTCAAAATAAATAATCTTTTAAATAAATAAATAAATAAATAAATAAATAAATAAATGTATCTGAGCTTAGGGGCATTGGGCTGGCTCAGTTAGAAGAGGGTGCGACTCTTGATCTCAGGGGGTCATGAGTTTGAGCCCCACATTGGGTGTAGAGATTAAAGAAACTTAAAAAAAAAAAAAGTCTGAGCTTAAATGTACATGAAAACCCCATTATCCAGGCAGCTCAACTGATAAATTGTCGAATGTAAGTATTGGGGTGTCCCAGCTTAACAATGTGGCTTGTGCAGCGGCTCATTGCTTTGATTAAACACTAAGTCCAGGCATTTCGTTCGTACAATCAGATGCCCCGCCCCGAAAATGTATTGGTTGTTCCTATTCTGAGACACCTGCTCTTCCCTCTTCTGTGTGACCATCAGCTGTCAGGTTGTTTTACTCTTTTGTTAAGGGGATGGTCCATGTTGCCATCTGGGCCGTAAAGTGCCTTTTTGGTGATGGTCTAACTTCCCTCTGTGGGACGTAAAGTAAAATTTTTCATGGTGTTCATGACTCACTTCACTATGTACCAAGGAAATACCATCCAGGCACCTTGAAAGTCCTAGATAGAATTAGAATTTGAAGAAAAGTACAATTTTAATTTTTTAAGTATTTGCTTGGGTTATTTCTAGGATAGTATGAACAAATTACCCAGCGGGAATTTGGATGTACCCACCTCCAGAAAAACTTAACCGTGATTTCGTGATATTTTTTCACAGCCTGTTATTTTATCATAATAGCGTTCCATCTTTTGGGAACATGACTTAAAGTTGATGCAGCATAAATAAGGTAAGGCCCTAATTTTAAAGGAAAGGGTCGTCGTACTTGCAGGAGCGTGCACAAATACAGAGTCAGGTGAGCAATTTAGAAACGTTAAAATAACTAATTCATGAAGACTGGGAGGAAGTGAAAGGTATCGAAGAGGGAATTTTTAGCCTAGATGCATGGCACAGACAATCATTATGGTCATAATGAACAAATCATCTCTGCCCCAGGGAGAGAATTTGTATTTAGTGTAAGAAAACAAAATGATTTATAACTCATGCTCCCAATATACGAACACGCTTTGGGACATATCTACTTGGCGTGTCACAGATGGTCTTTATCTCCGGATGTGAACCGGGCAAAGACATCGTATACGAGAGCGTCTATTACACAGCTCATCAGTTTCAACTACTGGGACCTAATTAATAACTCTCTAGTTAATAACTAATTTTCTGATTTCTATTCTAAAACAGCTCCGTCTTTATTGGATTGAAATAAGGAACAACTTTTACTCTTTAGAGTTTGGTTTTATTAAATGTTTCAAGTTCCTTGCATGTTGTGTCATTAAGTGGAATTTGTCACTTATACTGAAGACTTACTTCAGCTGTTTCTACTCACACAAAACGCTTTGATTTTTTTAGATAAATTTATTCAGAAAACGCACATGTGCTTTTTCTTTTCTTTTCAAATTTTATTTTTTTTATTTTTTTTTAACATTTATTTATCATTGAGAGACAGAGAGACACAGAGCATGAGCAGGGAAGGGGTAGAGAAAGGTAGAATCTGAAGCAGGCTCCAGGCTTCAAGCTGTCAGCACAGGGCCCAACGTGGGGCTCGAGCCCACGAACCATGAGATCAAGACCTGAGCCGAAGTCGGTTGCCCAACCTACTGAGCCACCCAGGTGCCCCTCAAATTTTATTTTAAATCCTAGTTAACATAGAGTGCAATGCTGGCTTCAAGAGTAGAATTTAGTGATTCATCGCTTACATACGACACCCAGTGCTCATCGCAAGCGCCCTCCTTAATGCTCATCCCCCATCTAGCTCATCCCCCACCCATCTCCCCTCCATCAACCTTCGGTTTGTTCTATCTTTAAGAGTCTCTTGTGGTTTATAAGCACATATGTCTTTGAAGAGCTTATTCAGCTCGCTTTAAACAGCATCATTGACAAAATCAAAATTTCTTCCTTAACCTAGTGGGTATATGTCTCCTCCTCCCCTCCCCCTCTTCCCCTCCTCCTCCTCCTGCTCCTCCTCTGCCTCCACCTTCCTCCCTCTCTTCCTCCCTCTGCTCCCACCACTCAGATAACACCCTTCATATTTCGGTGAAATTCTCCACGGTGAGGTCCCCATCTTCCAGAAGGCAAGAAGGTAGATGTGCTCTCTCCCCACTTTCCAACAGCCAGGATACAGGCACACACCTAGTCCCAGCCAACTGCTCACTCCTGTCCGTGGCTTTGAATTTTGAGGGAGTGGCCCCAACCAACCAACGGATTATTAACCATGACGGCGGCAGTTAGGAGCCAAGGGGTGGCAATGGCAGGTGCACAGACAGACAGGTGTCCGTGGAGGAGGCCCAGCCAGACGTTCCTTGCACTGGGATCTCGGTGTTCTCGGCTTCCTGCTCCTGCACGTCTTGTTAGCTTTCCAAGACCATTTTGCCAGCCTTCTCCTTGGCTCCGTGAACTCCCGATGTCCTTCCCAGAAATTCCTCTCCTTTCGAGTTAATCAGAATCGATTTCTGCAGTTGGTAATCAGAATTCTTGATTGATACAGTGAACGTCTCAGCTTCAACTTGAGATACAAATCTTGGGCTTATCACTGATTGAATCTATTCATAGAGAATAAATTTGAAATTCAAATTCAATAAATATTTGTTGAGGAACCGTTCTGTTTAAGGTATTATTCTGAGGAACGAAGAAAGGGTAAAGACAGCGTCAATTTTTTTCTTTGAACCCCAAATCCAGCGGCAGGCAGATCACAGAGTCCTACAGTTGAGGTAGAAACCAGAACCTATCAGCCTGTAGGAGAGGGAACATCATTCTCACTTGACTCTATGGAGGAGATAAAGTTGGACCCCACTTCTGTAGGTACATCGGAAACTATTGCCACATTTTCTTGTCTAGGACGGGGATTTGCTGAGAGCTCATGGGGCGTGTGAACAAGAAATACTCTCTTGAAATGATAGCGTAGTAAATCAGGAGACTCTTGAGCGGACACCCCAGTCTCACTTGGAAGTCGGTGGGAACAGGATAACACCTGCCACGGGCTGGATACCATGGTTCTGCGTTACCGCTTCTTCCCGGAAGTGCCCGTGGCCCCGGGTTCCCGGCCCCCCTGAGTGGAGATCAGAGGTGCTGAGACCGGCTGCCCAGCGTCATGGTACGAAGAGTGAAACCTTCCGCTGAAAGATAAGGTGAAGCCACGAAAGTCTCGGGGGGTCCATTCCAAAAGCGCATGTGATCGGTTTCAACGTAGATCTTTCTCACGATGGGCTGACGGTTGCATGGGCCTTTCTTGTGCCATGAACTCTCCTTCCCTGGTAGCATTGACGTTATTTTGAAAGTTCTCAGGATCTCCCAAAATCTAAGTACTCTTTGGCCAGACTTGACTAGCTCCAGAACATAAGATAAAATAAACATCAAAGGCATAAAGGAAAGAATGAGATACGTAAAACAGGCAAAGTTTGACTTAGTTAGGACCGCCCTGTACGGTGGGACCGTGTACATGTATCCTTCCTGCTGACCATATTGTGTTTGAGCTCTGTGAAAAAGAAGCCATTTCTTTCCATGACTCCCCGTGGCAGAGGCTAGAAACATTTTGGAATAATTTGTAAATTGTTACCACATGTTACATGGACCAAGAGGAGATACGTGATATTCCCTTATTGAAAATGTTGATATTCTGTATTTAAAATTCACTTGCTCGGAAAAACTTAGGTTGCTTGTATATGAATAAAGAAGTGAAATTTAAATGTCTGCTTTAAAGAAGTGCCCTTTCCCCCCACCCAGCATGGCTTGCAAATCCGAACACAGGGCAGAACGACAGAGGGAGCGTACCTTGGGGTCACCAAGACCCCCCACTTTACAGATGGAAAGGCTAAGGCCCGGGGGAAGGGACCTGCTAGCTGGCAGACGGAGAGGCCCAGCAGGCAGCAAAGCAGCCTGACCCCAGATCCTAAAGCCGTCACCCTTGTGATAGTCACAAGGGTGCTGGAGCTGGCTTTCAGTTTGTGTCCCCCTACTGGGTTTAAAGGATAAAGGGACAAATTGAGACTGCCCATTGCCCCCGTGACATTTTACACGGTGTAACTGGAAAAAAACGTAGGGGCGGGTATTCCTGCTCTTTTCTTCAACTTGGCCCCCTAGTTCTCCCTCGCTCTTTAATGGCACTGCCAGTAGCAGGAGCCAGAACCCTGCGTCATCCTTGCTGCTTCCCTCGCCCCCAGGGCGTCCGTGTACGGGTGTTCAAGCTGTGCACCGTACCACACCGAAAGGGGTGCCGTTCACACTGTTGACTAACTTGAGAGCACACAGGTGGCTCGGAGATTCGGGGTCTCGCAGACAGGCTGGGGTACAGCTGCGGAGAGTCCCCTCCTGGGCAAGAACGCACCTGCGCCCGCTAAAGGGCGGGCAGAGGCACACGCCCTCTCAGGGCTGCGCTCGGCCGTGCTTCACTCGGAGCCCCGCACCCTCAGCTGACTTGAGCATGACTCGGCATCCTCCTAAGGAGCAGGGGGAGAAAGGAGGACGAGGTGGAGGAGAGACAACACTGCCCCTGCTTCCTCTGACCTCCTACATCCTCATACAGCCCAGCCCTGCAGACCTCAGGGCATCCAGCCTCCGTTCCATCTCCGGAGAACTCTCCCCCCTGCTGGCAGGGGCCACATCTCCATCCTTCGGAGCTCAGGTCAAGAGTCGCCTCTTTGGGGACCCAACCCAATCTGGCTCAGTGAGCACCCACCTCGCCCTCCGCCCCCGCTCCCCTCCCATGACCCATCACGCTCCGTGACTAACGAAGGGCTTGCTTGTTCGGAAGCTTTCTCTCCTGCTGGAGGGTAAACTCTGTGAAGTCGGGTGCCATTTCATTCTTGTTCTCCTCTCTGGTTGGCACATAGTAGGTCCTGGATAGTTACTGGCCGAGTGCATAGACGAGTCCATTAGGACACGAGAACACTCTGGAACAATCAGCTCTTAGGAGACGCTCACCGCTCCTCAGAACTTTGTAATTCCTCCCGAGAAGTTTCCTCTGGGGGAAAAACAAAATTCCTGGGTGCCCTCTTCATTCAGCAAAGGTGTTTTTATAAGGACAGCGAAGCTGAACGATACGAATACGGGACTTGAATAAGCGCTAACCTGCTCACCTCCCTCACTTAAAGCCATTAGTCTCTCTCCTCCTTTAGAAAGGACGACAGAAGGCAGAGACTACTCAGCTTGTTTCCAAAGTTCTCCCCTTTGAAGTTCTGCAGCTGAAGTAACATTTCCATCTTCCGCATCGGAAGAGGAAGCTGGAATGAAGGGGGTCTGACTTTTCACAAAGGCGTTATAAATTAGTAAGTAGGAGAGGTTGCAAACCGGAGAGTGTGAGTCAGTCTCAATTATTCGGGGTTCTATTTTTCTGTTCCGATACTCTCTCCTTGAAAAGACACCAAAGTGAAAAATCCATTGTGTGATCTCTTCGGGCTCTGTGGGAGCGAGAGGAGACGAAACAAATAACATTGACATTTCTCACACCTTGTTTTTTAAGAAATACAATATTCTTAAATTATCCAAAGTGTCTTGAATGTACTTGGAGAATAAATGAGGCCATTTTCAAAATTACAGGCGAATAAAGAGCGCTCCTTTTTCATTAGAGCTTTACAATAGAGCCGGCATTTAAGAAGATTTTTAAATGTATCCCATAGCATGCTGTTCAAGTCCTCACGGTAGCTCTGGGGAGGCATCCAGCTGGGGAGAGGTCACTGAGTGCATCATCCTGGGATAGAACTGCTTGTTCGAATGATTGATAGCCTGATCACCACCGATTTGCTATGGTCAGGACAACTCTCTGCAATGCGTACATGTTGGGTCAATTTTTGTTATTATGGAAACTCTATTTGAAACTCTAGTGTCAGCGCTCTCATGAGTCAGCCAGGCTGGATACTTTGTTTCAACAAGTGCTGTGAGTCATTTGAAATTATGTATCATTCATAAGCAGAAAACTTTTTAAATTCTGTTGTATCCCACCTACCTGTGACATTTTGATTCTCTATAGAGTGGGAAAAAAACAGTATACATTGTAATTTGGTGTCTATTTTTCAGGTAATTGACTTAATAAGTTGAAATGAAATCGTGTGCCTCTCAGTTTGCATAAGAGATGTGGAATTAAGCAGTAACTTTCTGAGAGTAGCATTAAAGTTCAGCGTGGTAATTCTGAAAGTTGTTTCCCCCCCCCCCCACCTTGGTGTGTTAAGAGCTGGGAAGATAGCTGGTAAGTTTCTCTATCACGGAAGTGCGACAGAGTGGATCAGAATAAAGCACATTTAGTAAATGCCTACTGCCTCTTAAGCATCAAAGTATGCACCCGGAGGGCTCCTGGTAGATAAGACGCTCGCCATGTGAGGTGCTCCTGCACATGGGCCGACGTGACAGGCGTTTTCTGTGCCCCCTCATCTCCGTGCGTGTCGAGCTCCCCAGCACGGTGCACCGATGTCCTGCCTCACCGACACCGGCTTGATTGTTATTCTTGTTCTTGAAGAATTCATGGGATCAAATAACGATGCCTTCCAGGCATCAGAAAAAGAAGCCCACTTTTTCAGTAGGGTACTTCTGAGCTGATGGGAGTTGCCCTTTGCTTGTTTCTGGGAGCTGGAAAGATGCCTTCAGCCTACGTGACCGAGTTTGTATTTAGGGTGTGCGGATTTCATCATGGTCATCGCCAGCTCGCGAGGCCCTTTCCGTTTGCTTCTCGCCGTTCGTCACGTGCGGTATTAATCACTGAAGGCTGGTCTCTGCTCTTTGCGAACCTGACCACGGAACTGTATTTCCTCAGCTCATCTTCCCCCGCCCTTACCTCTCCCCTTCACCTCCTCAAGAAAGAGATTTATGAACTCCTGATAGCAATTCCTTGTACTCAGCAGATTGCTGTGAAATTCCATTTATGCCGTGTTTTTCTTAAAGGTGGCGATATCAGGCACTATAGAAGATCAGGCCCTCTGTGACCAAGTAATAAGAAATGCCTCAACGCCTGAAATCAGCCTGTTTGGGAGAAGCCAGTAAGTGAAATCAGAGAAAAAGACCTTATTCTTCCAGTCTGGGCAACCGGGGGCAAGATGGTTTGAAGGAGGTGATTTATCAAGGTGATTTGAAGGAGGTAGGATTTATCACCTGGCTAAAAACCTAGAGCGGGGTAAAAGGTAACGTTGAAGTTGCACCTTTCATTAATTAATGCATAACCCCCGCCCCCGGCTCCCCTGCCCGTGCCCCCCCCCCCCGCCACTGCCATCGACAGATCTTTATCCTCGGGATGCTGTGGTCTGTGCCCCAGACTGTTAACTGCCTTCCAGTTTGTCCTGAGCCCCCCTCCTCCAAGTTGTTCTTGGTCGTTACCACCCCTGGCTGCCAGGCCAGGGGAGTGGTTCTTTTTCTTACACAATAGAAGCGCGGGCCGGGGGGTGTTTGGAAACACCGCGCAAGAGACCTCCCATTGAGGGAGCCAACGTTTAAGCAGCAGACAAAGGGAGAGAAGATTGCAAAGAGGCCGAGAAGCCAGCGTGGGCTTCTAGGGTCTGGGTCTCAGGAGTTAAGCCGGAAGGAGGGGCCAAAGGCACAGGGACTGTCCATTTCCGAGGGCTGGGAGTGACAGAGTACAGGCGGCTGAAAACAACAGAAATGTGTGATCGCACATTCTGGGGACCCCCACGGCTCTGGGGGCCAGGAGTGTGCAGTCCAGAGTTGGCACTAACACGCCCCCTCCGAAACCTGTAGGGCAGAGCCCCTCCTTGCCTCTTGGAGCTTTGGGATTTGTTGAGAGTGCTTGGCCTTCCTTGGCTTGTGGGTGCAGCCCTGCAACATCCTCCTCCGTCCTCCCCTGGCTTCTTCTCCCCACACCTCTAGTTCACACGGTGTGACCTGAACGACCTCGTCTTAACCTGAGGACATCTGCAAAGACCCTCTTTCCAAATAAGGTCACATCCCTAGGTACAGGGAGGCTAGGACTTTCCCCAACCTGTTGAGAAGACACATTTCAACCCATAACATGTACTTGGGGGGGGGGGGGGGGGGGGGGTGGCGGTGAAGGATGGAACCGGGTTGAAGTGAGCCAGGCACTCACCCGGGGAACAACATGTAAAGGGGCCCCAAACCTTCAGTAAACGAAGTAAAGAGTAGTCGAAGGCAGTATATTTGAAAATGAAAACTAATGCAAGAAATAATCCGTGCTGAACAAAACATCACCCTTTGAAAGGCAGGGTCAGTATCATCGATTTGATTTTTTCATGCAGCCACAGGGTCCAGTGTAACTGCACGACTACCGACCAGCTGGGTCGCCGGGGCTGGTAGGAAAAAGGCCAGGACTGCCAGTGGCCATTTTTGCCACAACACAGAGAGCACAGACTGAGGAAGTCTAACAGAGATCAGGAAGAACCAAGAGGTAAAAAGCAGCAACTCTGGTGCCATGTTGGAGCTCCTAGCGTTTCGTTTGTGATTATAGGGACGTATCCCCTTTGCCCTATACGATTAGATAAACTGTGTGGATCGGCTAATGGCAAGAAGCTGACCACTGATTATCATATGTTCTGTAAGAAATTAAAAACCCTTGTGAGTACCCTGTGGGGAAATAGCCCGTTTCTGCTTGGGGGACCACTCATACCTTCCCACTGTGCCATTTAATTTTACTTTGTCAGGCTTCGTACCATCGTGAACTTCCTTTGTCCACCCTCTTTTTCGTGTCTATTCTTCCTTGAAGGTGCAGCTGCATGAACATCCACCCCCGCCCCCCGCGTGGCTTCACGACAGGTGCAAGGACCTTTTGTTTGCTCGGAAAATGGCTGCGCATATAAATCTTTCCATCCATTTAGCCCTTAACTACGTAATTTTCTAATCTTTGCAAGCAGACTAAAAACGAATTCCATAAATTCACTGAGGTCAAAGTTTATGTCTTAGTATGTTTTTTTTCCCCCAGAGCACCAGAATGAGAACTGGACGTCTGGCGGCTTCTCAGTAAAGCTTTTGTTTGATTAGTATTTGGAGCTTTGATTTTTTTTGCAAGATATGTGCTCTAAACCAACGCAAGCAAACGTGTATAAACCAAACCGTTTATAAGGGAATCCCAAAGCCCTGTTGTTAAAGTGAATAACCACCCTTTAGCTTATATTTTATGCATATCTAAGTGTCCGTATTGTGTTACGTTAGGAGCTTTATACCTGTGTTGGAATGACTTCCCCAAATGATTTAGACATTTTTAAAACTGTAAATAACTAATTGGAGAATGTAGATCAGAAGACTTTGTTCTTTGTTCTCACTGGTAATCTGTTTTCATCAAATATTTTAACTGAACATGTTTTTGAAAAGCAGGTCTGGGAGCACCTGGGTGGCTCAGTCGGTTGAGCATCCGACTTCAGCTCAGGTCATGATCTCACAGCTCATGGGTTCGAGCCCCGCGTTGGGCTCTGTGCTGACAGCTCGGAGCCTGGAGCCTGCTTCCAATTCTGTGTCTCCCTCTCTCTCTGCCGCTCCCCTGCTCATGCTCTGTCTCTGTCTCAAAAATAAATAAAAACATTTTTAAAAAAATTTTTTAAAAGAAAAGCAGGTTTGGTTTCCTTAAAATGTTTTGGGAAGGAGCTCCCCAAACATTTACTTCCTCATTTTATTATCTGGGATATTCAAATGAAAAGCCGAAGGTTTCCCCCATATTCTGGGCTTCTTCTGGACACTTCCCCTGGTGAATGCTCTTGAAAATATTGGTAGAAAAAGAAAATCACCTGCAACCATTCTTGTTTTATCTTTTAGGGGGAAAAAAAAGCCTCTTTGGGAAAATTATAATTTTTGAACAGGAGGCTATGAGAAGTTGGTTCGGGTGGGAGTTTGACAGTTCTTGATTCATTTGTTATTTGGGAAAAATAAGCTATGTGTCACATGGGTGGAGCTGGAGAGTGCATGGAGGGTAGAAAGGCATCACTGAGGGGGCCCATTACCAAGAGGGAGCCCAGGGCCCTCCACAGGTGCGGTGAAGGAAAGGGAAGAAAGATCTGTGGCCTTTGATGACTTCGGATGCTCTTAAGAACCCAATGATCTGGAAAGGGCACGAGAACCTTCTAGGGGATGATGTTTATGGCATTTCACTTTAGATCAGGAGGGATGCTTCCATCTCCTGGGGCTGCCATCAGAAAATACACAAACGGGGTGGCTCAAATGACAGAAACTTATTGTCTCACAAATCCTAGAGGCAGGAAGACCAAAATGAAGATGTCAGCAGGGCCACGCTCCCTTGAAGGCACTCGGGAAGGGTCCTTTCCAGGCCTCCTCTTGATTATGTACAAAAGAAAAAAAAAAAACAATTTCCAAATCAGGTCACGTTCCTGGGAGGAAGGGGCATCATTGAATCCCGATCAGCGGGCGACCTTTTTCTCTAAAGGGCCAAATAGCAGATATGTTAGATCCCGAAGTCCTAGAACTTCGCTGCTCCTTGGGTTATGGAGGCGGCCATAGGGTCTCAGCTACGACGACCCCGCCGTGCTGTTACAGCATGAACGTGGCCATGCTCCATATGGGTGCTACCATATGTCCCAATAATGTTTTGTTTATGGACGAGATTTGAATTTCATGTAATTTTCACGTGTCACAAAGTATTACTGCTCTTTCGATTTTTCCCAGCCATTTAATAATATAGCAGCCCTCCCTTAGCCCTTGGGCTGCACCAGAAAGGCAGCTGCCTGGATTTGGCCTTGGGACCCTGGTTTGTCCACCCATGTCTCCGAGCGTCAGCGTGCCTTTCCCCCCCACCCCACCCCCCGCCACCCCCCGACCCCCGCCAGGGGCTGTGACAGGGAAGTTTATTGATTCCAAAACATGCCTGTGGCAAATCAGGAAGCAAGAATCTAATCTCCGTCTGTCGTGTGCCAGCAAAACAACACTCAGAGACAGTCCTGGGCTGGCAGCAGCCTTGACAACCTTTTAAGAAGGGAGAATCAGTAGAAGCCTCTGAATGCTCAGAAAATTGAAACGCTGGAGACAGCCCTGAAAACCAAGGGAATAAACACCCCACTCAGGTTAAAAGAATGGTTCATCATGTTTCCCGTCAGGTAGCAGAAAATGTTTGGGGGGAAACGCATGATATCTTCCATTTAAATGCTGCTCCCAGACAGCAGTGTCTGCAATGAAGAGGAAATTGAAACTAGCGATGAAACGGCCATCAGAAATCTTTTATGTGAAAAGAATTGTTGCAAGTTTGATATCCTGTGCTGGCGCCTCTAATGAAAGCAATAAATGAAGAGCTTCGTTGCTCTTGGGGTCACGGGGGTGAGAGATGAAGACACCCCCCTGTCTGGGTTTGCTGGCACTTTGCCTCCTCTGGGTTCTAGTCCAGGCCGAGCCAGGAAGGAGACTGAGTCACCCGTCACTGCCTGACACCCCCGGGGCCGGCCCCTTCTCCCATTTTCAGTCACGGCCGTTACTAAGCTGGTTGCTGACATAAGTAACGGCCTGGATGTGCAGCAGAGATTTTAACAAGTCCTGATTCCTTGATCCGCCCGGATAGCTCACTGAATATTTGACTTGTATCACGTTTGGCATCGTGGTGAGACCAGAAACCAACTGCCAGATTTCGAAACGATAACATTTCAATAAAAATATCTTGATCGGAATAATTTTCCATCAGTTTTGAGGTTTCCAAGCAATTACTTCCCGTTTCGTTTACAGCCGATGTCAGGAATAATTTAGGGAGACCATCGGGATCCTAATGCCGCAGTTCTCAGTGACTGAAAAGAGATTAGACTGAGCATTTTGGCATTTTTTTTTTTTTTTAAGTACAAGATAGAGGTCAGACTCTTTGGGAACAATTTGACATCCAAATAAGAATATCTCCTAAGAAATGTATCTTTTTATTGAGATATAACTTACAGGCAGTACAGTGACTTTAAAGGCACAGCTACAAAAACCCTTTAGTCGACATCATTGCTAAGGCTCGGTAAGGCTAGGAGCAAGATGCCTTGACGACCAGGACCACACTGGTCAGCACTGCGCTGGGACCATAGCCAGTCCTATCGGCTTTTTGATCCAGGCTAATTCATTCTTTTCAATATTTATTATTTACTTTTGAGAGAGAGAGAGAGAGAGAGGTGGGGGGAGCGCAAGCTGGGAGGGGCAGAGAGAGAGGGAGACACGGAATCCGAGGCAGGCTCCAGGCTCCGAGCTGTCAGCACAGAGCCCGACGCGGGGCTCGAACTCACAAACTTCGAGATCGTGACCTGAGCCGAAGTCGGACGCTCAACCGACTGAGCCACCCAGGCGCCCCGATTTTAATTCATTTTTAAATACCTCATCTTTTCACCCATTTGGTCCACATTTGTCTCTGTGTTCTTTAAGCATATTAAGCATAGTGACTTTGAAGTACTTTTTGTTCACTCCAGTACCTGGATACCCTCTGTCCACTTGTCCTGTTTCTCTGATGTTCCTATTTTTCAGTCACGTTTCTTGTCTTTCCTTTCACGGGGTTATTTTTTAGCATATGCCAGATATTGCGGGCAATCCATTGCAGGGTCTCTGGGTTATGTTATTTTCTTCTAAAGGATGTCTCTTAAAATATCTCCAATTAACATTTTATAATGATGAAGGCAAAAGCATGATTCTGTCATGGAGGTAGGATATTTAACTTGTTATTTATTCTGAATATCCTTGCTGTTTATCCTTTGGTGATATTAAAGGTTGAAGTTTTTCACCTAATAGAATCAATTGTTCAAAAGAGCTTGGGAAGAAAGCAAGCCTGTTTTTGTTTTTTTTTTTTTAACATCTCCTTTTTAAATCATTCTAATTCATTGCAGACTCCAACTTGTTCCAATAGAATAGCTGTCTATTTATCATAAATATGTTTTATGCTTCCGAATCCCTTTAAAAGAAAAGGGCAATGACGCTCTTCTACAGTGTGACACAGAATGTGACTTCCCTCTGAGAAGTCATGAGATCTCATTTGAAAAAACAATTATCTTTTTCATCCCCCTAGACCGTTATAAATGAGCGTGGCGGTAATTAGAAAATTAGAGTCATAATGTCCAGTTATATAGTCAGATTCTTCACCTCCCCCAATACCCAGATAATTGTCTTTAAAAAATGTAATGCAATCTCAAGTTTTTTATTTCATACTCATTTCATGAGCCCAGCCAAGGTTTTCTTCATATATCTCGTGCCTCTATCTATATAGATGGAGCTGGATTTTTTCCTGCAACCATTTGTTACCAGCCCTTATTGCTCTAAATTATTCCAATGGTACCCAACAGCACAAATTAATACTTGCAGCTATACCTCATGTGCAAGTCGCTGATAGCACTAAGTGCAACGGGAGAAAATCAGAGGTAAAACAAAACACGTTTATTTTCTGCATTCCTTCGCCAGTATAATATTTAATTCTACACTGATGTTTCATCATGTGGATAAAATGTACCTGAAACGAAGGGGGGGGGGGGGGTGGTGAGTAGAAATCCAGAGGGCCTCGTTAAAACCTGCCCTCCACCTAGAGCTCACAATTTATGGCAACATCTTGATAATATGTAAACACTAACAACAGAAATTGAAAGTAACTTTTTTGTTTTTGTTATAAAGTTGCTTCAGATTATTTTTTTATACGCCCTCTAGCCTCCTGTACTATCATTCAAAAAAAATAGAGCTAGCTAATTGTATCAAGAAACTAAAATTTGAAACTCTCCTTTAAAGCAATATGGTGTTTAATTATGGGCCTTGCTTTGTTTTTATAAATAGAACATTTTTTATCCAGTGGGTAAATCCTATAATCACTAAAAAAAAGGCAAAAAAAAAAAAAAAAAAAAAAAAAAAAAACCACACTAATTCCCACAGGTGATTGTTTTTATTATTAATGTTACAGAATTGATTTTTGAATTTAGAGCCACTGATGCGCTCTGACTCGTTATTTGGAATTTATTAAATGCCAGCTGCGTGCCCGGCTTTAGTGCCCTTGAAATATTACTCTTGTGATTCTATGCTCGTACAGAAGCATCCGCTTAAGAACTTAGCGGCCTCATCACGGAGAATGCACCGAGACTTTCCTTGGGGCGGGGAGGTTATTTGAAGTCGTTGACTAATATATTTCTATTTTCCATCCAAAGAAGAAAACCAATTAAGTTAATGAAAGCTGGCAAAGCTCGGGGCCGACTGAATATCCAGCAGGGGAGGCATGTCCGAAATGAACCACCAGGGCGGCCCAGTCTGGGCACCTTACGTGGTCCCAAAACCTAGATCCCTTTGTGTTTGGGGTTGAGCAAAGAAGGCGCTGCCGTCCGTACCCCCGGATCCCCATCCCACGAGCAGCGGCCGGATGTTTTACGCGTCCTAAGGCAGAAACCGGCCGCCCCACCTGCTCGGGGCGCCGCGATGGGGAAGGGGGCCAGGCCTCCTCGCCCTTCCCCTCCCCCGAGCCCCTCCCTTGGCCCGTGACTGCACACAACGTGGCCGGTTCACCCCGACTGCTTCTCCTGAGTTTCCGGACACCTCAGGCGCTTGGGTCTGTTTCCATCTGTAACTTCGGCGCGGCCCCAGGTCGAGGACAAATTACTTGCAGGAAACCAGTAAGACCTTGCGCCGCCCGCCTATTTTCTCCCCATCGGATCATCTTTGATTCACAGAGCATTTCACTATTTTTAAAGTCTGGCTCGCGTCCTGACGTCAGGGTCCCTGACCCGCGCCCCTCCCGCGCCGGTGACTCAGCCCCAGCGCCCGCCCCCGCCGGCGGAGGGGGGTCTGCGGAAGCGCCCGGAGAGGCCTGGAGAGACACGAGTCCCCCCCCCCCAACAGTCACCCACCGGAAGGGAAAGCGGGGACGCTGGGGCGGGCGGCAGTGTTTGTGGCTGGGGATCTGGGGGGCTGCGGGGCATCCGCGCCTGGGGGAAACTGAGGCAGGGACGGACAGACACCCACCCACCCCCGCCCCCCCCCCCCTGCGCTTCCCGGGCGGGTCCGGTCTTTTCCCACCCAAACCTGGGAGGGGGGGGGGGGGCACAATGCAGAGTCCTAGCTCCAGTGGGATTTTTCCGTGTCACTTTGTGTATCTTGCTGCAGAGACAAGGGAGGTTATATGCCTATTACCTGGGTGGTGTCAGATTTGCAGTTATGCATATTACATGTAATCATTCCAGAGCGATTTTCTTCCATTTGGGCCTTTTAGTGTAAAAGGGGAAGGGGAAAGAAAAAAAAAAAAAAAACCTGCTCACATTGTTTGCCTTGGGAAATCTGTCAACTTCCCAATTCCATCTAAAAATGCGAGCGCGATTCTCTGCAGATTTCACACGGTCTAACGTCGCATCTTCCCCGTTAGAAACACGGCGATAGCTTTCTGCAAAATAGTATTGTCTGTTCGTTTTCCCTGCACCACTCACGGGTATACAGCAAAGCCCTTCTTCCTGTTTAGAACTACCCGGTTGTAATGTTCTAGGAGTGGATCTGGGTGGAGGTTACACAGATGTACAGGTGTGTGAAGATTCACTGAGGGTACCCTCCAGTGCGCTTTGCATGTTACACTTCAGCACAAAAAGTGAATACAGTCACCTATTGGTTCTCTCTGTACAACAACCATTTTCTCTCCCCTTATTTCATTGCATACCTAATGTTTCAAGCCGTTAAAGGAATTTTTTTTAGTTCACCCAGAATCCCCGCTACTGTAATAAAAGTGTTTGTTCTCAGTATCTGCTTTCACGTGGAGACATAGTTGTAATTGGGAAGTATATGCTGCTTTGTATTCTGCTTATGTTCCCCATGTAATATTATATCCAATATGTCTCTGTCTTTCGTGATCCTCATAATTTTCCATTTTAATGGCTGCAGACTCTTCTGCTGAATGATTGCAACACCGTTTGCTCAGCCACTCGTCTTCTGTTGGGCATTTAGGGGACTTCAGATGATTCATTAAAATAATTACCTTCCTGTAAACATGTATGCATGCATTTGCCCCTCCATCCAATTGGTGGAACATTAATTTGAGCCCCCGTTCTACGCAGAGGACGCAAATAAGGATTGCAAATGCGAGATCTCCTTGGAGGAGCTCTGAGTGCACCACACTCCCAGACGGCTAATGATAGCACGTTTGTGTTTGTTGAGACCCACAGCATGATCACCACCGGACAAGCTTGTCCCTGGACTCAAGTCCAGTTGGATCACCCCAGTGCGGCCAGCACCTAGGTCAGCACCCCCATGACTACTGGATCCTGGCGGTTGAATGAAAGAATGCGTGCATTATCCCAAGGAACTCGCGAAATAGGTATCATCGTCCCCATGTGACAGATAAGGAAACTGAGGCTTGTGGACAAAGGTGCAAAGTGTCACGGAAATGCAGCACTTTTCAATTTCCATGCACACCATTGCATTTAACCCTCCCTGCAATCCCCTGAGATACATATGATAATTTCACCTTTGCAAATGAGGAAACTGAGGAGGAAAAAGTAAACAGCATTCCCAGGATCACGCAGCTTGAAAATACTAGAATCCAGATTCAAACCTAAAATTCCCGACTCAACATTCCATATCCTCTTCGTGAACTGTGATTTTTCTCAGAGGTAGGATTATAAAGAGGCAGAAACATTTTTATTATTCTATTTTTCATATTGCAAATATATTCCTTTTATTTCTGTTTGAAAGAAAACTATTACATGTAACGTACACAGTTGCCAGTGTAACTGCAGCTGTACCAGCAATAGGCATTATCTTTTTTTTAAGATTTTTTTTTTTTTTTAAGTAATCTCTACACCCGGCCTGGGGCTGGGACTCACAACCCCAAGATCCAGAGTAGCACGCTCCACTTACCAAAACAGCCAGACGCCCCAAAGATTTTATTTTTGAGTAATCTGTACACCCAATGTGAGACTGGAACTCACAACCCCAAGATCTAGAGTCGCACGCTCTACCGACTAAGCCAGCCAGGCACCCAATCTTTTAAAACATTTTGCTGGGGCGCCTGAGTGGCTCAGTCGGTTAAGGGTCAGACTCTTGGTTTCAGCTCAGGTCACGATCTGCAGGTTTGTGGGTTTGAGCCCCGCAACAGGCTCTGCGCTGACAGTGCAGAACCTGCTTGGGATTCTGTCTCCCTCTCTCTCTCCCCTCGCCCC
Source organism: Panthera leo (assembly GCF_018350215.1). Taxonomy (NCBI): domain Eukaryota; kingdom Metazoa; phylum Chordata; class Mammalia; order Carnivora; family Felidae; genus Panthera; species Panthera leo. The sequence goes on from NC_056681.1 coordinate 4,290,417, forward strand.
CCATGTGCTCTCTGTCTCTCTCTCAAAATAAATACTCTTAAAAGAAAAACATCTTTGCTGATGTGAACTGTTTTAACAGCACCTATAGCTCTCTTGCTTAGCATTTCTTTCATTCGTGTGGAAGGCCAACACCTTTTCGTACGTTTGCTTCATCTCCACACTTGGGTATATTGCTCACTTATGAACTCGGTCTCTTTGGTTTGGTTTGTTTTTTACTTGTTTATGTTTATTTATTTTTGAGAGAGAGACAGGCAGAGCACGAGCAAGGGAGGGGCAGAGAGAGAGGGAGACACAATCCACAAAGCAGGCTCTAAGATGTCAGCACAGAGCCCGACGTGGGCTCGAACCCATGAACCGTGGGACCATGACCTGAGCTGAAGTCAGACGCTCAACCGACTGAGCCACCCAGGCGCCCCCGAACTGTGTCTCTTTGTTCATTGGACTCTTCATTGTATTGACGTATTTAAGTGGCTTCTTTCAACATTAACCCTTTGTTATATTTGCCTCCCACGTTTTTTCCCAGGTAACTGTTTCCTTTTTTATTTCATTAATTTTCATTTTATGAAAGTGGCATACAATCCAATAGTCACATGTTCAGTTTCCTGTTTTGCTCAGCCCTTAGAAAGTTGTATCCCTCTTCTCAATAACTAGTTAGAAGCCAAACCTCAGGGCGCCTGGGTGGCTCAGTCGGTTAAGCATCTGACTTCGGCTCAGGTCATGATCTCCACAGTTAGTGAGCTCAAGTCTTCATTGGGCTCTCCGCTGTCAGCACAGAACCCACTCTGTATCCTGTCACCCTCTTTCTCTGCCCCTCCCCCACTCTCTCTCAAAAATAAGTAAACATTTTTTAAAAAGGAAAAAGAAGAACCCAAACCTTATGTTTAATGTGCTAATCCATCCAGAGTTCAACATAGTATGGAATATGGATCTAAAGTGTATTTTTCCCAATTTCCTAATTTAAGACAGAGCTAAATCAAGTTCACACCCACCTGTAGAGTGACACCGGGTGGGAATGGCCAACATGCGTTCTCATGCACATCCCATACTGTTGCCAATATTTTGGCCATCACGTGAGTTGTTACCCAACACCTTATATTAAATTATTCATCCGCTCATCACATTTTTGTGACACTTTCTCATATAGCTAAAATTTACATATCAGTGGACTAATTTCTAGCTTTTTCTTTTTCCCATTCTACTGATTTGTTTTTCTACCCTACTTGGGTAAACTTTTAATTATTGTAGATTTATAACATAATATTTTATCTGGCATGGTAGAATGAAATATTGTGGCATCTTCTACAATTTGAGGGAGCTTAACCAATTTGGAGGATAGAGAAATATAATGGAAATACACTTACTTTTGTAAAATTTACAGAAACTATAAGAACTTAACTTTCATTAGCTTCGTGGTAAATCTACTTCTGCCAGCTGGACTAGTTACCACTTATTTAAATTGTTTATATTTTTTGTGGTCTTTTTTTTCCCTTCTTTTCTTTTCTTCTATTTATTTGTTTATTTATTTTATTTTATTTTATTTTATTTTATTTTAATATGAAATTTATTGTCAAATTGGTTTCCATACAACACCCAGTGCTCATCCCAACAGGTGCCCTCCTTAATACCCATCACCCACCCACCCCTCCCTCCTACCCCCCATCAACCTCAGTTTATTCTCAGTTTTTAAGAGTCTCTTATGTTTTGGCTCCCTCCCTCTCTAACCTCTTTTTTTTTCTTCCCCTCCCCCATGGTCTTCTGTTAAGTTTCTCAGGATCCACATAAGAGTGAAAACATATGGTATTGTGGTCTTTTTATCCTCATGAATTTTATAATTATTTTCTTTGGTGGTTTTCATTTGTTTGTTCTGCTTAACATTATCTAGGGATTTTTATTATTTTTATTATTTTTATTATTCAACTTGGGGAGAATTATCATCCTTGGAAAATTTCTTCTCTTCTAGAACACAGCGTTGGTCTACATCCCATTGTCTGTACTTTCCAGGAAATTGTTCATTGCTTTCCATAGTCTGTTTTCCTAAGTAAGAAATGCATAATTTTCTTGTTGTAATTTCTTTCTTGTTATAATTAATGAGATGTTAATGCTAGAACATTAGAATACTATTGATTTTAGACATTCCGTGTATCTGACAACATGACACAGCTTATTTACAGTTTTTATCACCTGACATTGAATATTTTGTCTCTATGGGCCCAACATGAATTCTTCTTATGTCTTAATTTTGGTGCTTAATTTATTGAACAGACATTCCAAAACAATGTTAAATTAGGCAGCACCTTAATTTTATTCTGCTTTTAAAGAAATGGCTCTAGGGTTGTCCATGGACTAAATCATTGTCACTTAAAATTATTTTAAAAAATAATTTCATAATATATTAATAAAATATAATTTTAGGGGTGCCTGGCTGGCTCAATCACTAGAGCATGTGACTCCTGATCTCAGGGTTGTGAGTTCCATCCCCATGTTGGGTATAGAGATTATTTTAAAAATAAAATCTTTAAAAAAAATAAGAAAGAAAGAAAGAAAGAAAGAAAGAAAGAAAGAAAGAAAGAAAGAAAGAAAGGCTTTTAATCCTCTTGAAAAAAAGTGTGTACTTGGACTATGTGTTGAATTTTTTAAATTACTTTTTAGCATCTATGGAAATGCCTATATATATGGATTTTTATTTAATTCACTGATGTCTTATAAGATGTTGCAATTGAACCATCCTTGCATTTCAGGGATACATTTAACTTTATATTGCAATGCCCACTTTACAGGTTTTATTTAAGATTTTCCGCTCTATATTCATTGCATTTACTAGTTGTTTGGGGTGTTTATACTTATCAGAAGTGTATTCTCTGCAAGAATACTCTTTGTAACATAGTATTATCTATTTCCTAAAATATTTTTAAAAATTGCCTCAGAATTCAGAGTTTTTTCCTTGACATTGTAATATTTTTTTATGACTTTCTGATTTTTCCCCTCTCATCAATCTATGAAGATTTTCTTTGTCTTGGATCAACTTTAGGAATTTTTATTTTGAATGAAATTACCCATTTCTTTTAGAGTTACAAGTACAATAGCATACTTACAGATAGTTATTTCTTACAGTTATTTCAATACATTTCTATTTGTGTTCTAATTTCTATTTTTATGTGTTGTTTAGTTTTTTCCTGTTAGGCTTATCAGAAGCTTGTCCATATTAATAAAAGTTAAGGAATCATCTGTTGCTTTTGTTGACTTTATTTTTTACTTTCCAATTTATGACTTTATCTTTTTATTTCTTTTATTGTGTCTTTTATTCTCTGAGATACTAAGTTGAATAATTTATTTACTTTCTTTTCAATTTAACAATAAAACATTTAAAACTTTCACTAACATTTTCTCTAACCACTGATTTTGGTATGTAGTGTATTATTATTATTTTCTAAATCGTTACTGAGTTCTTGACTTTCCCATTGTCCCAGTTGCTCTTCAGGAGATTATTTCAAAGTATCAGAATAACTTACAATTTTGTTTGTTTATTCTTAAGACTTCTAATTTCAATTTTTAATTGTATTTTGGTTAGAATGTAGCCTATAAAACCTCTGGTGAAGTTTATTCACTCAATTTTATATAAACTAGCAAGGGATAAGATTAATAAGTGTTCTTCAAGTAATTCTGAAGACACTTTACCTCATGTATAGACTACAGAATTTTGTCTACTTTACTTGTTCTGGTCTTGATTATAAGGAACTTAATGCTCCGCTGTAACTGAATTTTTCCTAGTTTCTACAGGAAGTTCTTACATTCTTTGCTTTGTGTGTTTTGTTGCTATGTTATTAGGTGCATATAAATTGACAATTATTATTTCCTAAGTATGTACTTAAGTGTTTATCTTTCTATAACTACCCATTTATTTCACTTAATAGTTTTTATCATGAATTATTTGATATGGTTATTGCAAGCTTTGCTTTCCTGTATTTATTATCATTGCCATATCTTTATGAAAATTTTTGATTTTAGGTTGTCTGTACAACTTTTTATAAGTATGTCATTCTTGAACTGCACAATGTTGAAATATCTTTTAGAATCCCCTTTGAGCATCTTTGCCTTTTAGAGAAATTTCCACACAGTGTTTGTCTTCTTATTTTAGTTTTATTCTTTTTCCTTCTACAAAAGTTTTTTGACTTTTGGTTGAATTTGATGCATCTGAATAATCATTTCCATTGCGATTTTTTCCTTTCTTCTAAACCACATTGTTAGTATTTTAAGAGAATTAAAGGGGAGAGGATCCCTGGTCCTCCATATAGCATCATTCCAAAAGATCACAGCATTGTCCAATGAAATGTAAGAATCTTTAAGTTTCCAAACTTCCCATCACTACAAATAGCTCTTTTTCTACTTGGGTTGTGTTTTCTTGAGTTCTATACCTGGTTATTTGTCTTCCATCAAATGCTGATTTCTATTTCTTAGGTTTTGATATCAACACTAATTATTCTGGTACAGTATTTTTAGTTATCATCTTCCTATTATAAATTTACCATTCAAGTTCCTTTCTGTCCCCAAAAATGCCATATACAAAATCATCTTACTTTCCCCTCAATTCTTCTACACAACTCCACAGTTTTCTGTCCTTTTTTTTTTAATTTCAATAAACCATAGCATTTTATTAATTCTGTTTCATGAAGAACTTTAAGGGGAAAAAATGTTCCAAAAGCCAAATCCTTCTTGTTAATGAACCCTTTGTAAAATATCCATTCTCTAAAGGTCACTATTATTCTTGCTCCAATTATAGTATTAGTGTTCCCATAAATCATCAAATTATCGCCTCCATTTTTTTCTAGTCCTTTCTCACCTATTCTGATGGAAAATTTGTCCTGAGTAAATGACAAGCACAATTTAAGCCCTCCTCCTTTTACCACAATTTCTTAAAAATGTCACATTTACTTTTAACAACTGTAATAAGTAACAATATTAGATTAACTCTTTTTAAAACCAGTTTCATAACTGGTTGTTTTGAGGCATTACATATCCACTAGCAGTGTGCGTGACAGCGAGAAATGAAAAATTGTGGGGGATAGTTAGCAAGGAGAAGGGTGCAAAGGAGGTAAATAGCACCCAGGATGAAAAACCATAAGATTAATAAACAAGCATTATTCTTTATTAGTATTGGAATTTCCAGCATTGGTGCACCCCCTACTGACTGAAGTCCAAATGAGTCTGTTTTAAAATATCATTTAAAGCATGTCATAAAAAAAATGAATCAATCCAGTTACTCAGGAAGAATCTTTATTACTTTTCTTCCTAAGAAACCCTGCTGGATCTTCATTGGCTCTAGAGTAACCCCAGAGCTCAGTAACATGTAACTCAAAGCCACTCAAGATCTGAAAGAAATCTATTTATTTATTAACTTACAGACGTTTATTCAGCACCTAGTAGAAACTGGGGAGGACGTATAAATGACCAACACAGAATCCCTGCACCTTAAATTCTCATGGGGGAGGTGGACAACTCCAGAGGAGCTTCTGAGCCTCACTTTCTCCCACTCCCCCTACACGCCCCACCTCAGCCATGTCCAAGCACGCTGCCATCTCCAAATTGGCCACACAGTGAATTTTCACACACCCATGTGAAAATTTCACACACACCTCACCCGTGCTCTTGTTTTTCCTGGAACTTTCTTTCACCTCCTCCCTCCCTTCAAAAGACTACTTCTTTTCCTTCATGACCCAACCGGTAAATCCTTCTCTGAGCACTCGAGTTTTTCCAGTTTTACATTACTGCAAATAATTCTGAGATCTAGATCTTTGTCCAGATCCCTGGATATTTGGCTACAGTAGATTTCTGCCTCGGGAATCACCAGGGCAAAGAGGAATGCTTAAGGTTCGGGATAAGATTGCTAAATTGCTCTCCAGAAAGATTGTACCAATTTGCACTTGCAACAGAAGTGTATAAAAGTGCCTTTCTCACTTCACACTCACCAACTCTGAATAAGAGCTATATTTTAGTTGTTGCTAATTTAATAGGCCAAACAGGGCATGCCGTTTTGATTTACATATGTTGGATCACCAATACAGTTGAGCATTTTTCAGACCTATTAACCATTTGCACCTCTTCTATGAATTGTCTGTGCATGGTATTTTTATTTTCTAAAGAGTTTTGAGTGACTTTTTAATAGTTCTATGGGTTTTTAATGCATTAGGAAAATTAGCTCTTCATCATATTTGTGATAAATATTTTCCTACATTTTCTTCCTAATTTTGTTTTTGATGCTTTTCGGTGTTTGTGAATCAGTCCTATTTATTCAGTTGAATCTGTATGAATAATTCGATTTTTAACATTTATCTCTTTAGTTCATCTAGAATTGGTTTAGGTATGTAGCCTGAGATGATACAATTTTCTGGGTTTTTTTTTTTTTCACCCAAATACTTAAGGGACTATCCTACCACCATTTATTTGCTAATCTATCCTGTCCCCTTGGATTTGAAGTGCTAATTTAAATCAAATGACTAAGTATCATATATCCCAAGATTAATTTTAAGGCTAGCCATTTCCTTCTCTCCATTTTTGTCCAGTATCTACTTTTTAGGTACTTTTATACTTTTACATTCTATTTTCCCAGTATACTATTTTAGCTACTGTAGCTGGATAATGTGTTGTAATATTTGGTAGATCAAGTTTTCCTCTTTTCCTTTTCAAACCTTCTTGGATATTCTCACATATTTATTGTTGCAAGTGAACATTGGAATCACTCTATGAGGTGTGATTGTGGCAAAAAAGCATCCTGTTGGGATTTTGATTGCAATTCCACTAAACTAATTTGAGGGAAATTGACATCAAAACATTCCGTCTTCCAACTCAAGAGCACGGTCTTCCATTATTCAAGTTTCCTGTCATATTCCTCTAAATGTTTATGATTCTCTTCATATAGGTCCTATATACCTCTTGTTAAGGTTTCTTCCTATGGGGGCACCTGGGTGGCTCAGTCAGTTAACCTTCTGACTCTTGACTTCAGCTCAGGTCATGATCTCACTGTTAGCAGCATGGAGCCTGCCCGGGATTCTCTCTCTCCCTCTCTCTCTCTGACCCTTCTCTGCTCTCTCTCCCTTTCTCTCTCTCAAAATAAATAAACATTTTTTTAAGAATTCTTCCTGGGTATCCCATATTTGGGGTAATTTTGAGTGAAAATTCTCCATTAGTGCTTATAAATGATCTTTGCTGGTGTGAAGGAAAGCTGTTGATTTTTGTATTTTTCAATTAATTTTAGGTAAAACTTAAAAGGGTCTGTATTAGGTTTTCAGGGTATTGCCCAAAGTAAAATTTTAGTGGATATACAACCAGTGCTATGTGCTGATAACTCCTGTTAAAAATGTAAATATCTGAATGTGCTGAGACACCAGTTGGCTGATGTAAATAACTGAAACGATTTGAGGATTTTGTCTTATTCAGAGCTATAGTCGATGCCATTTGAAGAAACAGGAAACTTCTGAAATGACCTCTCACAGAAGGCTTTTTCAACACTATTACTCTCAGTGATGAGACAGCTCAGAAAAGGAAAAAGCCTGGATACACAGATAGGGTTTTCCTTCACCGCATCCCCAAAATGGTCAACACATGAGTTCTGGTGCCTCTGTTTCCCCATCTGCTAGGTGTCTGAAATGTTTGGAAGAAAGGCCAACATGAATTGCAGGGGCTGACTGGCCACCTTCTCATTGATCATTCGGGCACATCGCACTGATTTACTAAGGACATATGGCTCGGCGGTTTTTCCCCAGCCTTAGGTCCAGGCAAACAGCTGTTCTTTCAAATGAAGGCAGTTTCGGCTGTGGGCACATCCCTCCCTCCAGACCTGCTCTGAGCCACCAGCTGGGCTCCTGTCCCTGCTTCTCTCTGCTCTGGCCTCCAAGACCAGTCTCCAAGACTGACCCATAGCACTGCTGGGGGTACTGCTCAGACTGAGGCACTCGCTCAGTACCCTTGTGTTCTTTCTGGCTTACGGACCTTCAGGTTGTGCCTTGCGAGTTCCCAATTCTGTTTTATAAGTTTGTCTATACTTGCGTTGGCCCCATTGATAAATAAGACATTGAATCATGGCTTCCTATCATCCCTTTATGTCAACAGATGCTTACTGAACAGCGAAGTGATGTCTGGCACGGTGCTTGGTCGTAGGCACTGGAGAGTCAGCTGTGACTGACACAGGCCATCTCTTCAGAATGCTCCTTCTGTCCGGTGCTCTCACCAGAACCAAGATCAAACCCCTGCATTCTTGCAAGCCTCTGGCCCCCTCCCATCCTAAGTACTGGGGTTTGGTCTGCTTCATCGTCTACATTGGTATGCGTTCATCTCATACTTCATGGAAAACTCACTTGGCAAATTTCCAACATGATGCTGGAGCATCGAGATGTGAAGACCTTCTGTTCTCTCAGTCGGTCAAGAAGCAGCCATCAAAATAGAAAGGACACGCACTTTTGTTTTGTCTGGTTTTGTTTGGTTTTGTCTGGGAGGCGGCAGAACATACGATAGGAATGGAAGTCGATATGTCATCTCTCCCTAAAGGTTTTCCAACATGGTACTCAGCTGCATAGAGGCTATGCCTACACACTGCCGGCAAGCCTGGCCCCCAGTGTTCTGGTTTCCATCTTGGATGCCAATAATCCAGTTCAGTCATCCTGTCATTAACTGCCTGAAGTAACCAGTCTGGGTATCGTGGCATCACAAAAGGCAACAGACTGACAGGTGAGTAGAGGAGGGGCCCCTGCTGGGCCCATAGGTACTTGCTGTTTGTATTGTTGACCCCCAAGGCTTTGTTAAAGTACCATCTGAATATTCCCGTTGGAGCCACATTCAAGAACCTTCTACCCGCGTGCTCCTAAGCTCTTCAGCGCCCTCCACACCATTATGCTACCTTCCTGTACCAGGAACTGAGCCTTGATAATGAAATCATGTATTCTTTTTTTTTTGAAAGGGCCAGGTCAGCGCTTACGAGACGGTTCGTGGCAAACCACTGACTTCTCTTCTGCCTTTCCATCCTGTTGTGCTTGATTTTCATTACAATTTTTACAATATACACGAAACGTCACATTGCTGCAGAACGGACCTCTTAAGACCACAATAAAGGAAAAGTTGCCTTGGGGCGCCTGGGTGGCGCAGTCGGTTAAGCGTCCGACTTCAGCCAGGTCACCATCTCTCGGTCCGTGAGTTCGAGCCCCGCGTCAGGCTCTGGGCTGATGGCTCGGAGCCTGGAGCCTGTTTCCGATTCTGTGTCTCCCTCTCTCTCTGCCCCTCCCCCGTTCATGCTCTGTCTCTCTCTGTCCCAAAAATAAATAAAAAAAAAAAAAAAAAAAAAAAAAATGTTAAAAAAAAAAAAAAAAAAGGAAAAGTTGCCTCTCCCCCCCTTGCTCTGCATAGAATCCACGGGGTATTTCGTGCACTTCTGCTCAGGTTTACAACATTCGAGCGCAGCCACCTTCTCACAGCGGGAATGAGGGTGACCTGGGCACGTCGTATTCTGACCGCAAACGTTTGTGCTCTCCCGTGGCCGGACCCAGACAATGAGGAAGTGTGGTACACAAGTTTTGTCCCCACGCCATAATGTAACGACGAGAGAGTCGGGCTGGGGAGAAGAAGGCACCTGTGACGGGACAGACGGGGCTGTCTCTCGGCTTCCATCTCCCAGCTGGAACAATGGCCCCTGTCTCCTCCCCGCGCAAAGTGTCACCCTGGCCAGTGAGAGAATACGTGTGATGTGCCCTAAGCTCAGAGCTTGGAGAAAGGCCTTGGAGAAAGACCAGATATTTCTTCAACCTTACAATACGGCCTGGCACTCATTATTGAAAGGGACGGACCCCAGGGGGCTGGTCTTTTGAAACCGTAGGCAGCTGAACGGCTTTCAGGAATTGGACTCTGGCTGTAATCGTTCTCTCCCTCGGTGTTCGCGCCGCTGGCCACCGAAACGTTACATCTGAAAGGCCATCGAGATGAAGTCAAGCCAGAATAGGCCGCACAAAAAAAGGAGCTGTCTGAATCCAATCCCAGCCAATATGCAGCTGCATTTGTAATTCCTTGCTTCCCGGGGTCCCCTGTGGATAGGGGTACTTGGCAGGGGAGCCCCCTACAGGGCCTCATCTGTCTCTGGATTGGTCCATTGGCCTCCAGCAAAGCTAGAGAACTAATTGGCCTCCAGCAAAACGCGGGAGATTGCCAAGCTCCGCAGACAACAGAAAGCCAGGCTGTCTCCCTTCGCAAACCTAATCATGCCTCTCAGAGAGACTGTGCCCCTCAGCACAGACCGTAGCCCCTCTCCCTTTCTGATACAACAGGCCAGGAATTGGTTTACCATTTTTGTCGTGGTCATCAAATGACAGACCACCGTCTGGGTGACTTCAGATAAAAAAAGGTCCTTCATGAGGGTTTAAAAAAAAAAAAAAAAAAAGGAAAAAGCTCGTAAGTCTGCCCGTGAAGATGCTACTTTGGGGCTTCTTTGGTCTCCAGAACCTCGACTCGGGGCCAGCGCACCCCCCCCCCCACCTTCCCGTCTCCCAGTGTGGTAACAGGGACCAAACAAAGTACATCTGGCGAATGCCAAAGGACTGCAGAAGCTGCTTGTGTCCGGGCACACGTGTGATGGTGACATTTCTGTTCTCCCGGGAAGGACCCCGGGCCAGGCTTTAGACCTCTGTGCGAGGGTCTGTGCAAGGAAGTCTCTCCAAGGCAGAGGTGCTGCGCACGGAGTGATGCTCATTTCGATAGGGACTGCCTGGTGAGGAGACGACCGCAAAGAGGACAAATCTATTCAGCTTGAAGAAATGACCTTTAATTTCTCAGGATGAGGAGTTACTGGAATAGTCAAAGTCCTCCTGGGAGAGATTCATTTCTTATGAGAGATTCATTTCTTGTGCTAGGAATGTAGGCAGAGCTCAGCGAGACACTGGGGTAAATAAGAGGCGGGGGTGAATCACGTGGGTAGGAAGTTCAGAGCAATTACCCGAAATCTTCAGTCGCTAATGGGAATGCAATTGAATTTGACTCGAGACACTTGTCCAATTACAAGTAACGTGAGATCCCTGAAGGGGAGGAGGGTGCTGGGCTCCTCCTGCTTTCTCTCCTCTCCCTTTCCAGCGCCAGGGGAACCATCAACCCCACCCCCCAACACCTAACCCTGCACCGGAGAGGCCGCGGGACATCGAAGTCTTCAGCTTGAGCTTTGCAGGCCACATGCAGACCCTGGCTCTCCGTTTTGTGAGGGTTGTTCAGGTCACTACGTGGAAAGCTGAGAGTCTGTGCAAGGCCTCGGGCAACAGCACTTCCCCAAAATGCCACCCGCCCCACCCCACCTCTGCCCCCGCTGCTTGTCACCCCGTGGACTTCTGCATCTTTCTCCTAGCCACACCTCTCTGTCAGACCCAGACCTGAGGGTTTAAGAAAGCTCTCCTTTTTAGTGTATAATTGGTGCCTAATAAGCCCACTGACTCCACTTAAAACCAACACCAAATTTCATAGTAACTAATGAAAAACGAAGTGTGTGGCTGAGACTTCATCCTGAAAAATGAAATATAAAATGATGAAAGCAAGTTTTTACACATACACACATGCACATGCATATATGCAGTGATACATATACATATGATTATATATTCATATGTGAGATATATATACACACACATATACACATGCATATATGCGGTGATATATATATATACATATGATTATATATTCATATATGATATATATACATACATGCATGCATGTATGTGGTGATACATATACATATGATTATATATTCATAGATGAGATATATATACACACATATACACATGCATATATGCAGTAATACTTATATGTATGATTATATATTCATAGATGAGATACACATACATATACACATGCATATATGTGGTGATACATATACATATGATTATACATTCATATATGAGATACACACATATACACATGCATATATGTGGTGATACTTATATGTATGATTATATATTCATAGATGAGATAACACACATATACACATGCATATATGTGGTGATACATATACATATGATTATATATTCATATATGAAATACATATACACACACACAACTTAGGCTAAAATTGTGAGTCTATGCAAATTCTTATTACACAGAATGAATCAAGTGCTAGTTTTTACCACAATCTTCCCCACCAAACGGTAAGAGCACTACCCAGTCCATCCGGACTTCACAGCTCAATCACAGGAACGGAGCTCTTGGCAGAAATAGTCAATGAGTTGATTAGCTTCCCCATGGGTGTCTCCCAGGCTCTAGCTATTTAAATTACTCCCTTAGGATGTGCTTTTGCTTTGAGTTCCATCCCTCGTCAGCTCTCTCTTCTCAGTCGTTAGCTGCCTTCATTCACATGAAGTCGTCCCTTGGCGGTTTCATGTACGATGGAGGAGGGAGTCTCAAGCATCGCCCTCTGCTATCTGCTGAGACCATGCATATTCTCCAAGAGTTTCCATTGTACTTTCCAGTCATTTGTGGTACACTTTTAGCCATGGACAGCCAGTGAGAGACTGACCAGCAAACCCTGGGGCCCAACAGGTGAGGGTCCAGGCTAGTGTTTTCACACGGCATCACGTCTGTAAGTACTTGGGGTTTGGTAGTGAATATTTTCATGTTTTGATGATTCTTGCTTCCGTCTGCAGCCACATTACAGCAAGTACTCAAAAAATGGAAAGTTAAATAAGAGGTTCCCAGTCCCTCTAACACAGAAATTACTATAGTTTGAATGGTTGTATCCCCCCAAAATTCGCGTGCTGAAATCTTTTTTTTTTTTTTATGTTTTTTATTTATTTTTGAAAGAGACAGAGACAGAGCACAAGCCAGGGAGGGGCAGAGAGAGAGGGAGACCCAGAATCCGAAGCAGGCTCCGAGCTGTCAGCACAGAGCCTGACGCGGGGCTCGAACTCACGAACGGCGAGACCATGACTTAAGATCGTGAGCGGGAGTTGGACGCTCAACCACCCAGGCGCCCCTCATGTGCTGAAATCTTAATGCCCAGTGTGATGGTGTGAGGAGGTGGGCCTTCGGGAGCTGCTTACATCACGAGTCCTCGGGAATGGGATTAGCGCTCTTACAAAAGAGACGCAAGAGACCTCCCTTGCCTCTTCCACCGCTGGAGGACACAGCAAGAAGTCAGCGACCGGAACCCGCTGACGTCTGGTCTCGAACTTCCGGAGAACTGTGAGAATAAACTGTTGTCTATAAGCCACCCACTCTGTGCTACTTTGTTCCAGCAGCCCGAACAGACTAAGTTGTAGACACACACACACACACACACACACACACACACACACACTACAATCTAAGCTGCCTGTGCCAACAGGAACCCCAAAGCAGAAGCAAAGCTCTGTGCTGAGCCAGGGAAGAGGCATATCAGTGAGGCCCTCGGGGCAGTGGAGTATTTGCACAGTCTCAAGACGTGAGTGAGACTCTTCAGGACAGGCAGGGGAAAAGTGCATTGTGGACAGAGAACACCGTGCACAAAGTTCAAGGGTGTGGAAATGCATGGCCTGCTGTGAACAGCAAGGAACGGACGCAGCCACAGGGTTCGGTGGAGTTGAGGGATGGAAGGACAAAAGATTGAGTCCAGACGGGAAGCCTGGGCCAGATTCTAAGAGCCTGTTAGGGACGCCGCAGGCTTTCCACACTGCAACACTGTGGACATTTGGGGCCAGCTACTTCTTTGTTGCAGGGCACTGTCTCCGTCCTGGGCACTGTAGGGTCTTAGCAGCATCCCTGGCCTCTACCCACTAGCTGCCAGCGGCCGCCCCTCCCTGTATGTGACAACCAATAAGGTCTCCAGACATTGTCACACATCTCCTGGAGGAAATCGCCCCTGGTCGAGAACCCGCTGATGTAGGATAAACTCCGCCTGGATACGGATGGCCTCCAATGGGTGATCTGGGGCTATTTGTTAAATGAATAAAGGAAGGGAGCAAAGGCAAAACGATTAGAGAGAGAAAGAATACATTCGGAGTCCAGAAGACATACGGAAGAACACAAACCATTTTCAAGAGAAGTGGAGGAAAGCGACAGGAGCTCTCATTGAATTCGGAGATAAAGGTCATTGCTGAGAGGTTCAGAAGAAAAGGTGGGTTTGGAGTTTTCAGAGGATGGATGAGAGTCACAAAAGTATAGAGAAAGCTTTAAGGGAGACACACCCAATCCTGGGATGTATGAAAGACAGCAGGAGCCCACAGGCTTACTGTTTTACATTAATAGTTAGGCGTTTAGTGTAGATGTTAAAAAATACCCATTTTCTGTTGACAGTAGTAGCCATTCAAGGTTTCGTTTAAATGTACTCGCAAAGAAGCTGATATAAAACATTAAGTCATCATGGGACAGGTTAGGCAGGCAAACTGTGAAGATGGCACCGTGAAGGACTGAGGTTTGGAAGGACATCAAAGGAGCTGGGGCCCAGCTGAAGCTGAGATGTGTGACTTCATCCACTTGTCCTGCCGGCCTTGTCTCTGCGTGCCCACACCACCAGTCCCCAGGAGCCTCGTGCTCTGCCCACCGTCCTCCACGACGCCTGCCCCAGGGACTGCGGTTCACGGCCACGATCTCTTCGCTCCAAACTCCTAACCTTCACTTTAGGTATCTTCCAGTCATCTCTTGACTTGTGTTTTGGATCCTCAGCCAGAAGTACCTTGACGGTTGGAATGACACCCACATTCCTCCCTCCCTCGGCCCACCCTCCAGCCCCAGACACAGGGAAGGGTGTGGAGACCTGGGGATTGGCTGTCACCCCAGGGCAACTGCCGTGAGGGCCAGTCACCTACTTAATTTCAAGTTAAAGTTATGACCTGCTAATAGTTTCCCTGTTTCTGTGACAGGCACAGTCAGTGATGCAATTCTTAGGTATCTAAAAACCAATCATTTGTTTCCTCTGGGGAGATAATACGTGTAAAGGTCTTGCTCTCTAAATCCAAGTACAAGGTGATATTATTTCTACCTTGGGGAAGTGCACAGGAAAGACAATCGGGTCCTAAAGTCCCACTCTCCCATGCCCCTGTCCCCATAACTCACTCCAGAGGCAGCAAGTAACATCAATAGACTGATACCGTGTGAGTGGGAGATAGGTGTCCATTAATTTTCCTAACTTTGAAAAACAGAAATCTCGAACGAGGGGGAAGAATGGTGTTCTTTAAAATGAACAGAATAGGGATCCTGGATGGCGAAGAGCTCCGTGGAGCTCCAGGAATAGCAGGGACAGGTTGTTCTGTGCTCTCGGGTCCTGAACCAGTGTTTTAAACACCCGGCAACATTAACTTCGCATCTTAATCAAGGTTGAGCCACTCTGGGCCGCCTTTAAAGCATTCCCTCCCCAAGAATTCACTCCAAGTACCAGAGAGCTTTTTTTTTACGTCCTAGGTACCACAAATTGCACTTAGCAACTACCCAACCATATTATTTCCTTCCTGCCTAATGTAATTTTTCTGTTTTTCTATATAAAGGACTTGAGCTATTTTTAAAAAATTATCCTCCCTCCTAAATTAACCTGGCTTTTATTTGTTTTTAACAATCAAACGAGCTAAGAACAAGAATGAGGCACTGCTTCCAACTGGCTTCTAAGTAACCAGATGTAAAGATTTTGTCCACAGCCATCATTTAAAATGGCAAGCTGTACCTTTAGGGACAGGGGCAGGAGGGGCAGGGGGGAAGGGAGGGCTTAGCCTGAAACCTAGGCCTGGCACTTAGTTCACTGGACAAGGCTCACCTGTGTATGATATCACAGGCCATTCCCGCCTGGCCCTCGCTTCTTAGTGACTCACTCACTTAGGCAGCCAATAATTATTACGTAGGGATGAGGGAATCATGGAACGAGTCTGGCAAGAGCCTCACCCTCAAGGGCTTACAGTCTAGTGGAAGTTAAACAGATACACCCGATGATCTCCGTAATTCGTTCATTCCACAAATTATTATTTCATTTTTCAATAAATAATCATTGAACCTTTACTATATACGAGGTGCTGAGAATCATTTATTGGGCAAAACAGGCAAGATCCTTGCCTTCAAGGGCTTGCATTCAAGTGGGAGTTAAACAAATAAGACAGTCTCATAGAGTGATGCATGCTAAGAAAAATGTAGTGGGATGTTGTGACGGAGGAACTAAGGGTTGGAGGATGTCTAAGGAAGGGTGATGAGAGAAGGTGTCCCTCAGGGGTGACATCTGAGATAAGACCCATCTATAAACCCAGGGCCATGAAGTTTTCCCATCTGTTCCAACTAGGACCCATTCTTCCTAAATGCACCTTTCATTTGGGCATCAATCACACTGTCTGATGTTAGTTTCTCCGTGTCTATATATCTTCTGCCCACCCGGGGTCCTAACCGCGTGGAGGGCAAGAAGCATAAGCACAGAGCTGATTGGCTGGTGGGTTGGTGGGATTACTTTGGGGCCCCCACAGCCGGGTAGAGACAGGAGGTGGCTGGTTGTTTGGTTGGATGACTTTGGAGACCCACAGTCCGGGTTAAGAGAAGAGTTGGTCGGAACTTTCTAACGAGGTGCCATGACAATTTGCTCACGCGCACACCACAGGACCGTCCGCGTGTGCGGGTTTACTGGACCCGTCTACAGGCCTGGCAGCATAAGGCGAGCCAGGAGCCGGGCGGGAAACTGCAGGCGAGGCGGGCAGGGCCAGGGCGCCCAGGCACCCGCTGGGCCCGGCCCAACTCTGTCCAGAGGTCAGCGCTCCCGGCGACGCCCGCGAGGGGGCAGCCGGCCGGTCGCACGCCGCGCCTGCGCAGCACAGCGCCTACGCCGGCGGCCCCGGGCGCTGCCCCCGGAACTGCGCCGGCGCGTTGCGCCCGGCGCTAAGGGGCGGGGTTTCGTTGCGCCGCGCGCAAGACTGGGGCAAAACCCGGGCCGGGATAGGGCGTGGGGCAGCGCGTCGGGACGTCCCTCGCGTCGGGCCCGACGGCGCGTGCGCGCTGCGCGGCCGGCGGGGAGGCCTGGGGGGCGGGGCGGGGGCAAGTGTGGCTTTTTTGCCTCATTGTCCCCTAGCGCCGCCCGGACATCGCGCAGGCTGCCGGCACCATGAAGATCTGGACTTCAGAGCACGTCTTTGAGTAAGTTTGAGTAAACTGGGCGGGTCGGCGGGGCGCACGGGGCAACTGCAGGGTGGGAGGGCAGGTTGGGCCGGGAGTGGTGGCGAGGCCGGGGCTCCCCTCAGGAAGCTTCCAGGCGTCGGGCCTAGTTGGGGGAGCTGGGCCCGAGCCCCGAGGGGCCCCGGGGGCGGGGACTCTCGGTCTGCCGTCCCGGAGCGGGTCCCCCGAGGAGGGAGCCCTCGGACGTCCGGTCCCAGCGGCCGCCCGGGCTGTGGGGGAGGCCCGGGACCGGCACTAGCGGCCCGCCCCCCAGGGAGGCCCCCCTCCCCCCCAGGCTGGTGGGGGCGTCGCCCGGCACGAAGTCGTCGACCGCACTCGGGTGGCAGAGGGCCCTGCTTGTCACATCGGCCTTGCCAGACCCGGTGGGACGGGTCCCCCCACCCCGGCGGAACCCAGCGGGAAGGCGTGGGCGAGTCTCCTCGCCGGGCCACCTCGCCCGGCCACCTTTCGGGAGGAGGATGGTACCGGGTGAGGTCGGACGACCAGGAGGCTAAACTTTTCCGGCAGCTCGAGACCTGAGGAACAGAGCCTGAAAATTGGAGTCCAAGGTCCAGCTCTGGTTCCCGCAAACTGCGTGACCTTGGGTTCCCGTTTGCACCGGAGACACGGAAGACGACGGTGCCGTCAGGGCCTGCCCAAGAGATGTCTTTGAGGCCACGCTCAGGGACATCTCTCGGTTGGAAAAAGTTCTTAGTAACAAAATAGGCCTTGACCCCACGCGGATGCTGGGAATGAAATTCCCTTTGGGTCCCGCGATTCCATATACAAACGAAGCAGGCGTTTAAGCAGCTATTACCATTTTTCGGGAAAAGAAACAATCCTAATAGTTAATCCAGGGAAGCACTCCTCAGTGGGCTAATGCGTCTTCTTGTCACTCTTCTGCAATGCCACCGTTGTCCCGCACACTGTTGTGATTTTACATTTGAATCCACTGCTGAGCTCTCTGCTCTCTGTTCCTCTGATCTTGTTATTGCCGCCACACTGTTTTAATTTTTATGGCTTCGAAGTATGTTTTAGTGCAGCCACTTGATTGTTTAAACCATGGTTCCGAGGGCGGTTTTAAAAGAAGTTGTAAACTTTTTGCGTCCTCGGTGACCCACACCCATCCAAGAGTCCACCGGGTCCTGGAATGGATAGGATGTTAGAATCAGAGGGAAGATTTCCTCTTTCCCCAGTGCTGGCTCTCCTTCTGGGTAAAAAAGACCCTAGATTTGTGGTCTTTCTGCTGCTCCCTACCTGGTCACAGCCTGTACTACTCTGTCTCAGCCCTTGGGATCACGGATGGTGATCGTTTGACGGTCTGCTTCTGGATGTCAGTGCTTCAGAAGTTCTTTGAAATTTGGAGGCACTGCGTCTCCTTAGAGCTTTCTCTTCTGTCTTCCCTAACACTCCTCTCTGCTACCCTGTCTCTACTCTTTCTGCTCTTCTCGTCAGTGTTTCCCCCTCTTCCCCTAAATGTTCAAGGAGATTCTGTTATTGGCCTTCTCGTCTCGCCATTTCAGTGATTCTAATCTTTGTGCCACAGACCTCTCTGAGATTTGATGAGAGTGCTGGGGTCTCCTCCCAGAAGATAGACGTGTGCAAATAAAGGCTGTACGTGTCCTGGGAGCAGCAGCCCTGTCCCTGATTCTCCCCAAATAATCCGGGCTTTTCAAAAGGTCAGGGTCCCAGCCGATACATCCATACTTAGGACACCCAGATCTGTACCTTGGGCTCCAGTCTCTCTTAAACCTCAAATCCTCATTTTCAGGTCTTCACCAGGCATCTCTGCTCACACGTCCTGTGGGCTCGCCAAACTCCGCCCTGAAATGGAAGTTACCATCTTCCCGCCCAGATCTTACGTTGCCATGTTTCCCACCTTAAGGGCTCTACTGTCTACAGTATCGAAAGTCATCATGCCATGACTTGCCCATATTTGTCCAACACTTCCTTCTGACACTTCACCTATAGTTGGCATCCAGGTGAAGCCATCCACTGACTCCTTCAACAGATAGGAATGTCTGCTATGTGCCTGGGCTGTTCTTTGCTTACATTTTGGTAGATGAATCAAGACATCGTTGCTGCCTGGCTGGAGTTTTGTGTGTCCTTAAGTGTCTGCCCACCTCATTTTATAGGTGAAGGACCTGGGCAGGTGGGTAAGCTTCTTCCTGCCCTCTGGTGCCATTCTGAGTGTCTTTTCACATAATTACATTGGTAGGGTTCAGATTAGTTGCTGGAAGACTGCTAACATGCATCCTTTGTAATGTTTGAGCTGATTATGTTCCATAAAGCAGTCTCAGTTCAAGTTAAGTCAACACCGATGTTTCCAGGTTGGCTCACGGAAGAGAAGGACTATATTACAAATAATATGTAACCACCCTGAAGCCATGCAATTATTAATTTTTTGGAGGGAATCAGGGGGGAAGAGATAAGTGCAAGGAAGCCAGCTAACCGTGGTATATGACTAGATGGAGACAGGGACAGGGTTCATCTGATTTTCATTTTAGATAGTTGCCTTGGTAACCATCTGAGTGCTCGGCCTGTATCACTTCTATGTGTGTGGACCGTTGAGATTTATGAAGTAGCTCCCCTTATATACCTGCACTGTTTGCCAAATACAGCTTGAGATTAAAAACAGAGTGGGGTTCGTTTATACAATGGCAAAGATGAAAACATTAGAAGTAATGTCACCGGTTGTCCAGGGTTCTGGGAAATGCATGGTATTGACATTTCCCTTCTGTTGGCAAGGAGGCGGCATCAGGCTTAGTTCTCTGAAAAGCTGAACCAGATTAATGGCCTCCCTCCCTCTTCTGCTTTTAGAAAGAGAAAAAGTAATGCTGTGTGGTTTATGGGTAAATGTGGCGAAACATCATCTCCAGACCTCTTTTTCCTTTCAGCGAAGACAAGCGCACAGATAGCGTAGCATCAGACTGCCGGTGGGCCCGGTCACCTCTCACCCCGCCCCTTGTCCTTAATAAGGGGCTCCTTGGAGGAGGATGGCTCCTGTAGCAGCATCGCCTTCGTACAGGTTGTGAAGCGAACACGTGTACACACATTTTGAATCATCCAAGCACGTGTGCTTTTTCAAGAAGACAATAACTGAGAGAGAATATTAGAAGAGAGTGTGTTAGGAGTACCTTAAAAACACTTTGTGGTATTGTGTGACCTTTTCAAAACAAATCAGAATCACTCCTTTGAGGAAGGCAATAAAGAAAGATTGACTGGAGGGGCCACTATTTTTTATTACCTTAATCTAGAGAAGAATACGTTTTTTTAATATTACGGTATTCAAATCCATAAAGCTCTGGATCTTCTTGTAATCCCTAAAAGAATTTATGGCGTCTATAAGTTCGTTAACTTTTGTTAACTTCTTTATAACTTTAGGGACTTGGGACCAGGCAAAAGAATAAATGGTATGATAACAATTTTTGCTGCTTGTTTTCATAGAACACATTTTGTAAATACATTGTTATGAATCGGTGGTTCTTAGCAACGAGATTCGCATGTGAAAGTGAACATGGGTAAATAGGAAAGATTGTGTGCGAAGCTGTACTGTAATGCATCATCGGCTCTGTTTATCTTTATGGACATCACTGGTACCATGTAGCAGCCCGTGTGCTCAAAAAATACTGATTTCCGTACATGTTTAAAATGTAGATTGAGCTCCCCAAATCATCTTTCGCTCAGTGTTTCAGAAAATAATTTTCCCGGGGCGCCTGGGTGGCGCAGTCGGTTAAGCATCCGACTTCAGCCAGGTCACGATCTCGCGGTCCGTGAGTTCGAGCCCCGCATCAGGCTCTGGGCTGATGGCTCGGAGCCTGGAGCCTGTTTCCGATTCTGTGTCTCCCTCTCTCTCTGCCCCTCCCCCGTTCATGCTCTGTCTCTCTCTGTCCCAAAAATAAATAAAAAACGTTGAAAAAAAAAAAATTAAAAAAAAAAAAAAAAAAAAAAAAAGAAAATAATTTTCCCTAGTTAAATTAATTAAACTTCAACTGTAAAGAATGATTTGCTGGGTTATGAAAATGGTTTAGCTTATATGCATATGTTTTCAAGCATTTGTTTTTCTTGGTTCCTGTCCACAGCCACCCTTGGGAAACCGTTACAACAGCTGCAATGCAGAAATACCCAAACCCTATGAACCCGAGTGTGGTTGGGGTGGACGTACTGGACAGACATATAGATCCCTCTGGAAAGTTGCACAGCCATAGACTTCTCAGCACAGAGTGGGGACTGCCTTCCATTGTGAAATCTGTAAGTGCGTCTTTATTCCTGTGGAAATGTGACTGCTGTAGAGAAGTTTTCTAAACCACATTATAATTTCAAATAGGTTGTGGGAGCCGATTCTGAGTGTCATTTTCGCATCAGTTCAAATTGTATTATAATAAACTTGAGTTATGAGTGTATAATGAATTGGAAATATTATTACAGTCTTCATGAAGGCACCCGATAAAACCTTCTGAAGGAAGCCGGCTAATGCTCTGTAATCTAAAAGGAGTTCTGCTCTGCTCCTCCTGCATTGGCCGGCAGCTCCAGACCCATAGTAAGGTCTGGAAGCAGTGGGCTGGTGGTGGTGGTTAGCTGTGGTCGCCGTGGTCAGCGGTGGCTCGTGCACGTTGAGCGAAGAGCCTATCCTCAGACTTTGCTCTCGCCACCTTTCTTCCAAGGTCTGACACTCCTCCCCGTATGTTTAAAAACAGAATTCTATTCCTTTACATGTGAGCAGGCTTTTGGTAAGAAACCGGAATGCCAGATCATTACAGTGTGAAAGAGTTCTGGCATAATAAATGGACTCTGTGTCCTTTAGAGTTTCTCCTTACGGAAGATAGATCCACTCGGAAAACCGAAGGACACATTTTTCAACAGGAATGTACTGATGGCTTCCTTGGTACGAACCACCGTGTTCGGTAGTGAGGACACAGAAATGAGCAAGGTCGGGGGGTGGTCTGGGGTCTCCGCCCAGCGGGTGATGTCGGATGTGATGCATTATCCTCCGTCACGAAATGGCCATTTTTCTCCCTGGAGAACCAAGCCACGGCACCGTCTCCCTCAGACTGCTCTAGCAAAGCCTCGACAGAGACTCTTGAGCTCTCGTGTTTCTAGACGCCGTGTTTACCCAGATATTCTGATTTCCATGTTTCGGGCTCAGTGCTCCGTTGTCACACCTTGGTGGTTTCAGGGTCTGCTTTATACTGCGTGCATTCTCCCTGGGCTGGTCGCTAATTGCCTCTGGGAACGGTTTTGTGTGTCTGTTAGTCCCCTCTCATTCATGGCGCATGAACTCTCGTGACCCTCAAACGGGCCTCCTTTCTGACCTTTGTCTGATTCCTCCTGTTGTTTAGGAAGCAGATTTTTCAGTTCAAGATGTTAACAGGTCTCTGCCTTGAAATAAAACATCGGTTTACTTGTTAAGAAACCCTTCCTCCTCTGATTACTAATTGTGAATGTTCTTTTTAGCTTATTGGTGCAGCAAGAACAAAAACGTACGTGCAAGAACATTCTGTAGTTGATCCCGTAGACAGAACAATGGAACTTAAATCTACTAATGTAAGTTTGAGCTCCCTTTTAATTTAAAACTATTCGGCTTAATGTGGGGGTGGGGGGTGGTCTCTGTTACAGTTGATACACAGGCGCATGTATACTCTTCAACAGGAAATCAGTGCTCATGTGCTGCATTGTCTTTCCTGTTTGCAGCCTTGAGCTTTCCTGCTCCCGTGAGCCCACTGATTATTTCTAGGGGTCAGCACTCAATAAATTGAATTCGGGATCATGTGCATATTGTGACGATAATACTTTTGTTATATTATTTTTTTAATAAAAAGAAAGCGGTGAATGGTGAAATTTAAGTTCCGGATTTGCAGTATGTCAAAGTGGTTTAATTGGGTATTTACCTAGCAAGATTTGGACTTGTGAGTTAATTTGGGGAATGTTTTTAATCTTGGTTTCCAAAATGGTTTGATTTTTTTTCTTTTTCATTCTGTAGATTTCATTTACAAATATGGTTTCAGTAGATGAGAGACTTATATACAAACCACATCCTCAGGACCCAGGAAAGTGAGTAAAAAAATGTTTTGACAAACTTATTTTACAGGGTGTTTGAATTTTTTATTCAAGTCATATATTTCTTTGAAAAATGCAAGGTCATTCTGAAGCTGTGTGGATGTATTTTGTTCCAGAACTGTTTTGACTCAAGAAGCCATAATCACCGTGAAAGGAGTCAGTCTCAGCAGTTACCTTGAAGGACTGATGGCGAGTACGATATCTTCAAATGCTAATAAAGTAAGTCAGGCTCCTCCCTAGTTGCTGTTACTCCTGGGTTTGGGTTTCCTTTCTTGGAAGAGCTTGGTACCGAACGTGTGTCTGTCCTGGAAAACGGATTCTGAACCATGATGCGGTGAGAATCCGTAAAGGCCGTTTTTTGCGCAGTAGGGTCTAGCCCCACTGGGTTTACGTGCAGGCTGTAACTCTTACCAGCCTTTCAACCTTGGACAGTTAGGTTAACCTTCCCGTGCCTCAGTTTCCCATCTGTGAAGTGGAGGTCAGTTAGCCATCTTAACCGGGTTGGGCATGAAGAGTAAATGAGATGAGACAACGTATGGAAAGCGCGTGTGGCCCAGGGCCCAGCGTGTGGGAAGTGCTTGATGATGTGTCGCTGTGTGCCATTGTTTACAACACCCAATTCTCAACCCTTTTCGTTATTGTCTCCGCCCAGCAACCCCCACGTCCATCGCAGACCTTTTTTTCTCTAACAGCCACCAGCTCATGAAAGTATGTAACACTCAACACCATGGATAGATGGATATGCTTTGTACCTAAAAAGAGTGAGATTTTTCCACCTCCCCCAACCCCCAACTGATTTTTGCCCCTTGGAGAATGCATGATTTAAAACAAAATAAGTTTAGAGAAAGAGGTACATAATGCACTCTTCTATAACACATGTTTACTATACTCACTTGGCAGTCAAAAGATATTTCTAGCTGCATTCTCCGTGCCAGGCAGAGGGCTAGGCTAGACTAGGGATACAGCAGGGGACAAAACAAGTATGGTCCCTGCCCTCACGGAACTAAGAAGAAGTCAACATTAATCACACGTCATTAGGAAAGGAAAGGTACAAAAAGACATGAGTATTTAATGAGTGTTGTGTTGAGTGCTGAAGGAGGGGCATGTTGGTTGTGAGGGGGATGCTAGGAAGCATTTCCAGCAGAAGAACTGCATGTGCAAAGGGCCTGAGACAGAGGAAGCATGAAGTGCCCCCTCTTTTTCTCAAGGAACTGCATCAAGCACCAGGAGAGAATGGTTGAAGAAAAAGTCAGGGACCAGCTCTTTCAGGGCCTCTTGCAGGATTTTGGTTTAAAATAATGGACATAAAAAGAAAAACCGAGTTTGACCTTTTGGCCCCCAAGAAAGGGACCGCTCTAATCAGAAATAAGTAAATCATCACTATCATTTAATTGTAGATTCTTTTGGGAACATCTTTTGCATGCAAAAGAAAAAGCAGTTTATAGATCAATCTAGTTGCCCAAAGCATTCAATAATTTGGTAAATAATATTAAAGAACAAAAAGTAAGGACAGGGGCGCCTGAGTGGCTCAGTCGCTTAAGCCTCCGGCTTCCGCTCAGGTCACGATCTCATGGTTCATGAGTTCGAGCTCCGCGTCAGGCTCTGCTGACAGCTCAAAGCCTGGAGCCTGCTTCGGATTCTGTGTCTCCCTCTCTTTCTGCCCCTCCCCTGTTCATGCTCTCTCTCTCTCCAGAATAAATAAACATTAAAAAAAAAAAAAAAAAGCAAGGACAAAAACGGTCCATCCCGGTGAGGTTTAGCTACATTTGTAATGCTCCTTGTTACTTCCTGATGTGCCATTTATGTGATACGTGCCTTCGCTCTCACTTGGTGAGAACAGATGTATTGAATTTTTTTTTAAGGGCCGAGAAGCGATGGAATGGGTAATACATAAGTTAAATGCCGAGATCGAAGAATTGGCGGCTTCGGCGAGAGGGAGCATAAGGACACCGATGGCAGCGGCGGCATTTGTAGAGAAGTGAGGATCGAAGCCCCCACGCCCCCCCCAGGTGTCTGCCAGCCGGCAGTGTATTTATTTGTTATTTAAAAAAATAAAACTATATTTTAGGTAGGATTTTTTTTTTTTTTATTAAGGTGAAGGAAAGCTATGTGACTTTGGATCAAAACAAAGAGGTGCGGGGTTTCTAAATACAAGGGATCATCCAGAAGTGGTACGGTTTGAAGCGACCATCTAATTGTGAGGATTCTAGTATTTATGTGAAAATTTCACAATTTTTGAAAAGTACTTGGAAAATCTCATGGGCGCGTTAAATCTCCCTTAAGGTAGTATTTTAAAGCTTTTCGTGCGTTGGAACTCTACCTAGCTTTGGACCAACCCCAGAACAAACAGAGCCGTCTAAGTTCACGCGGTTACCCCGCTGCGGTAAACTTCGCGAGCTGGCGCGAGGGGGTGCTCTTTAAAAGGAGAAATTACATAGTTTTAAAAGGACATGCTAATTTGTGTAAAATAACTTGCTCTGCTATAAACCACCATTAAAAAAATCACGGTGTTTGGTTTTGGTACTTAAATGACATTTTCGGAGTGAAAATTATCACTAAAAGAATACATGACTCCCAACAGCAACAGAAAGGATTTCATTGTATTAAAGAGTACTGTGTTAATTTGCCAAAGTTTTGTAACTTAGGCAAAGGTGTTACCTCCCTTGGATTTGTACTTTATGACTTAGCGTGCTATCCCGTGGGCTGGTGATGTTCACTGAAAAAAGAAAGTCATTGCCGAAATCCTGCAGCACTCCAAACTGACACACAACAGCTGTACACATCTGCTAGCATTTCACATTTGCCTGACTTACAAATTGCTGTGTGTCAGAATCCTGGCTCCGTAATTGCTAAAGCATGATATGTCAGGTTATTTGAATATAATTACTTTTTGAAGTACTTGTGACCACAAGACGTCTTTTTTACACGAAGAGCTGTACGTCATTTGAAATTACTCAAACCGATGTCTTCCTGAAGCATAAATCCCGGGTACTCAGTGTTTTTAGTAATATGGTGGGGGCGGAGGGGAAGAAAAAAAGAATAATAATGAGAAAAGAAGCACTGACCTAAACCAACCACTATGTGAATTGCTTTGCAGCTTTTATCGATGGGAAATCCTTACTTTGGATACCACGGGGCAGCTGCAGTCTGAAAATGTATCTCCCATTTTGTAGGCGGGCAGTTACCAGCCAGTAAATAGTTATCTTCGATACTTGCAGTTGTTGCATAGAGGATTTTTCTTGGAAGGTGATCAGCTCTTGTCTTTATTTTCAATGCTTAATGTAATAAACTCCTCAGGTTTCCTGGAAAAGAAACCAGTTAATATATGTACATAAACCACAGAAATACTATAGCAAATTATTTAAAAATTAGAGTTTTTCTACTTAAAGTATTGTTTAGCTGGAGACTTCTTAGGACTTTTGTAAAAGCAACTGAAATCCAATAAGGTTTTTGATTATTTTTTGTAACCGGAGATGATTTTTACAATTGAGATAACATTTCAGTTAAACAAAACATTGGAAAATATTGATATTTGATTTAAAAGTTGCCTTGTATAATTTCTGTAAATTATACTTGTAAAAAAGGTGTAATGCCCTAATGATAAAACGATTTCTGAACAAAATTTTTTCCTGTTTGCTTTTTTTTTTAACTCTGACCTAATGATAAAATTCTAGAAATTTTCATTTTCCAGTGTAGTTACTTTCAGTGAAATAGCTGGTAGTTTGTGGCTTTTACCTTTTAAAATACAAATATACAGCAAGTAGATGTGTTTGAGAGACTAAACTGGACGGTGTTCACAGATTAGACTCGGGGACCATGGAGCATCTTATCCTATTTAATATTAAAAATGGAAGTTATATTAAGAAAAACCTTTCTTCCTGAAAACTTTTAACCATGATGTGTTTCCTGATGATAATTTCTTTTTAATCACTGTGAAGCGCAAGAGAGATTTTGTTCCTCCTGCGAATGCACTGGGTCACCTGCCCCCCCCACCCCCGAGCCCGCGCTCCCCCCCCCCCCACCTCCGTCCCCGCGCGCCGCCAGCAAGGCCCTGGCCCATCCTGACCTGTCGCACGTCGGGGGACCACCCCGAAAGCCAAGGTTGTGTCAGGGCCGAGGTTTGCTTTTGATCCCTGCCTCTCGGGGGTGGGGGCTTAAGGGTTCCGTGCCGACGTCCGGGCGGGGCCGTGACCCCGGCGGGGAGGCGGAGGGGGGGCTGTTGAGGTGGGGGCCGTGTCCCGCGCTGACCCCAGCTGCCCTCTTCACCCGGCCGCGTCGGCCGGGGCACTACGGAAGCCCGCGGGGAACACGCTCGGGACTCCCGCGGAGCCAATCGGGGGGCGCTGCCGGCCGTCCCGCCCGGGGATTGGCACGCGAGGCCCCGGCCGCGCGTCCCCATTGGCTCCCGGCGTCGGGGGGATTCCGCGGCGGGGCAGCAGGGGCTGCTCGGGCCGGCGGGCGGGGCAGGAGGAGGCGGGATTGGCAGGTCCGGAGTCCCGCCTCTTCCGGTTCACAGGCTTGACCTTCCTGCAGCTGGGCCGCGCACCGGGCCGACATTGAGGCGTCCTCGCGATTTGGCCCGACTCGCCCACTCTCGCGACATCATGGTGGCGTACTGGCGACAGGCCGGACTCAGGTAGGCCCGCGCCTGGGGGGCGGGGGCCGGCGGCGCGGCCGGGGGTCGGAGGTCGCGCCAGCGCGGCGGGGGTCGCGGCCGGGGGAGCGCGGCTCCAAGATGGCGGCCGGGGCGGCCTCGAGCGTGCGGGGCGCGTGGCCTGTGCCGCGGGCCGAGCACCTACGCTCGTCCCCTTGGGGGTGCGGCCGCGCCCCCACGAGCGCCCCGGGTGAACGCGAGGCGCGCCGACGCCGGGACCCGCGTGCAGGGTCCTCGTGCCCCTCCCCGGCGCTGCCAGCGCCCCGGCCCTCTGCCCAGCACGCACATGCCTGTGCTTCCTGCCCGGTGCAAAGGGGGAAGGCCCCTGTACACCGGAGAGCGCTGCACGCAGGGGGGCGGTGCTCCTGCGAGGCTCACGTACTGACGCGACTGAAGACACGACCTCTAGTGACACGGGGGCACCAGCGGTGCGGCCTTCGCACCTGAGCTCTTTGTGCCCTCGATGGACCTAGCGCTTGTGACTTGCCCAGAGGGACACCTTCTAGTGGGCCCATGACTGGGACAGCTGAGCAGCCCAGCAGGTGCCTGACCTGGGGGGGGGGGGGGGGGGGGGGGGGGGGGGGGTTGAGCACGGATCCGTGGCCTTGGAAGGATGATAGTCCCAGTAACGGGTGCCATTGAATCAAGCACCTACTCTGTGACAGGTGTGCTGGGCCCTGCCCTTCACACTTGTGTCTCCTCCCATCCACCAGTGAGGCCAGTAATATTAGTCTTCTATTTTATTCTCGTTTCTACAGGTGGATAAAGTAGCCGGAAAGATTAAGCAGCCTGAAGGTCAACCCAGTTAGTCACATTGCAGACAGGCGTTGGAACGCCTGCTTCTGGCCCAGAAAACAAATCTGAAACATGAGAAAATAGACAGCAGCCCCCCCCCCCCTCCGCCGCCTTCCTGTTTTCAAAAAGTATAAAGACTGAACTGACATCTTTTGGAAAATAAGATGTTGATGGGAGTCCATCTACCAAACAGGAAGCAGGCTGTTAGATCTTTTGTTAGAATTGATGATGTTCTCAAAGAGCTTTTAGGTTTAATTTAGAAACCTTGATTGGGAAGTGTCTTCAATGGCAGACTTAGGAAACAAAATCCAGTATTCTCCAGAAAACCTTTAAATAATTACTCCGAGGAAGAACTGTTGAATTCAAAATAGTTTTTCTCCTTTAATTTTATGTATTTTACCTTGTAAGAATAACATGCGTAAAGAAAAAATCTCAAGTAGAGACATGGGGGGAAATGCCCCTTCTATCAGAGCCTCTCATAACATTTTAGTCTGTTTCCTCTGCTATAGGATTTTTTTAAATACCTGTGAGTCTTTTATTTTAAATGAACAGGTATTAAATTGGTACAAAGAAGAGAAACCAAGATTACCCATCCTAACACCAAGATTAAGACTTTAGTACATTTCTTTCTAGTCTTTTACTCTGTATAGATTCCTTCTGGCACTAGTGAATTTTAAATCCAGTTCCACTATACCGTACAGCCAAACCAAAAGTTAACGTACGGGAAGAAAAAAATCACAGTAACACAACCAGTCCGGCTGGATCATTGGTAATTAATTGTATGTTGTCTCTGATTTCCTCCCAGCTACATCCGATACTCCCAGATTTGTGCAAAAGCAGTGAGAGATGCGCTGAAGACAGAATTCAAAGCAAATGCCGAGAAGACTTCTGGCAGCACCGTAAAAATTGTGAAAGTGAAGAAGGAGTAATCTGTAAGTTACTGACTCATTAGAAGACCTGCACCTTAAGTTCTTAGAGCACTTGAAACACAAAGTAATTTTAGTTTTTCAGTTCTGCCCATTTTTTGTTCAGCCGGTACATTTAGGTGTTAGTTCGGGGGGTAGTAATTTAAAGCACAGAGTGATACGAGTGCCGCGGCATCATGAAAGAATCTCGTTTCAGGCCCTGACAAGCAGAAGTAATTGGCACATTGATTTTCAGCTCATTTAGCAATGCTTAGGTAGAGAGCCATCTTATTTTAATTAAACCTGTTTCATTTGTCTGCACAACATCAAATAATTCGGAGGATAAACTCCCCGCTTTTGTAATTGCCGTCAGAGTTATGTAACAGTTCAGGGGCATGACAAATTACAGTGCTCTGCGTCTTTATTTCCCTCACGTCTGCCAGTGTTCTCACAAAGGACTGCTTCCTGAACATCAGGGCTGCAAGTACAGGCCAGGGTCCTGCTAAGCTATCGAGCAGCAGAATCCAAGACCCTGCAGTGAAAACTGCTTTTGCTAAATGTATTATTCTTTCTGAGTGCTTGGTTCGTTTTACTTTTCCAGAGATGTCGGTCACGTAGAGTTACATCCTGTGCAGTAAAAGACAGTTTCGTACACTTGATAAGTTCTGACTCTTCGCTCCAAACTGCTAAAGCGACGTGATCTCTCAACCTTTTTCTTGACGTTATTTCAAAGATAAACAAGGCAAATAACCAGAGAGCTGTTTTTCAGACTTAATTTTCTTGTTTTGCTTTAAAAAAGGCTTCAGACCTGCAGTAGAAGAGAAATGTGATAAATATTCATCCTTTGGCAGCTTGTGGTTATGAGCAATTTCACTTATTGGAACTGTCTCCCCTAAGCACTTTTCATTTTCATTTTGAATTAGTAAATATTTTATCATGAGTCTGGAGATGCGGTGTTTTAGCCCTTCTTCTAAGCCCTTCTTCTAGGGGCTCTCTGTCTCCCCTCATAATTCTAAGTAATGAGACCTAGTCTTACGTTGGGTTGTTTTGTCTTAAAAGTGACCTGGCTGCCAAAGGCACTGAGCCTCTGCAGCATGGCCAAGCCACGCTGCGCATCGCACTCCCTTGACCTTGCGGTGTCCTTGGGGTCAGAAAGTAGTGTCCAGATCCAGTAGAAGAAAACAGCTCTCCCGAGGTCCAGCAGGGGATGACCCCAGCCCATCAGCACAGGGGGCTTTTAGTGTCTTTTGAAAGGCCGAGTGGTTTCTTTATTGCCAGGAGAGAACTTGGTTCTACTTAGAAGGGAAGTTCCTGTGCAGCTGAAGCAGTGCACGTGAACCAGCACTTTCTACAGCCAAGAGCCAAGGGTCAGCATTAGCCACGTGAAGTGACGCCAGAGTTATCTTAGCTCATGACAAGGAAGTCACTGCCACGGTCGCGCCGGACAGTTAAAACACAAAGAACTCGCAACTGTTGCATTTTCTTTTTTCCTCCCAGACCCGCCCAGAGCTTGAAATGCTGCGTTTTCAAGGTGAAGATGTGTGGGTATATGCTATGGCCGACTGGAAACCACCTCCCTTCGTCAAAAAACAAAACAAAAAAACCCCTGTCTTGTTCTAGATGGACGATGCCAATAAATTGAAGT
Source organism: Panthera leo (assembly GCF_018350215.1). Classification (NCBI taxonomy): domain Eukaryota; kingdom Metazoa; phylum Chordata; class Mammalia; order Carnivora; family Felidae; genus Panthera; species Panthera leo. The sequence goes on from NC_056681.1 coordinate 4,321,573, forward strand.
ATGGTCCACTCCTGCTGTTGGTGTTTGTTTTCCTTCAGGCTTTTTCTTCGGAGGAACTCTGCATACCTGCCGCATATGACCTTACGAGCCAGAGTCTCTTAAGTTGGGGCAAGCAGGTGTGGCATCTAGTGAGCTGAGGGATGCCGGAACCACGTTTTAAACGTCTCAGGATAGAAAGTTCTCTTTTTTGTGATGTCAGTTAACAAAAGGAGCCTCTTGGTGTGGCTTTCACCGTCGCTTATCTTTGAATTACGAAATCACGTCAGAGTGGCGGATGGGTTATAATGAAAATAATTGCTAAAAGCATAGATTAGAAGAGAAAACACTACAGTGTGGTCTTTTTTTTTATTTTTTTATCGTACACTTAACACCTGTAGAGAAGAATTACTAATGTCGGGATTTAAGCAAGAAACGTGCTTCACGTGGTCTTGTGGGTGAATCTGTCCTGGGAGCACTTCGCACGGGGAGTGGGTCAGAGCCTTTCAGTACCTCGCTCCTCGGAGCTGAAGTTAAATCTTGTAAGATTCTTGCCTGCAGGTCTCGGGGCGCGGGGATGACGACAGCTCGGTGGCGTTTGCGTGGTGACTGGCTTACTCATTAAGTACTCAGGCATGAAGACTTGTTGCAAGTGTTTTGTTTTTATCTTCCTTTGAAACTTGGAAGCACTTGGCTGAGTAAAACACCCACTGCAAAGTTCATTGCTTGATTTTAACTGTTTTTGGAGAACGGAGAAATCAAAAGTGAACGGGAAATTCTGAAACACTGTTCAGCTTCTCTGCCAGGACCAGTTCTCACCACGGTACTTAAGCTGACAATAAGTTTTCGGGGCCACTGAGCAGGGCCGAGGAGGAGCCCAAGAAAATGTCTTTGTTCTCGGCCTTCTGGAGGCAGTTTCCTGCCCCCGCCCCGGGACACTTGACCTGTAGGTTTTATTTCATTCTTGGCCCAGGGCACTCAAGGAAGAGCTCCAGGATGAATGGGGGGGGTGGGGAGGAGGTGGCTGCGGGGCAGTAGCCACTCCAAGCCCCCTCCCCCCCAGTTCGTGAGCTTTTTCCCTCAGGGCTGTTGTGCTGTTCTACAGTCAGGACACCCCAGTTCCCGGCGCTGAGGTCCCCAAGGTCAAGGCACTAGGAAGCATCTCTCATTACAGGGACAGGAATAAATGAATCTCAAGGCCATCAGGCCTTTTTCATAGACGAAGCTGATGGTCAAAGGGCTGAATTCTTTGCAGCTGAGTAACTAGAGAGAAGTCCTCGGTCAGCTTGGGAGGTAATGAAGGTGAGACTCGGGGCCAGGGCTGCTTCTAGGGCAAGGGGGAAAAGTAAAAATAGCCAGCTTACCACCCAGCAAAGATTCTTTGAGCCTCTTTCTCTGTAGTTAAAAATCCTGAACTGATCACCGTGATGAAGTAAACTTCCTGCATCCAGACCTGGGGGCTGGGGGTCAGCCGGCAGGACTACTGTGTCCAGATGACCAGGGCACCCTGATCAGACCTAGTGGTGGGTATTTCACTAACCATGTGAGGGATTTCTGAGGGACTCATCAGTCTCTGCTCGCGCAGCATTCTTGGGAGTGAAGTGAAGGAACCGGACAAGCTCTCAAATTCTGATCCCAGGTCTCTCGTCTCTGAGACCAGTGTTGCCATGGCAACTGTACCACTGAAGGACTAGGCTCCTCCAAATCTGAGGGGACAGATTTCTTTTGGTTTCTGGTGGGCTTGTGTGTGTGTGTGTGTTGTGTGTGTGTTTTAATCTATTCCTACCATAGAAAAGAGTAGGATGGTGAGATACATTTTGAAATATTTTTAACTACTCAAATTAATCAGTCTGGGCAGTTAGGCTCCAAGAAAAGGAATTTATTTAGTCTGAAATAAAGCAATTTAGCCATTTAAAATTGAATTTCCTTGTATTTTAATGATTACTATTGAGCAACAAAAATCTTGACAGTAATATAAATCAGCAGGTTTTTTGGGTTTTGGTTTTTTTAATTTGGGTCTGTATCCTTCCTTGCATCTACTTGATTTCCCTTTCGGATTTGAGAAGGAAAGTGCTTGCTAGAGGAAGCATGTGTATCAATTCTTGTAAACTCAGAGGTCGTAAGTCTTTTCTGGCTTCTAAGAAGTTAGGAACTTCTGAGAGTGGATAGGTAACAGCTTATTAAATCTTTTGTTTTTAGTGCTTGAACCACAAGGAGAAAGTGTATACAACTTTTTTTTTTTTAAGTTTTGTAAATAGAAGGCTTGTCATGATACTGACAGCAAGACTTAATTTTCTCTCCGTACGTGTCTTCGTTACTTCCTTACAATGCATATGGGAAGGAGTGAAGTTTTTCTGAAGGAGGTACTGTCATCCGTCCACCTGCTACTGTATTATTGCAGGTGACAAAAACGAATCGGGAGAGGAGAACCTGGTGGCCCGCAAGTAAATATTTCCTGCAGTGAAGGTCGGAGCATCTTCCCATTGCTGACTGACCACGGATCCTATAGTATAGCTCAGTGGTCGTTCCAGAAGGCCATTAAAGCCCTTACGGGCCCGGAAGGGATGGCTGTGCTGTATGTCAGAAATAGGTAAACCTTAATTAAAAAGTTATGGATGATTCGATTACACTCTCGTGTATTGCGTCCTGTTGTAATGTGAGCAGATCAAAATCGTGTAACGGTGAAAGCTGTCTCGTCGTGCCGACGTTGATGGCGACTTCGGCAAATTAATTTGAACTGTAAACGTTCCCTAATGAGACGGCGTCCTCCTGGAACCGAGAAGGACACCGGCCAGCCCGGTGCTGCCTCCTTCCTGCATGTGAATGGCCGCCCAGCGCACCGCGCCGTGTGCCCTTTCTGAAAGAGCAGAGGCCACAGAGCATTTTCAGAAGGTGATTACTGACTGAAAGTGAAAAGGGCATTTTGAAATAGCCTTTACCAGGGAAACTGAAGACAGTGATTCATGAATTCCCAGAACCCAGCACTAAGAAGGAACCGACAGTGTAACCGTGTGTGTTAAAAGCCAGCTGTGCAGCAGTAAAGAGCAGAGGTTTGGAGTTGGTGGGTTTTTGCTTGCTTGGGGGTGTCTTTGGCCAGGTGTCTCAGTGGATCAGGCACTGCCACTTGTTCTTGTCCTTCCCTTTTCCCTTTGCGGCTAGTACTCTGACAGGCACACACGAGGTCTGCGCTATTCGCTAGTGGATGCTGACTCACATTTTGCCTCGGCTGCAGAGCTCCCCACGCACCAATTAGTCACCTGGCTTTTCCGGAGGCCAGCAAGTACCAGGAGGTAGGGTGCTGGGCAGAGTGCATGGCAGAGAAGCCGAGGCGAGACACCTGGCGAGGATGCCGGGCAAGGGCTCCCGGGCGCCGATGGGCGGCCCGAGGGGGTCGAAGGCGAGCGTGGGCTGCAGAGGCCGCACACGAGACCCAGGCGGGGGGTCTCGATGCCTGGCACGGGCCGTGCGCCCAGGAACGGCCCAAAGGGAGCAATTCCCCACGAATTCGCTTTGCTATTTCAAACCAGCTAATAGAGGGTGGGTGCACTGAACGTCGGAGTCTGGAAGGTCAGCAGATGCCGGCGGAAGGCCCTGAGGTCCCTGCGGTCGCGCGGCCCCGGGGCGGCCCCCGGCGAGAGGGGGGCTCCCTGCGGCCGCGGCTCACACGGCCCCGCCAGGTGCCCGGGGCCCGTCTTCCGGTTCCATCTCTGCCTCCCCCACGACGTCTCCGTCTTCCTCGGGAACCGCTCTGGCGTCTTGAAGCTGCTGGTACTCGGACACCAGGTCGTGGATGTCGCTCTCGGCCTCGGCAAACTCGCCGACGTCCATGCCCTCGCAGGTGTACCAGTGCACGAACGCCCTCCTCCGGAACATGGCCGAGAAGTGCTCGGACACGCGGCCGAACAGCTCCTGCACCGCCGTGCTGTTGCCCACGAAGGTGGCGGCCATGCCGAGCCCCGGCGGCGGGATGTCGCAGACGGCCACCTTGACGTTGTTGGGGATCCAGTCCACGAAGCAGGCGCTGTGGCGCGTCTGCACGGCGAGCATCTGCTCGTCCACTTCCTTGGTGGACATGCGCCCGCGGAAGAAGCAGGCCACCGTCAGGTAGCGGCCGCGGCGCGGGTCGCAGGCGGCCATGGCGTTGCGCGCGTCGAACACCTGCTGCGTGAGCTCCGCCACCGTGAGCGCGCGGTACTGGCGGCCGTCGCGGCTGGTGAGCGGCGCGAAGCCGGGCGTGAAAAAGTGCAGGCGCGGGAAGGGCACCATGTTCACGGCCAGCTTGCGCAGGTCGGCGTTGAGCTGGCCCGGGAAGCGCAGGGACGTGGTGACGCCGCTCATGGTCAGGGACACCAGGTGGTTGAGGTCGCCGTAGCTGGGCGCGGCCAGCTTGAGCGTGCGGAAGCAGATGTCGTACAGGGCCTCGTTGTCGATGCAGAAGCAGGCGTCGGCGTGCCGCGCCAGCTGCCGCAGGGACAGCACGGCGTTGTAGGGCTCCACCACCGTGTCCGACACCTTGGGCGACGGCAGGACGCTGAAGGCGTTCAGGATGCGGTCGGGGAAGTCCTCGCGGATCCGGCTCAGCAGCAGCGTGCCCATGCCCGCGCCCGTGCCGCCGCCCAGCGAGTGCACCAGCTGGAAGCCTTGCAGGCAGTCGCAGGCCTCGCTGGCGCTGCGCACGGCGTCCAGCACGCTCTCGGCCAGCTCGGCGCCCTCCGTGTAGTGGCCCTTGGCCCAGTTGTTGCCGGCCCCAGAGTTACCTGTGCGGGGGGCGGAGGGGAGGCCGGTTACCTGGCCCCCGGGGGGAGGGGGCGGGGCGCCCGCCAGGGGGCACCCTCACGGGTCCCGGGGGCCTTGCAGGAAAACCTACCGTAGATGAAGCCGTCCGGGTGAAAGAGGGCTCCCAGTTGGCCGGAGCGGATGCTGTCCATCGTCCCCGGCTCCAGATCCACCAGCAGGGCCCGCGGCACGTACTTCCCACCTGTGGAGGAAGGTCGCAAGAAGTGGGCCGACTGCCGCGTTTCTAGAAGTTAATGTTCCGTCAAAATAGAACCCTGTGACACCGGCCAAAGGAAATGGCATTCTTCTAGAAGGTGTCTCTGGCAGAAAGACATTTGAAATAACGTCCTTGATGCCTACGGCGAGGGCACAGATCTCCCAAATACCTCAGAACTGCTTTTCCCATCGTGCTCTCTTTTGCCGTCTCGCCAACCACAGAGATGCTGTCCCTCGTGGAAGGGACTCCGGTTTTTATTTAAAAACTAAAAAGGAAACTTGGTGCTTAACCTGCTGGTGTTGAGACGCGCCCTTCCCCCCTCCCCCGCTACCCCCCCCACCCCTCCCCCCCCCCCAGTGACTTCTTCCCGGGTCCTTGCCCTGCACAAGGCCCGGGGACCTGTCACCCTCGGGATCCTGCTGCTCTGCCCAGACCTTGCTGCGACCGTCCACCTGGGGCTGGTGACCACGGCCACCCGTGCACAGTGTCCTACCGTGGGCCTCGTTGTAGTACACGCTGATCCTCTCCAGCTGCAAGGCACAGTCACCAAAGTAGCCCCCCGCCGCGTCGATCCCATGCTCCTTGCCAATCACCTCCCAGAACTGAAAACGGCAGGAGGGGAGGTCAGTGTACGGAGGGACCCCAAGAAAGGTCCAGAGAGGCACCGGTGAGCCGGCAGATTGGCCAGAGCCAGACAGTGAGCACCCCTGGGCCTGCTTGGTGGGGTCTGTCTGGCCGCCCTTTCTCTCCCCGGATGTTTTTGGCCCCGTTTTATGCCCCCTCCACCACTGTATAATTTCCTCTTGCCCCCACTAAACAGGAGTATGAAGACTGTGTTTTCTCCCCACCCGAACCCCTTAAATAAAATGCCAACGCATAAAATATTAAAATGGATTTTGCTCCTATTAAGTGGAGGCCATTGTATACATTAAAGCTGTTATTTTACAATTTCACGTCCGACAGTGAGCGTATCTCTAATTTCACCGTATAGTGCTTCAAGCTAGTAAAGTATAGATCCCATTAAATGAAAATAGACTGAATTCTTATCCGATTTCACAGTAATATCTCCTTTCACTTGGGGATTTATTTTCATGCAGTTTTCCCAAAAAGCCCATAACTAGGACATCTAGGCATGGTTTTTAGCAGTGTGCATTTTTCACGATCAGGTATGCATACAATTCAAAATTACGTACAGCTCTTGTAACTGTTTGAAACATGACAATTTCAATCACATATACAGTATTTAATATAGGAACGCGCACAGCTCTTAATACGGAAACAGTTACTGAAATGGCCCCTTTCATTGCCCTGGAGAAGCACATATGTGCAATGAAAATATATTCATTTATGTTAAAATCCCCAAGGGTGTTTTCCCAGCCATGTCTTATAAGCGATGGCTCTGCTCGGGCCTTGGTCTCATTAACCAGACTCTATTTCATAGTAAATTACCTGCACTGTTCTGGGTCTGAAAGAATAAATAAATTTAAGTCTCTTACAGTTCTTATGACCCCAAGTAATCAGTAGTCGGTGCGGCTAGAACTGCCAGACAACATGATTGTGGAGTAAGTGCTCAGACCCTATCTGGACCCCGCAATTCCTCTCCCGAGCCTCCCTCCGGATTATCTCCCCATTTCAGAGCAGTGGGGCTGGGCCTCCCACCTCTCTGCGTGCTTGACTCAGAAACAGCTCATCGCTGTGGCATGGGAAGGTGGCAACTCCTTTCCAAGCAGTGATATTCTTTGCCCCAGGTTTTAAACACCCACATTAGAAGACTTTCATTTTTCGTAGCTGCATGACTCGCCATAGCCAAAAGTTGGAAACGACCCGTGAGTCCGTCGACGGATAACCGGATGAACCAAACGTGGTGTATCCACGCGATGGACTATTATTCGGCCTTAAAAAGGAAGGCGATTGTGGTTGAACCCTGAAGACGTTACGCTGAGACAAATAAGCCAGACACAGAAGGGCAGATACTGTGTGATGTCACTTTTGTGAGGTCCCGAGAAGAGTTCAAATTCTTAGAGACAGAAAGTGGAAGGGTGGGTGCCAGGGGCTGGGGAAGGGGGTGTGGGGGGTTAGTATTTAATGGGGACCGAGTTTCAGTTTCGCAAAAGGAAAAGCATTTTGGAGATTAGATGCACAACACGGTGATATACTTAAAACTATTGAACTGCGCACTTAAAAACGGTTAAGATGGATGGGGCGCCTGGGTGGCTCAGTCGGTTAAGTGTCTGACTTAGCTCGAGTCATGATCTCACGGCTCATGAGTTCGAGCCCCCGCATCAGGCTCTGTGCTGACAGCTCAGAGCCCGGAACCTGCTTTGGGTTCTGTGTCTCCCTCTCTCTCTGACCCTCCCCCACTCATGCTCGCGCTCTCTCTCTCTCTCTCTCTCTCTCTCTCTCAAAAATAAACTTTTAGGGACGCCTGGGTGGCTCAGTGGGTTGAGCCTCTGACTTCGGCTCAGGTCATGAGCTCACGGTTCTTGAGTTTGGGCCCCGCGTCGGGCTCTGTGCTGACAGCTCAGAGCCTGGAGCCTGCTTCCGATTCTGTGCCTCCCTCTCTCCTTGCCACTCACCCACTCGCACTCTGTCTCTCAAAAATAAATAAACATTGGGGCGCCTGGGTGGCGCAGTCGGTTAAACATCCGACTTCAGCCAGGTCACGATCTCGCGGTCCGTGAGTTCGAGCCCCGCGTCAGGCTCTGGGCTGATGGCTCGGAGCCTGGAGCCTGTTTCCGATCTGTGTCTCCCTCTCTCTCGGCCCCTCCCCCGTTCATGCTCTGTCTCTCTCTGTCCCAAAAATAAATAAAAAACGTTGAAAAAAAAATTAAAAATAAATAAATAAATAAATAAACATTAAAAAAAATGTTTTTGAATGGTTAAGATGGAGGGGGCCCCTGGGTGGTTCAGTGGGTCAAGCATCTGACTTCAGTTCAAGTCATGACCTCACAGTTCGTGAGCTTGAGCCACTTTGAGTGAGCCCTGCTTCTCCCTCTCTGTCGCTCTACCCCTCATGCGATTTTCTCCCTGTTTCTCTCGCCCTCACTCACTTGTGCCCTCTCAGACAGACAGTGCCAGAAAAAAAAAAAGTGGTTAAATGATAAAAAAAAAAGTGGCTAGATGATAAATTGTACACTGTATTTTACCACAATTTTTAAATTTTTTTAATGTTTTATTTATTTTTGAGAGACAGAGCGTGAGCAGGGAAGAGGCAGAGAGAGAGGGAGACACAGAATCCGAAGCAGGCTGCAGGCTCCGAGCTGTCAGCACAGAGCCCGGCACGGGGCTCGAACTCACAAACCGTGAGATCGTGACCTGAGCTGAAGTCAGATGCTCAACTAACTGAACCACCCAGGTGCCCCAGTTTTACCACAATTTTTTAAGAACTTAACGCTTAATGCAATTACATTTTTAATGCAGTTCATACTACTGAAAGTAATTTCGGAATGGCAAAGGGAACAATCAGCTGTTACACAGTACAGTTGTGTAAAATTAAGATTCAAATTCAGGTTAGAGACCTGTTAGGCTGTATCATCTGTTTTCATAGTGTCAGCCATTGAACCAGGCACTTTGTACAAAAATTTAGGTGGGGAGAACAAACACGCATTTGTATTCATTCCAGAGACTGTATTTTAATTGTTTCTGCTACTACACCCCAAAACTTCTAGGTTTGCCTCCTTAGTTTTCTATTTCATACTAAATCAAACATGTTGATTTTTTTTAAACTTTGTAATATAAACATGAGAGAAGGAAGGCATCTTAGTAATATGCTGTAAAAAGTTGCCCAACAAACTGGAAAACTGTTTTGAGAAAATTACTCTTTTTTTTTTTTTTTAATTCTGAGAGAGACAGACGTGAGCAGGGGAGAGGCAGAGAGACGGAGAGAGAATCCCAAGCAGGCTCTGCACCGTCAGCCCAGAGCCCGACGCGGGGCTCAGACTCATGAGCCGCGAGATCATAACCTGAGCTGAAACCAAGAGTCGGACGCTTAACCAAGTGAGCCCAGCGTTTTCATATCTTTAGATATGAAAAATTCATTGCTAAAGTCATAAAGGTAAACACGGGTGGCATGTAACTGATGACGAAATTAACATGAATTAAATTGACGCTTTAAGCCTTTACTACTTCCTGTGTCTCTTTAGCGAAGGGTGTGGTTTAAGGAGGCAAGTATTCAGCAAGTGCTTCCTTCCATCTGCTGACTTGTTGTCTCACCTGCTGACTTAAGATATTTCTTTGTCGGCTACACCTAGGGCAGTAGGCAAGCTGGTCCTAGGAATAGAACTTTCCTTACCTTGGCTCCGATCTGGTTACCACACTGGCCGATCTGAATGTGTACGATTTCACGCATCCTCGCTTCCCGTCCAAGTGTAAGATCTTCGCAGAACCTTCCGTCTCTGGAGCCGCCCTTCACTCGTGTGACCCCCACACACTCTGGGCACTGCGGTGATGGGACCAGCTGACCCAAGCCCGTCCCAGTGTGACTGCTCCAAGGGTGTGTCCGGCCCAGGGACCCAGCCCCCACTCTGCTATCATCCTGGTGAGAGGGGTGTTTCTTCCTCTCCCAACACAGAATATTACCCAGTCACTTCCTAGAGTTTAAGACCAGAGGCTGTCTTTGTGCACAGCGCCCGGTGGTCTAACAGCAGGTGTGGGTCTTGCCATGGTGGACTCGGGGCACCAGCGCTGGCTCCGGGCTCACGCTATGACAAGCTCCCAGCTCCCAGATCGGGGGGTGACCGGACCACCTGTAGGGAGCTTTCCCTGACCAAGCCAGTTGTGTTATTAAAAATCCTTTTGTCCAGGGGCTCCCGGGTGGCTCAGTTGGTGAAGCGTCCAACTTCGGCTCAGGTCATGATCTCGCCGCTCATGGGTTCGAGCCCCGCGTCGGGCTCTGTGCTGACAGCTCAGAGCCTGGAGCCCATTTCAGATTCTGTGTCTCCCTCTCTCTCTGCCCCTGCCCTGTTCATACTCTGTCTCTCTCAAAAAATAAAACGTTAAAAAAAAAGAAAAGAGGGGCACCTGGGTGGCTCGGTCGGTTAAGCGTCCGACTTTGGCTCAGGTCATGATCTCACGGTCTGTGAGTTCGAGTCCCGCGTCGGGCTCTGTGCTGACGGCTCAGAGCCTGGAGCCTGTTTCAGATTCTGTGTCTCCCTCTCTCCCTGCCCCTCCCCTGTTCATGCTCTGTCTCTCTCTGTCTCAAAAATAAATAAACGTTAAAAAAAAAAAAAAAGAAAGAAAGAAATCCTTTTGTCTAAGCCCATCACATGACAGATGAGGCCACAACATCCCAGAGCATGAAGTGACTTCACCGTAGCCACAGGACTGGTGAGACATGCCCCTACTTTGCCTTAGGAACTGGCCATGGCTCCCAGGCTCTTCAGCTGTGATTCCTAAGGACTGGTCTGACAGCCACTGGCAGCACAGAAGGGCCCTCGGGGGTGGAACACGAAGGGACAGTTTTTTATTCTTACTTTGTCTACTTTAATGTTAATAGAAAAAAATAACTAGTATTTATAATAGTAAAATGATAAGAAGAGAAATTGTCCTTTTGAACTTGGCCAAAGTTGTGAAGGCAACATGTGATTCTTCGGAGTTGGGGAAGCTATCAAGAGATGAAATCTAAGGGCGCCTGGGTGGCTCAGTCGGTTAAGCATCCGACTCTTGGTTTTGGTTCAGGTCATAATCTCACGGTTTGTGGGATCGAGCCCCACATTGGGCAGAGCCTGTGCACCCATAGTGCAGAGCCTGGTTGGGATTTTCTCTTTCTCTCTCTGTCTCTCTGCCCCTCTCCCGCTTGCAATCTTTGTCTCTCTCTCTCTCTCCAAATACATAAATAAACTTTTTAAGAGAGAGAGAGAGATTAAATCGAAACTCCGTGGTTCTCCATCGAGGCCTTTCTCCACGTAGCCCCAAACTTCCTTTCCAGCCCCTTTCCTGGACTTCACTCCTTGGCAAGGATGCCGTCAGAGCTCTGGATGCCTCCACGTGGGGCCATCGGCTTTGTGGCCACCTCCCTTTCCCGCCATGCTGGTTCACACCCTGCCTTACACGCCAATCCCTGCCCTTCTGAGGACTGTAGAACTTCTCCCAGGCCGGAGCCTCTCTCCTCAAGCCCCCGGGAAGCAGGTAACCACACCGGGCGAGCACCTGCTTCTCCAGGCCTCTCTCCAGTGTTTGCCAGGCTCCCCAGGCCCCCATTCTCTGAACAGCTACAGACAGGGACCTGCCATATGCCGGGCACACATTGGGAACCGGGGATATGGAAATGACGGAGACAGATGTGGGCAGTCCCTGAACTGGTGGAGGAACTCTCCATGGAAGCCACAGGCCCCTGGACATGAATTCAAAGGCAGAACTGAAAACCGGTCTCCGGGCCCTCCTGCCCCTGCCCCTGCCCCTGCCCCTGCCCCTGCCCCTGCCTCTGACAGGTGACCTTGACCGAGGGGTCTGCCTTGCCTCGGCCCAAGCCCCACCCTGACGGTCAGCTCCTAAACCCTGTGCACTTTCTACGCGCCAGGTGAGGCCCAAGAAGGGAGGTCAGTAATACGGACGGGGAAGTCATTAACTGGTTTTTCGTGGCCTTTTTGCTGGAAAATAGCTTCTCCTTCTCCCAAGGAATTCAGCCACAAAGTAAGAGCAGCTGAACAGCACCCTAGGAGAGAAGACCCACATGGGAAACAAGGACTTTGTCCTGCGGATGCCGGCACTGCACTCCTGTCCTCCGCTGTCCAGTGACCTCGCAGGCAACGTGCCAGCCAAGAGCACCCAGTGCCCCTGGGTCTGGTCTCGGGCCAGGAGAGAAGTTGCCGTAAGGGACGGTCCCAGGACAACTATGAGATTTGAATACAGACTGTGTGGCTCGGACAATCACAGTGTATCCGTGTTACAGGTCCTGAATTTGATCATGGCCAGGGTTACACAAACGAAAATTCTTGCTTTCAAAAGATACTATGTAATATTCAGGGTCCAGGGTCTTCTCACACAGTTGGGCAACAACAGTAACAATGTGGTAAATGGAGAGAGACGGGTTCAGCGCCTGCGGCCAAATGTTAACCGTCGGTGAATCTTTGCAAACCGAGTGCAAGATGAATACTCTTGCAACATTTCTAAGTTTGGAATCTTTTCCTACTCAAATCCGAATGACCGCCTGATTACGGACGCTTCTGGTCCAAACCCCGCCAGCCGCAAACAGAAGAAGTGTGGTGCAGAGAAGTACAGAGAAGAAAGTGTAAATTCAAGAGGAGGAAATTTGCATGGAATTAGCAGTCTTTTTTCACAAGGTACAAAATGCAGGCAGAATGAGCCTTTCAGCTCCCATAGAAGTCACCCCCCACCCCCCCGCCGGCCCCGAGTTTGCCTTTGCTCGACCCTTTGCTTTTCCTGGTGACCCCTCACCTGCCTTCCCCGCCCTCCCCCTGTTCATCAGAGCGCAAAAGCCCAAGGCAGCCCGTGGACTGTGCCCCAGGAGCCCGTCATCCCGCTCGCAGCTCCCTGGGTCAGGGACCCCGCGGCCTCGCCAGCACTGAGCGGACAGTGTCCGCACGCGGCTGTGTTTGCTAATTACTTATGCCCCTGCCTCATCTCCCCGCCGGCCCGGGAGCTGGACCTGTCACCTCACCTCTGAGTCCCCAGAGTGCCCGATCCATGAGGGGGCCTCAGTAAATGTTAGAGCGCACACCGACAGCTGGGCAGGGCTGAGGCCATGCTCAGAATGGCAAGTTTCCTTTTTTCCTTTTTTTAATTTTTTTTTTTTTTTTAATGTTTGTTCACTTCTGAGAGAGACAGAGACAGAGCACGCGCGGGGGAGGGGCAGAGAGAGGGAGACACGGAATCCGAAGCAGGCTCCAGGCTCGGAGCTGTCGGCACAGAGCCCGACGCGGGGCTCGAACTCAGAGTTGCAAGATCATGACCTGAGCCGAAGTCGGATGCTTCACCCACCGAGCCACCCAGGCGCCCCAGAATGGCAAATTTTCTTAAAGCCCATGATGTATTTATTCACCAGTATGTCCTGATGGGCCAGGTGGGGGCGTGGTGCCTGAGGACCTCTCTCTCTGGCCCCTAAGAGGTGGTCCAGACTGAGAGTAGAGACTGTTCCAAGAAAACTGGGTGCCAGGAGCAGATCGTAGAAGGAGCGACCGCACGAGCTATTACGGGAAGCAGAGGCCGGCAGGGCTGCTGAAAGAGCCCGTGTTGGCTGCCGCAGGGACCGCTGGGCCGGGCCAGGGGGGCATTTTTGATCTTCCTGTGTTCATTCTTTGCTGTATGAGCAGGAGCCAGTGTGTTGGGGTCCCCCCCCCCGCCCCCCGCCGCCAAACCTACACCCTGGAGCACATTCCCCTTGGTCATCTCAGTTTGCTCAGGGAGGGAAAAGGCCAGCTTTCCAGATGGGCGCTTAAAAGGTTTTTCTGTTAATGGGGCAGTTGGCAAAAAGGGGAGGGGGGCAGAGGAGCCCTGTTTGCTTTGATTCTGGGCTCCACCGGGAGTGTTGACTCAGTCTGGGTGGCTGTCTGAGCTTCGGATGCTGCGAGGGGCAGGGCAGATCTGGGCAGGGACACTTTGCGGCCAGGGGTGGGGGGAGGGACGGGCCCTGCCGCTCGAAAGGGGGGCCCACCTCCTCCCCAGATCTGAATTTTCTCAGCTGTGAAATGGGATGATGGTCCTGAGTCCCAGGTTTGCAAGGAAGACGGAGTAGGCAGGGGCGGCCCCCCAACGCCCCTTTGCAGGCAGTGTTTTTCACACGGGCGTCACAGGCTGGAGGCAGATGCGTGGACGACGCCCTTCATTCGGCACCTAGGAACTGCGTGCCTACTGTGTGTCGGGGCACAGACAGAGGGCTCCGCGCTGGACTTGAACCGTGTGGAGGGAGCCCAGGGGAAAGCGGTAGGTCTGATGCACAGACCCCACCGCCTCCGCTCTGGTGTCCTTCTTTACCAAGGTACCTGTTCCCCCGAGGAAAGAGCTCTCCTCGGACGCCCGCTTAGCAAAAAGCCAGGGAAATGGCGGATGTGTGTGCCTTTCTCAGACTAACAGAAATGGTCCCTTCCCGGGACGCAGGTGAACAGTGGCCCTTGAGAGGCCACCATTCCCCGTGGTCCGTTCTCCAGCCCGGCTGAAGGCACCCCCCACCCCCAGCCCTGAACAGCAGCAGGGATTCAGAGCGACGGTCTGTGATGAAGGAGAAAGTCATTTTCTGCCCACGAAGAAGGGCTGTGGCAGAGGCTGGTTAGAGCTCCGCCCGAGAAGGCAGAGGGCAGGAGCAAAAGCCTCCCTGCGACTGCACGGTGGGTGATGCCACAGGACAGGGACGCCGAGAGGGCAAAGTACGACCAGGCCGGCCCTGAGCCGTGACACCTTCTCCCTGGCAGGCCGAGGCCATCAGTCCACGAGAAGAGGCGGTGGTAGCCGGCCTTTTCCTGGATGACACTTGACTCTATTATGGGAACAGCCCTAAGACGATAAGGAAAACCAAGTGTCACCCAGAAACCCCCAATCGGCCGCTTCCAGACTTCCCCGGGACATGCCCCTCAGTGGTCAGATCCAGCCCCACCCCCACCCCCGCCTCCATCTGGCGAACAAAGTCGAGTTAAGAGAAAAAAGCATGGTACTCAGAGATTTCATCGATTTCATCCACCCCTGATCCTTCCACCTCTGAGCGCATTGAAGTTCCTTGAATAACTCAGAGAAGATTGTTGAATTATAGTGTTTGCTTGTGATTCAGAAGCAGAAATTTTTCCAAATGTCTTCGCAAGAAACTGACATCTGAGGGGCCATTATGAGTGAGTCAGCGGGTGTGGGCAGATCATCAGATGAACTGAGTTCTACTTTTCTTGTACTCCGCTTCTCTGCGTGTTCTCTTACTGTGAAAGAAAGTTCTGGGAGGATGAGTAAGTCAGTAGAAGAGAAGAGAACCGGGAAGACATCGCTGGTTTCCACCAAAGCCGGGCTGCCCCGCTGCACGGAGGAGGGCAGCCCGTCGCCCCCACCGCCGCACCTCGTGGGACTCGCCGGGCTGCCCTCCACCCCCGTCCAGCCTCTGGGCCCCGGTAGAGTCAATGCTGAGCTGCGGGTTTGCAGGAGGAGACGCACGCGCAGGTGCACGCACATCACGTCCCCTGGGCCGCGGTGACCCTGGAGGTGGGCGGCCACGCTGACCTCAGCTGAATGTCTCGCCGTGGCAGGAGCAGAGATAAGCACCGTGTGTATGGCCCAGGACCCGGAGCCAAAACCGAACAAGAACACGTACTGCTCAAGGCCCCATATTTGCCCAAGAAACCCCTGCTGTAACGTCTCAGAAATCCATCCGTTTACCCCACAAACATTGGCCGAGCACCACGTGGGGGCTTGAGGGACCTCCGGGAAGACGAAGGTTTGGGCCCCACACCCCGGAGACGGCACAGCACCGCCCCCTTCCCGCTGGCCTTCGCCCAGCTCTCTGGCATCTCGGGCCGCCTTTGAGCAAGGCGCTCTCCACATGCGGTAGAAACAGGCTTGGAGAGGGAGCCTCCCAGGAGAACATGGCAGAAACGGGGATGGGGCCCGGGTCTTCGGACCCTGACGTCCAGGGATACGCTTCGAGGTCAGGAAGGAGGCCGGCTGGGGCGCCTGCGTGGCTCCGTCGGTTATGTGTCCGACTCTCGATTTCGGCTCAGGTCACGATCTCACAGTCGGTGGGTTCAAGCCCCACGCTGGGCTCTGTGCGAACAGTGCGCAGCCTGCTTGGGAATTCTCCCTCTCCCTCTCTGTCTGCTCCTCCCCTGCTTGTGCTCTCTCTCTCAAAATAAATAAACATTAAAAAAAGAAGAAGAAGAAGAAGAAGAAGAAGGCTGGCCAGACGGCCTCCAGCTGGGCATCTGAGGCATCTGGACCATTCAGCTCAGCTCACCTTCCTCCTCGCCTCTGGTCGGTAAGTGGGTCTGTCCACCTCCCAGGTGCGTGGTCCTATGCGTCCACTGTCACCACCTCTCCGGGAGCACCCACCCCCAATCGCCACCCGCTCTACCCTCCACGACCACAGGACCCCTGGACCTCCCCATCCCCCCCGTTCCTGCCTCCTTCCTTTCACCCTCCCCATGGTCACAAGATCTCATAAAACAGAAATCAAACCTCGCCCACTGCCTTCCGGGAAACTAGCAGCAACCAGCGTAAAACCAACCTTCTTCACCCTCGTGCCACAGCTGATGTGTCGTCATTCTGATCCCTGATGGGAGACACCTGTCAGGGGCATGTGGGGGGAGCCGGAGCAGAGCCAGGTGCAGGCCTGCCCTGAGAGGGGGGCAGAACCGGGCAGCCTCTTGTGGGAGCATCGCCTGGGGTGCAAGGTCAAAGCTGGGGTCCCTGTGGTTGTGACGTCTGGGAGGTGCGCAGAGGGTCCCGTTTGCTCTCCGGTGACTCCACCCCTGCCTACCTCCGGGCCACTCACGACCCCCACTGCATTCTTCCAGTTGGTCACGCTTGCCAGTGTGTTTGTATTTCAAGGCCTTTGCATACATCCTTCTGTTTTAAGAGTCCAGCACTTTCCATGGCTATGTCCTCATCGTTCAATCCCAACAACCCCTTAGATAGTCAAAAGAACCGTCCCAGACCAAACTCCCCAGAGGACCCCTGTCTCCAGCTTGCCCCAAGGACTTTACCTCTGCTGTATCCCCAGGGCTGGGACAGTGACCTGCCACAAACCGCTGACGGCCTGACTGTAGAGAGGCCGCAGCCTTGATCAGTCCTTGAGTGTCCAGGACCCCTCTGGTCACGGGCCAGCTCCCGAGTGGGCTGTATGTGGCCTGCCCAGCTGTGCCCCGTGCATTCTGAAGGTGATGCTGGGGGTCGGCCTGCCGGTGGGGCCCCAGGGAGCCGCGTTCCCTCCCGAGCGGGCGGGTGCAGCCAGGAGAGGGTGTGGCGACGAAGGCACTTGGGGGCAGGGGCAGGATGGCCTGTGCACCTGGCCGCCCCTCGGAAAGGCCTTCGCTGCAAAGGTGCCTGGGAAGTGAACGCGAGTGTGGATGTGCAAGGAGGCCGCGGTGCCCCGCAAAGCCAGACTTGCCTACTGAGCACCGAGCACCGTCGGCACCCAGCAAAACAGACGCCGGGAGCCGGGATGTGGCCACACTCAGGAACGTGGAATGATGGGAAATGTCCGCAGCTTGGTGGGCGGGAACCAGACAACGCGGCACAAAAGAAGGAGGAAAGAAAGGATTTTGAGGCAACCCCAGATTAAACGAAAGCTCATCCTGTGTCCTTCAGGTTGCGAGGGCAGGCCAGCCCGGGCCTAACTGTAAGGTTGCGTGCTATTCCTCACAATGAGGGGGGGGGAAAAATGCCCCTTATTTTTAGAAATGAGCAGGCTTTTGTGTTGGGGCCTTGGGTCACGTGTTTGCCAGGAGATTTGTTTTTTAATGGGGTCAAAAAAAAAAACCAAAAAGGGTTCTCAAACCTGCCAGCGACAGGCCTCACGCTGACCGTGCGTCTCTCGACCTCCTGGAGCCCATCTTCCCACCTGTGAAATGGGACGATGGCTCTGACCCCCACCTCCCCGAACTGTGCCAAGAATCAAGTGAGGACAGACACTTCCCAAACTGCAGAGTCTTCCAGAATGCCAGCACCTCTGCCTTTAAGCACCAACCGGGGGAACAGGTATGACTCTGGTCTCATCCAGGAAGAAGGGCCTCGGGCGCCCAGTCAGTTCCCAGGAAGGCCACTTTGTAGCGGTTTCAGGGGAGGCTCTGAGCTCTCACATAGCTTCTAGATGCTGCCCCAGACTCCTTGCCGGTGGCTTAACCATAGCTGAGAGGGCAGCGGCCAGAGCCAAGCCCAGGCAGCGGGGGCCCCAGAGACGAGCTGGGCTTGGGGCCCTGCCCTGAGCCTCCTCCAGCCCAGGCGGGTAGAGTAGAGGAGTCATTATCCTCGATGACGGCCTCAGGCAAGCCGAGCGGAGTCGGGAACCAGCCGAGTGGAGTCGAAACCGAGTGGAGTCCGGTTTGCCGAGTCCCCAAAGCTGCTGGTCCGGTGGCTCTGCTCTGAAGAGAGCAGATCCTGAGGGTAGATTCCACCGGGACCCGGGGCAGCCACTGGGGGAGGTGGCCAGTTCAGGCAGGTGCCTTCCTCTGGGTCCCAGGCACCGTCCAAGTTGATCTGCGTGCCCTTCCGAGGGCTCCGGGGCCAAACCCGCTTCACCAACAGCAGTTCATCCCAACACTGCTCTCGGCACAGCCGCTGGGCCGAAATCGGGTTCGCTTGTGTCCACAGCCACCCCCCCAATGGAACGTGTTTTGGAAGCGTCGGCGGAAAGGAGTCCCCCACCCAGTGGCTGTAGGATTCAGTGGGCAGAGAGGGAAAGATTAGGGCCTGAGGTCCCTGGCGGGAGTGGGGGAGGGGGAAGACACCTATCTTGGAACTTAAGAATGGAACAGACCCCACTTGCTCCCCTCCCCCCAGGTTGCCCTCGGGAATTTGACAAAAGACCTAAGTAGGGCCACGGACCACCCTTTGTACAATGGAAACCAATGGAGCCAATCGGGAAGGACAATCCAGTGCCCAGAGCTGTCAAGCCAGTAAGGGTAGAACCTGAGAAGGAACCAGGAGGCAGGGAAGGGGGCGCTGACCAGAACGTTATAAAACGAGGACCCTGGGTGGCTCATTGTTTTGGGCGTCTGACTTCGGCTCGGGTCACGCTCTCACGGCTCATGAGTCCAAGCCCTGCATCAGGCTCTGTGCTGACTGCTCAGAACCTGGAGCTGCTTCGGATTCTGTGTCTCCCTCTCTCTCTGCCCCTCCCCTGCTCACGCTCTGTCTCTGAAAAATGAATAAACCTTAAAAAATAAAAACATAAAAAAAGAAGGACCCTCGCCTATAGTCCTCAGGCATTCACTTTCGGAACGTCCCTCCTCTGTAGAGAGAGCTTTCCTACTATTCTGTTCCTGATCTTACAGTCTAAGAAACTTCTGGCTGCTGCTCATTTTGTGTTCACCTCTTCCTTCTTCGAAGCAGCAATGAATCCCGGGTATTGTGGTAAAAAATCCTGCCGCACCAGTAACCCCCAAAGTGACGCAGCCAGCCGCTCTGATAGCGGTCAGCCAGGCACACAGGCGCCCACAGACCACAGCCAAGTTCAGAGGTGAGAGAGAGCCCCAAGTCCGCTTGGCTCCCCGGGTTTGAAACATCACAGGGGCCGAGGCGACAGGGTGATCACATGAGACCTCACTTCCTTCTCCTTGCCTTGAAACTTGTGGTTTTAATTTTTTTGAATGTTTTAGTTATTTTTGAGAGCGAGAGATAAAGAGAGAGAGAGAGAGTGCAAGCGGAGGAGGGGCAGAGAGAGAGGGAGACACAGAATCGGAAGCAGGCTCCAGGCTCCGAGCCGTCAGCACAGAGGCCCACGCGGGGCTCGAACCCACGAGTCTCGAGATCATAACCTGAGCCGAAGTCGGACGCTTCACCGACTGAGCCACCCAGGCGGCCCGAAAGTTGTGATTTGAAATGTCCGAACTCCCTCCCCCTCCTCCTGTCCGGTTTTCCATCATTTTCCGAGCGTGAGCTGCTTCTTTGTCAGGAAGATCCTGGGGTGTCCCAACTTGCCACCTCCAGAGGTCCTGTTCGTTACCCCGCCCCTCCCTGCAACCTGCCTTCCACAGGGCTGATGCTTCCAGACCTTTCCACCTGACTTTCCACCTGCAATGTCGTGATTTGTAGGAACTTCATATTTGGTCGCTTGGATGACCAAAATCTGTTTCTCCCAGGTATTCGGTCTTTGTCCACAGTTTCTTTTTTTTTTTTATTTTATTTTTTTTAATTTTTTTTTTTAACATTTATTTATTTTTGAGACAGAGAGAGACAGAGTATGAACAGGGGAGGGGCAGAGAGAGAGGGAGACACAGAATCTGAAATGGGCTCCAGGCTCTGAGCTGTCAGCACAGAGCCCGACGCGGGGCTCGAACCCACGGACCGTGAGATCATGACCTGAGCCGAAGTCGGACGCTTAACCGACTGAGCCACCCAGGTGCCCCTGTCCACAGTTTCTAGCTCACAGCAATCTAAAGCCTTGGAATTTTGAAAGCGTTCAGGGCGATAAAAGTCTTTTGTTATGTTAATGGAATGGCGGGGCAGGGAGGGAGGCCTCTGGAGGGGACCTGGAAGCCCCGCCCCCTTCCTGGGTACCTCGCCCTCCGTATCTCTTCATCTGGCCATTGATTCTTATCCTTTAATAAGCTGGTAAATGTAAGTATTTCCCCCGAGGGCTGTGAGCTGCTCCGGCAAATTAATCGAATGTAAGGTGGGGGGGGGGGCGGTCTTTGGAACCTCCAATCTGTAGTCGATCAGCCAGAAGCACTGGTGACAGCCTGGGGCTCACAAGTGGCCTCTGATGGGGGCGGGGGGGGGGGGGGCAGTCTTGTAGGACTGGAATCCGGCACCAGACCATGTCAGGATTTGAACCGAAAAATCAGATACCCAACTGGTGTCTGAGAACTGCTTGGTGTTTGGGGGGGTAGCGGGAAGGGGACCCGCGTCTCAGGCTAGAATTGGGTCAGGGAACCTTAAAACACCACCCCTCTGTCTGACCCTGACCACCCCGAGAGGCCTAGTGAGCAGTCAGGCCCAGCAAAGAATTTGCAGGGCCTGGAGCAAAATAAAACCCGGGCCTGGTGCAAAAGCCAGTGTCAGACCGAGCGGGGCACCGGCTGAGCACGGGGGTCACACGCTTGCGTCCGCAGTGTCTACACCCAGAGCATCTTCAGAGCAGCCAGCTCGCCCACTGCGGTATGAGTGATGCTGGGCAGCAAGAACTCGCGTCCCCTTTGGGGCACCCGGGTGGCTCAGTCGGTTAAGCATCTGGCTTCGGCTCAGCTCATGATCTCGCGGTTCGTGAGTTCGAGCCCCGAGTCCGGCTCTATGCCGACGGCTCGGAGCCTGGAGCCTGCTCCGGATTCTGTGTCTCCCTCTCTCTCTGCCCCTCCCCTGCTCACTCTCTGTCTCTCTTTCCCTCAAAAGTAAATAAACATTAAAAAAAAAAAAAAGGATTCCGGTCCCCTTCAAAGGTTGTTCTAGCTGGAGTAAGAATCGAATTGACACGAGGCAGAGTAACAGGAGAAAATCACATTTAATGGCGTGCGTACCGGGAATCCACGCAGACAGAAACTCCAACGACAGGCAAAATGAGGCATACGTGACCTGAACTAGGGGGACGGGGTCTGGGACTTGAGAGGGAAGGAGTGCCCTTCACACAGAGATAAGAAGAGCAGAGCAGGGAAGTAGACGTCGTTGTGGGTCCTGCCACACAGATGGGTCGCCCAGATAAAATGTATCTCGCCAGTAACCTTTCTTCCGGGAAAGACCCGCAATTTAGATTCTTTGATGGAGTTAAGGGAGGGGCAGATGTTCCTTCTGAGCCCGCGGGGTCTCAGCTGCCTTCCGCTGAGAGTAACCTTCATGCCAAAGCGGCCACTTCGGGTGACCTGCCCTCAGCCCCTGCGGTGGAGAAACTTACAGGTCAGCACATTTTCACCCATTATTAGGGATGAGGCCTCAGACCTCACAGCCCAGCCATCAGAGGGGAAGCACTGAGTGAGCCTTCCCCATCCTGGACCTTGGGATCCGATGTTGTAAAACACGTGACTGGCGTCTGGACCGTGACCGTCTGTCGCGATAAGGGTCTCCACGATATTTGTCACCCTCCATGTTGTGAGCACTCTGGCTGTCCCGAAGCAGTGATGAACTTCTAGCTTTCTCTTTAGAAGGTACCAGAAGTCCACCTTTCAGGAATACCCCACCCAGTGACATGGCAGGGACAGCCACTGGCTTTCTTCCCCCATGTGGGTGACCTGATTCACCTTAGTGCATGTGACGCGGCAGGGGAAGCCTGTGCGACACATTTCCTACCCAGAGTGGAGCAAAGGGCTCTGAGGCCAGGCCTCGGGACACGTGCGGGGGCAAACCAGCATCTGGAGGCCGGGTTTCAGTTGCCCCCTCCCCCCAGTGCAGTCTTGAGCATGAGCAGAACCAGGAGGCAGCCCCATCCCACCCCCACCCCACCTCCCAACCAGGAGCCGACTTCGCAAGAAGCTAAAGGACACGTCAGTGGTTAGAGCCCAGGTCCGCACTGTGCCTCCGCGAACGGCTTTTCAGGAGCAGGGACTAAACTTCTGGACGGGTAAAGCGGGGCCGGACGTTGCCTCTGTGGCCCGCCGGGCTCCAGCAGGCTCTGCCAGACGGGCTTCCCCGCTCTGCCGGGATTCCCCGACCACCTCAGCGCTTCCGAGGGTGGTCTGGGAAGTTGCTGGAAGCCCACGAGGCACGCGTGTTCACGTCTGATGGCCAGCCCGGCGCGGGCAGAGGGAGGGGCCGCGGGGAGGCCACGGAATGCCCATTCGAGCCCTGCAAGAGCGGCGTGAGCTCGTCCGTGGCCCCCACGGCCCGTGAGGCCCCTGGCATGAAGCGCCCGGACCTCTTCTTCCGGGAGGAAGGCGGCCGCCAGTGGGTCTGCTCAAGTGACTGCCACCCACGAGGAGCAGGAGGGAGGGAGGCAACTGTTAAGTCCGTAAAACCAGGGCCTCGGGGACCCACTTCTGCTTTCGGTTCCCCTGTGACCCATGACGCGTTTTGTTAGCAGGAAAGCTTTTCAAGCAACTTTGGAAGTTGGAATGTAGAGGTAATGATTTCTGGGCCGGGTGGAATTTCTCCTTGGGGCGGGTGGGGGGGCGGGGATCTTCTAGAAGGATCTCTCCTTCCTTCTCTGCAGACGGGGAGCGCCTCTCCGGGGAGAGCCCGGGCCTCTGGGGAACGGGGCCGGGAAGGCCAGGCCCGGGGCGCAGACCTGGGGCCGCGCGCGGGCCTCGCGGTGGGATGCGCGCGCGGGATGCGGGGGCGGCTGCACCTGCCGGGCCGCGGGCCGGGCGGCGGGGCGGCGGGCGGGGTCGGGGCCAGCGGCCGGCCCCGCCCCGGGGGTGTGTCGCCGGGCGCGGCCGGCTTAAGGCCCGGGCGGGGCGGGGAGGGCTGGGAGAGGCCGGCGGGCCGGGAGCCATGGCGCCGTCCGGGCCGCTGCTGCTGCTGCTGCTGCTGCTGCTGGCGGGCGCGCGGGCCGGGCCCTACTTCCGAGCGGGTCACAGCTGCCGCCTGCCCCTGCGGGGGGACCAGCTGTCCAAGCTGGGGCGCAGGTCGGCCGCGCGCGGGGCTGGGCCCCCCACCCGGGGCTCCCCCGGGTTCCAGGAACCTGGCGTGCTGCCTGCCTCCCGTGACCTTTGAGGGTCAAATCCAGATCCTGTGTTTTGGGGGGGGGATCGCTCTTTTTCTTTACCTTTGGAAGGTGGGACAAGCCTCACCTGGGGGCCTGGGTGGGGGCGGGGGCTCGCCGGGGAAGCCATGTGGTTCCCGCATGGGGGGTTGCGCCGCCTCCTTCACGACCCCCGGGGGAAGGGGGGCTGGGGTGCCCCCTGGGAGAGGGGCTGCCCTGGGGGTTCGGGCGCTGACTCCCACAGCCTGTCATTCTGGGGAGGGGAGCGGGCGCTGAGTCTGTTCGTGCTGGTCTCTTCCCAGGACATACCCCCGGCCTCACGAGTATCTGTCCCCGAGGGACCTGCCCAAGAGCTGGGACTGGCGGAACGTGAACGGCGTCAACTACGCCAGTGTCACCAGGAACCAGCACATCCCCCAGTACTGCGGCTCCTGCTGGGCCCATGGCAGCACCAGCGCCATGGCAGGTAGGTGGGCTTCCGCAGCCCCTCCGGACCGCGGGCCGCGAAGGCCTGTCCACACTGCCTCCTGGGCGGCACAGGCAGCCACCGGGATTCTGCGCCCGGGCTCTGCGTGGGGTGGGAGGTGGCCGAGCCTCTCCAGCCTAGGGGAGCTGACCTGTGACCTCTGCGGTTCCTCCCAGTGGAGGGAAGGCCAAAGTGCTGCAGGCTGGACTGTGTGTCCGCCTGGGGCCCGTGGGTGGCAGGCAGGACGAGGGCCAGCCGCCCCGTGACATGCGGCTCCCAGGTGCCGTTTCTCCCCCAAAGCTTGTGACCCCGGCCCTTTGGGATCAGACCAGAGGTGAGACTCACCCAAAATCCCCTGCCAGTATTTGGGGACAAGGAAGTGAAACTGCTTTGCAGCAGCAGTTAATATTTGAGCTGATGCCCATCCTGGGCTTGGAATATTGAGCAAGGCTGGCCGGTTTCCTCATCTGGCCCCTGGCCCCGGTGAGGGGACGAAGGAGGGGAAGCTGAGGGCCATACCACCCTCAAGGGCTGCTGGGCCTTGCCTTGGGAGAGCAGGGAGCAGAGACCTCCCCCAGCCTCGGGCCTCCATTCAGCCCCAGGCTGGCTTGGGAGGTGTGGGAGGGGCTCCGCCATCTCCAGTGGCGGCCCAGGGGCCTCCAGTGACCGGAGAGTTCCGCTGCAGAAGGGACTGCCTGGCTGGGGGGGGGGGGGGGGGGCAGGGGACCACTGCCTCGTCCCCGCGGGGCAGCTCACTGGGCAGGCCTGGTGTACTCGTGGCCTTGTGTTAACTTGATTAAGAACAGGGAGGCTGCTGCCGCTTCTGAGGCTTGGTGGCTCCATTGAAGCCTCCGAGCTGCCCTGGGACTGTTCCCACTTTGCAGATGAGGAAGCTGAGGTCCCTGGCAAGGAGGTCAGGAGACTCGGGTGTGGTGTGAGTGGCAGCTGGGAGTAGAGCCCAGAAGCCTGGCCTTTGGGCCAGGACTTCTGCCGGGCGTCTTTGGGTCGAGGAGTGGAGGGGGGTGGTCTGGGGCATCCTTCTGGCCCTGCCAGAAGGAGGAGGAAAGGGGGGCAGATAGGCTGCGGCGCCATTGCAAGGTGTGGGAGGCTTGGGAGGCCCCCTGATTGGGATGTGGAGCCAGAGGCTTAACCCCTGCAGCCCCTGCAAGGCCTTGGGCCGGGCGGGCAGGGTGTGGGCAGGCCCCAGGCGGAGGGTCGGGGCAAAGGCCTCGGCGGGCATGGTGCTCACAGCGCGGAACTGAAAGAGGGCCTTTGTGGTGGCCCTCGGGGTGGGGGATGGACAGAAGAGCCACAAAGGTCACCAGGGCGAGCCCTCCACCTGGTTCCATTTTCAGAGGGTCAGCCCTGCCGCATCTCCGGAGCGGACTCTCCGGGGCAACCGTCTCCTCCAATGACGCTCTCCCCCAGCAGCAGGACCCTCCTTCCTCTTTCACTGAGAAACCAGAAGCCCTCAAAAGGGGACTTCCAGGGGCGCCGGCCCGGCTGGCTGCCACCTAACACAGCCGGTCGTGGTCTGCCTCTCCTCCTGCCCCCGGGCCCTTTGCCCTGTGCTTGGACCCGGCCATCGCCAGGAGCAAATGAGCAGGAGGCCTGGAGCCCATGCCGCCCCAGCCACTGCCCCACTTGCGGGCCCCCTCCTCCGTCCTCAGACCCCGTCCAGCCTCGCTTCACCTCCCACTCGGCGCGAGGGGCCGAGGGGCTGCAGGTGCAGCCGTCAGCCGCCGGGCCTCGCCCTCCGTGGTCGCGCTTGATCACCTGTCCCTGGCGCGCTGTCCCCGCCTTTCACCACACACTACGGCTCTTCCTACTTCCTGGCTGCGCCTCCATATCCTCTGCCAGCTCCTCCCCCTCCCCCTAAGCACTGGGTTCCCCAGGACTCAGCCTTCACCTGCGCCTCCGTGACACCAGCTGTCCGCTGCCCTCCCTCTGCCCGGACACCTCACGCCTCAGTCCCCCCACCCCCCACCCCGCCTGGCTGAGCCACTCATCCTTCCCGTGGCTCCCGTGGAAGCCTAGCACCGCCCCTCGTACGATCCTGGGACGGATCTTGTCCGTTTTACCTTCAGGGTATGTTCTGAACCCCTCTGCTTTTTGCAGCCCCCATCGCTGCACCCCTACTCTGAGCCCCGGGCGCTGGCACCGCCTGGTCTCTGCCCCCTCGCCCCCCTGCCGTCCCGTCTCAGCCTAGACCCGTCTACTGAGCCCCAGGTCGGACTGTACTTCTGTCCCACCGGAAACCCTCCGCGATTGCACGCAGAGCGAGCACAGAATGCTTACTTGACCTACGAGAGCCTCTGTACGCGGGCTCCCTGTCCTGTGTGGGGACCCCCCGGGTCGGGGCTTTGACTGTTTTTCTGTCCAGCGCTGGGTTCCCAGCGCGGAGAACAGCCGGGCGCACAGCAGGTGTGGACAAGCACCTGTGGGTGATGGAGGAAGACGAGCAGGTGGAGAGGAACTTCCAGTTACCTTCGGGCCACGCGGGGAGGGTCTTTGACCGCCCCCCCCCCCCCCCCCGGGGTTGGGTCAGGGAGGGAGGGGACGCCTGATCCGGGTGCAGGGGAGGCCAGACCGGGCCGCGGATGGAGCAGCCTTGCTGCCCACCGCTGCCGGGCAGGGGCCGGAGGAGACGAGGCTGGGGAAGTAGGCCTCAGAGTTGGCAGCATGGAGGTCCTCGGCCTTCCGAGAGCAGCTTCCTCAGTGGGGAGGAGACCCCAGCCAGGTTGGCAAGGCGCCGAAGGGACAGCGGGGCTGGGAATGGAGACCCGGAGGGCTGCCGGAGCCTCACGAGGCAGCAGAGAACTGCGGTGTGTGCGGAGGCGCGTGCGGGGCTCAGGGGCCCTTTGCCGATGTCGGGGGCACCTGGGTGGCTCTAAGCATCGGAGTCAGTTAAGCTCAGGTCATGACCTTACAGCTCATGGGATCCTGCCCCACGTCAGGCTCTGCGCTGACGGCGTGGAGCCTGCTTGGGATGTTCTCTGCCTCTCCTCCTCAGTCTCTCAAAATAAACATTAAAAAAAAGAAAGAGAAGGACGAGAGAGGAGGGAGGGAGGAAGGAGAGGCAGGTCCACGTGTGTGCAGGTACTGATGGGGGAGAGAGGGCCCAGGGCCCACTTGGGCCTCGGGTGGGCGGGCAGGGATGTGCCACAGAAGGTGGGTGGGGGGTGCAGAAAGCCTGTACGCCGGGTGGCAGGGAGTCGAGGGACCTGCCTTGGAGTTTTCCAGTGGAATCTGGAGAGCCCTCAGATGGGTGGGGTTTGGGGCTGAGCCTGAGGGCAAACCCTCCCGTGCACCAGCAGGCATCAGCCCAAGGACGGGGACACCCTTACCGCGGTGTGGAAGGAAACCGAGACGGGTGGAGGCAAAATGGCTTGGAGAGGGCAGTAGGGCGAAGGGGGCCCTCACCTGGCCCGCAGGCCCTGCACCGCGGGCCGTGAGGCTGGGGAGCCTCCATCAGGAGCTGCCAGGGGCGTGACCTCCCGGGGTCAGCAGCCAGGGCCGGGCCCGGGTCAGGAAAAGAAAATCCGTTCCCTCGGTTACGCGGCTGGTACTTCGTGAGCCCCTGCTGCGTGTCAGGCGGCGTGCTTGGGGTCTGGAGCTGAGCCCTGCGGGACACGGGCCCAGGGAAGTACGTGCAGTGGTCAGCAGGTGACGTGGCGGCAGCTGCTTGGAGCCGGCGCGGCCGGGGAGGCCGGGGGGGCTGCACAGGGGTGTCCGCAGGGACGGCTCCCTGGGCCAAGGAGCGGCCAGGGAGCACGGAGGAAGGGGCAGCGGGCGCAGATTGACGGCGGGTTTCTGAAGGCACGGGGCTGGTCAGAGGAGTGGAGGTCTGTGCGGTGACACCAGGGAGGTGAGGGGGCCCCGGGGCTGCTGTGGGGGTGGCGCCTCAAGGGGCAGGACTGTCCTGTCCCGCGCTCTTGTCTTGGGGACCGGCGGGCCCACCGGCCCTTCAGCAGGCCCTTCCGAGGCGCGGGCAGACGGACCTGGCCCTGCCCGTGTGGCACCGGGTGGCCAGTGGTGTGGACAGACACCTCCGTGCCCGGAAGGGCTGGGGCAGGGGGCCCTGGAGTGCGGACACCCTGAGGGGCGGGCGCTGACCAGGTGCGCGTGCTGCCGCCCTCGCAGACCGGATCAACATCAAGAGGAAGGGGGCCTGGCCCTCCACCCTGCTGTCCGTGCAGCACGTCATCGACTGCGGCGACGCGGGCTCCTGCGAGGGGGGCAACGACCTGCCGGTGTGGGGGTACGCCCACGAGCACGGCATCCCCGACGAGACCTGCAACAACTACCAGGCTAAGGACCAGGGTAGGTGCCCGCCCGCCCCCACCGTCCCCCCGGGGAGAGCGCGGCTGGGGCGCTGGGGGAGGGCGGGACGGAGCGGGGAGCGCTCCCCCCCCCCGCCACCTTGAAATTGAACCCCGTGGGGCTGGGGGAGCGGGCAGCTGGAGTCCACGGTCCTTCCTGAGAAGACCCCCAGAAAAGACCTGGGGCGGGTGTCTCCAGCCTCGTGTCCCCTGTGGCCAGGACTGGCCACGGTGCTTGGGTTCTGCCATGTTGGCATTTTGGGGGTTTCCTGGGCATCTGTAAGGTGAGCCCTGCAGAGGGAAGAGAAGGTTTTCCAGGACTGGGTGAGGAAAGCAGGCCTGCAGGTAGGTTGCGGCCCCGAACTGGAGGCACGAGGGCCCAGCTGGAACACGGCATCAGCTCGTTCCCCGGCCTGGGCTGTGAGCACACGGGCAGGGGTGGGGCCGAGGGGTCCTGCAGGGACCAGCAGAGCCAGCCTGCCTGGAGTCTCGGGAGCTGGCACAGCCCCAGGCTGCTTTCCTTGGAAGCCGAAGGAAAGAAGGTCCAGCCCGTAATTGGCCGTTAAGTCACCTGTCGCTGTCAGAGCTCCCTCTTGGCCAGGGCGGAGAACTGGGATGAACTTAATGGGACATTTGAGACCGCAGTGTTGGAGGAAGGGGGAGCCCGAGTGCGTTTCCGCCCCTGCCCTCTCCCTCCATAAAAGGGTGAGTTCCGGCAGCACCCAGTGTCCCCTCAGGGCCCGAGCATACTCTGGGCCACACCCACGGTGCCCTCACGTCGCCTCCGGAGCCGTAGTGCCCAGCCAGAAAGAATTCCCCCAGACTGGTTGGGTGAGTCTTGTTGAAGTGGTAAATACAACAGGGGTCAGAGAACCAAGGAGAGGGCAGGTGAAGGGGAGAAGGCTCTGCAGGATGGGGGATCAGGTGGTCCCTGGGGCCCTGCCCTCCCTCACCCTGCACTGGTCTCGTCCAGCCTAGGCCAGGCCCCTCCAACCCACCAGTGCCACTGAGCAGAGCCGACTGTTTGCGGTACATAGTCCGCTCTTTGTATTAGCAAATGTGGCCACGGATCTGTCCCTTGCCAGTGATACTGGGCTTGGGGCACTTGGTGTCCTGGGGACAAACGAAACCGGCAGGTTAGGCCTCAAGGAGTCTGTGGTCCTGGGGGAGGAATCTGGACGGCTGGGAAATTGTAACAAGTAGGTGACACGAGAGCCGTAACAAGGCAGGGTGGAGGGGTGCAAAGTGGGATGTTGAGGGCCTGGGGACAGCGCAGGGGATGGTGTCTTCTTACACAACTAAGAGCCATACTTGGTTTTTTTTTTTTAGCCTACTTCTTGAAACCTCCTCAAACCAAAAAAAATTTAAAAAAATAAGAAAATGC
Organism: Panthera leo; assembly: GCF_018350215.1. Classification (NCBI taxonomy): domain Eukaryota; kingdom Metazoa; phylum Chordata; class Mammalia; order Carnivora; family Felidae; genus Panthera; species Panthera leo. The sequence goes on from NC_056681.1 coordinate 4,350,928, forward strand.
TTAATTTTTTCCAAATGTATTGGCCTGTTCACTAGCCAGCAATACAATTACCTTATTAAAAGCTAATAGTTTAATTCCACTCCTTTCAGCTGTATTGTGAAAAGACCCTGCTCTTGGCCTTTAAAGGAGAACAGGCTCGCTCTTGAGTGCCTACTATGAGCTGATTAACCTGTGTGCTCCTTCCCCGCCAAAGCCTGGGGAGGGGGTCCTCCCCGCTCCCTCGCAGCCGGACGAAGAGCCTAGTTCGGCAGCACCCGTCGGCAAGATGCTTCCCGGTTGTTAGTTAAGCGTGGAGAGGGCGTGTGCACGTGCTTCTTTGTCCGCGGGTCCCCGAGGAGCCCGTCTCACGCCGACTTCGCGTGCTGTCCCGCAGAGTGCGACAAGTTTAACCAGTGTGGAACCTGTACTGAATTCAAAGAGTGCCACGCCATCCAGAACTACACCCTCTGGAAAGTCGGCGACTATGGCTCCCTCTCCGGGCGGGAGAAGATGATGGCAGAAATCTACGCCAACGGCCCCATCAGGTGAGGAGCCGGAGCCCCCCGCCAGCTGGGCACGGGGGCCCCAGTCAGTGTCACCCCCCCGCCCCCTCCCTGGGGCCGACTTCCCTGTCTGGGCGCGTGAGGGATCGTAGGGCGTCTGGGATCGTAGCGAGGGTGAAGCGCGCGCACACGTGCGCACACTCGAGTGAGGGACAGAAGTTCGGGCAGGGTCGTCCCGATGCACGACCCGGGCTGGGCCCACGGGGCCGCCTGTAAGGGGGGTGAGTCCTTCCCACCCGAGTGCTGATCCAAGTGGTTGCGCTCAGCTGCGGTATCATGGCGACGGAGAAGATGGTCAACTACACGGGAGGCATCTACGCGGAGTACCACGACAGGGCCTACATAAACCACGTCATTTCTGTGGCCGGCTGGGGTGTCAGCGACGGCACGGAGTACTGGATCGTCCGCAACTCCTGGGGAGAACCGTGGGTAGGCGCCCTCCCCCCACCCTCCCCCAGGCTCCGCGGCCGGGAACTGCGGCGCCGAGCGGGGGCTGGGGGGCTCCTTGCTCCGGCCCAGGAGCACTGGTGACATCTAGGGTCAGATCCTTCGTGGGGGGAGGGTTGTCAAGCCCCCCTACCCCTTAGACGCCAGTGGCTCCTCCCCGCCCCACGTGGCCACCAACAATGTCTCTGGACTTTGCCAAGTGTCTCCTGGGGACCCCGCCCTGGTTGCAAAGCACTGTTTTGGAACTTTCGGTTCAGCCCGATCGTCCCTCTACAACCGTCTCATCCCTTCTGCCGGCACAGTTTCGGCTCTCTTAGGAGATACGCCCCAATACGGCGGCATTTTTTCAAAACTACTTTTGAGTTGGTCAAAAATCCAGGGGAGATAAATTAACTGCCAGAATTTTCATTTCTAAGGCCTAGTATTAACCATTAACAGCTGAAGACACAAATTCATTACTATGAAGTGGGGGAGAGTGATTAATGTCGAAGTGATGAACTCGGTGTTTTTATTAAAAGACCATAAACCGGGGATATTAATAGGTAGTTAAGTCATCCGGCTTGAAGAGTCAACATTTTAGTTACATTAATTTTCTTTGGGCTCACAGGGCCATGTACCTCGCTTGTTAAATATTAACCAAGCCAAAGTATTTCACAGAAGGTATTTCTGAGTAGGGGTCCCGGGAAGGGCAGGCACGCTGCCTGAGACGATGGCGGGGCGGCGCACGGGCAGCGGGGGGCACAGGAGACGGGGGTGAGCGAACGTGTGGTGCCCCCCCCCCCCCACAGGGTGAGCGAGGCTGGATGCGGATAGTGACCAGCACCTACAAAGACGGGAAGGGTGCCGACTACAACCTCGCTATCGAGGAGAACTGCACGTTCGGGGACCCCATCGTCTAAGACCCAGGCCTCCGGAAGAGCGGGGGTTTAAGAGATGGTATCGTGAGCCCTCGTCAGGGGGGATCCCGTCGCCGAGGGCGCTGGGCCGGGAGTGCCGCCGTCTGCAGGAACTCGGGGCTGACCCGAGCGGAGGGCTGCCGGGCTGGCGGGGAAGCCATCCTTCAAGGGTCGGAAATGGGAGGGCGGAGACCCCGGGGCCGGCAGCACGGTGTGCCCGGCTGGGGTGTGGTCTCCGTTCTCCTCAGTACGTGATTTGGTGTTTTCTATTTGGCAACGGTGGCCTATAATGTGGTAAACGAGGTCAGACTGATCACCAGTTGTTCTGTCACCTGGGAATCAGTGGTGGGGGTGGAGAAGGCCATCTCACATCACCCGAGTGATAATGAATAAAATACACGACTCCCCGCGGGAGTGGAGCCTGAGCGTGCCTTATTTACACACGAGAACACCACGGGGACCTACACCTGCCGATCCAGCGGAAAGACTTTTTAATTTGTTCTTGGAAAATTAGCATGACAAAATGCCGACCAATCGGGTTCTTGTGAGAAAAGTCACCTCGGAAGGCAGTTCATCTCCGAGTCTCTGGTCCCGAGCTCGCCGCGACCCGCGGGAGGGACTCCGTTCCCTCGCCGGGGGGAGACCGCGGGCCGCAGGGTCTGGGGGCAGCGCGAGCCCCTAGGAGAGGGGGCCGCCCGTGGTAGCGGCTCCACGGTGCCCACCCCCCCCCCCCCCCCCCCCCCCGGGCCCGGTCCCGAGATGCCGACGGGGCCTCTTCGGCGACGGCTCCTGGGAGGGCTTCCCCACAACTGGTCTCGGAACGTTGTGTGTCGGCTCCGGAGGGCGCACTGCATTAGTTCACCAGGATGAAGTTGGACTTGCAGTGAGCTTTAACACGGAAGGAAAACGGGCACGGGGTTAGAAACGGGAGGCGAACGGCGACAAGGTCGCGGCGGAGGGACACGTACGTCCCAACCCTACCTATAAATTCCGTCACGGGGTCACGTTCGCCCTCTGTCTTGATGGTGCCTGCGATGCTGTCGTTTTCCAAGATGGGGAGGAAGAGCTGCACGAAGTCGGAGGTGTATGGGGGAGCGATAACGTCCAGCACCTAGGACGACAGCGCACCAGGCCGTTCCCCCACAGCCACAAGCGGCGTCCCACCGGCGTCCGATGAAACGGCAGACGGTTTGGGGACAGCCACCCTCCCCTCCCCGCCCTCTGCTCCCCGGCGACAATACGAGCCTCCAACGTCAAGACCCCAGGTGGTTCCACGGGCAAAACAGAATATGGCTCCTGAAGGTGGGACGTGCTTGGTAAATGGTATGTAACCATTGTCCCCACGATCAGCAGAGAGCACAGTTCTCAGAGCTGGGCGCGAAATAAACTAATTAAGCCCAAAGGCGCCGCTAGCGTTAACAGTAGAAACGTGAAACAAACAAACGGTGTATTGCTGACCTCGGTTACAAAATAGCGAATGAGTGAAATGTCAGTGTCCAGCTTCTCCAGACACTTTCGGATGTAACTGACAACAGGAAGTACGTAACCTCGACTCAGCAGGTGAACCATCCTGTCCAACAGGGTCTTCTTCAGCTCGAGCTACGAGGGCGGGGGCAGACAAAGCCGTCACCACGGGTCCCCTCCCCGGCCGCCAGAAGCCCGTGGGCCGCCCGCTCACCTGCTCCATCACGTCCAGCTGGGAGTGCTCCGTCTCGAAAAGCTTAACAAGCAGCTGCAGGACCTGGGGGTGCAGGAGCTGGTGGCAGGTGCTGATCTACAAACACGCCAAAGGGGGCCTCGCTGAGCACCGCGGCCGGGCCCCCGGGCTCACCGTCGGTGCCCGGAACCGCCATCACCGTCGCGGCCGGCACACGGCGGGCGGCTAGTGACGGCAGCCCTCGCCCGAAGCCGGTCAGCTTCCGTGCCCTTGCTCGTCCTTTCGGAACACTTGCTAAAAACTGAGAAATCTATGAAGCCAATGAAACCAGTTCCTTCTTTAAATTTTCTTTTTATTTGGGGCCCTCGGGAAGCTCAGTGGTTAAGCGTCCAACTCTTGATTTCGGTTCAGGTCACGATTTCATGGTTCCCGAGTTCGAGCCCCTCACCGGGCTCTCTGATGGGAGCACAGAGCCTGCTTCAGATCCTCTGTCCCCTTAACTCTCTGTCCCTCCCCAGCTTGTGCTCCCTCTCTCAAAAATAGGGGCGCCTGGGTGGCTCAGTCGGTTGAGCATCCGACGTCGGCTCAGGTCATCTCGTGGCTCACAAGTTTGAGCCCCACATCGGGCTCTGTGCTGACAGCTCGGAGCCTGGAGCCTGCTTCCGATTCTGTGTCTCCCCCTCTGCCCCTCCCCTGCTCGTGCTGTCTCTCTAACTCAAGAATAAATAATAAACATTAAAAAAATTAAAATAGATCAGGAAACATTAAACATTTTTTTCTGGGGGCAGGGGGAGGAGCAGAGAGGGAGAGAGAAAATCCCAAGCGGGCTGCATGCTGTCAGTGGAAAGAGCCTGGTGGGGGGCTCAATCTCACGAATGGTGAGATCACGACCTGAGCCAAAATCAAGAGTCAGACGCTTAACAGACTGAGCCATTTAGGCACCCGAAAACCAGTTCCTTAAAAGGAAAATCCTCCCTGAGGATAAAAAGTCACTAGCTCTGTACCGAGTAGCCTGTGGGTTCAGTGACAGATGTACTGGCAGGACAGGCACGAGCAGGATAAGGCACGGACACGGAGTGCCGCCCAAGGCCCCGCAGCCCCCGTACCTCGTCCAGCAAGGCCAGGTGTACCGGGGTGTGGTCGGTCTGTAGCTGGAAGTATCGCGGCTCTGACACAGTCCAGTCCACCCACTTGAGCACACCCATGGCCACCACTGGGAACCTACGGGAAAATGGGGCACAATGCTTCCTTTAAATGAAGTTAAACAAAGAAACGCCACCGCCCCATCTATCCCAGCAAGTGGCTCTCCCTCTGCTCTGCCAAGGAGATGCTGGTCAGAGAGACGGTCTCAGGAGGCCAGGATCCTCTCAACGTGTGCTACAGGGACCCAAACTCAGTTACTGGCTTATTTTCAACCACTATTGGTTTAAAAGAAGATCGTTAATGCAGAACTCTCAGGGAGCCTGGACTGGGCTGAAGTTTTATTTGGCAAACCCTCTCTCTGTCCCTAGTAGAGACTACCAGGGGAAAGCCTCAAACACCTAAGAGGACCACCCTATCTGTAAGCCTGTCTGATCAACGCAGGCGTCTGTATCCTTGCTGTGATCACGTCACTTCTACACAAGCAACACTTCGTTGGCCTGATTTTTACGGTAAATAGACCCTTCCCTCCGAAGCAGCTTTTGTAATTCTGGTTGGTCTTCCATTTCCTTAGGCTAATTCATGAACAGACTTCTGGCAGATAAGCACCTGAGAAGTACTCGTGCTGCTGAAACAATTTAAAGTCCTCTAGATACATTTTACAAAAAAACTGAAACCCGTAAGTGTCTCTGAAGCTTTTGTTAAATACATAAGCCTTTAATAAAATGAAAATTCAACCAACTTCCTCCAGAAGGATCAAGTTCAGAACTAAGGTTTAATTTGCTCACCTAATGCACTGATAAAGTGTACTGAGCTCGGCCACTAGCTCGGAGGCCCCTTTGTTTTCATTACAGCACAAGTTGTGAACAGTCTCCACGGCTTTTGACGTTGACTTCAGCTCATCTTTGTTGATGCCCACGCGCTTGTTCTGAACACACACACACACACACACACAGAGTTAGTGAGTCCCGGTGGCCTTGCAGTTGGGGTCATCTGCTACGGGCTACCCGTCTCTGCAAACCCCCTCCCCTGTCCCTGGAGCCGAGTCCATTCGGCTGCCACCCGTCGGAGTCGCCCAGCGTGCAGGAACAAGCCAGTGAGGCTGGGCCTGTGGCAGAGAGGGACCTGCTTATCTCTGTAGTCGCACTTCAAATGCCAGTGTGAAAAGTATTAACAGATGCTATGCACGTTCTCTTGAGACATTCAGCACTTTGACTATTTCATGCACGAGCGCTACAAACAGGTTTCTGACACTAGTTGGGCTCATGACTTCTTACAGCCCAAATTCCCAAATAACACCAAAGAGAGGAGGTTACTTGTCCCCCTAAAAGCGCATCGATCCTCAGAACTGATGGCACCTTTTTCCAGGTCTCAACCACGCTGGCGGCATACGCCAAGATGTGGATGTACTTGTGCTTGTGGTCCTGGTTGATCCGGGCCCCTGGTTTAAAGAGCGACTGCATGAACAGGTCCAGGAAGGCCGGCACCCGGATCTGAGGAGACACACAGGGCTCGATGAAAAGGAACGCGCGGAGGAGACGTCAGGTCAGTCCACATGCGCTTACGGCAGGAGTGAGGGCACGCCGAGGACGTGGCGGGGGAGGACGAGGAAAAGGACAGAAACGAATTTGTATTCAGGGACTTAGGAGAAACACAGGCTTTCCAAAATAACCCTTCTAATCGGCACGGAGGCGGTCCCACCTTATTATTAAAACGAAAGCAACTTACGAGTTCAACAGGAGGCGGGTCCATGCTCGTGAACATCTTGAAGAGGACCGTGATGTCGGCCGGATTCAGGGCTCCTTTGGACAACATGGCCCCAAGAGCCTGACAAGCCCTGGGGTAGGAGGCAGCTGTGCCCAGCGCAAGTGTGATCTGACTGGCATCATGACCTCTGGGTGAGGGAAAGCACAGATCCCACTGTTAGGAAGGTGGCTCCCTGCCCTCTCCTTCCTTCTCTGCCTCTTTCCTTCCTTTTTTTTTCACACCTCATTCTTGGAATTGTTTGGGTCCCTTTTTTTTCATATGTCTGTCATTCACTGGTATCTTGACTGACCCACAAAAACAGCATTTAGAGCTAACTGGGAAAGAAGGGTCGGATACAGCTTGCAGACTTTCCAAGAGGAGCCATTCACTTTTCATGTCTTATTAAGACTCCGTTAGGAGAGAATAAAGCCAGCAAGGGCTAATTTTATTCCGTAAGATATGGACCACAACAGAACAATTAAACTACTGAATAACTATTTCAGGACCGCTATCGTTTGCTATTGATGAATCCTAATATATGAAAACACAGGCTCACAAATCCAGTGAACTGCACAATAATCAAGTACCTTATAAAATACTCATCAAAGCCAAACTTCAGAAAGCAAGCTCTCTCCGTGTATCTAAAACTACCCTGACCTTTCTAGCTCTACTAGACAGAAGGCAGTTAATCTGTCTGTCAAGAGGAGGGCCTAGAGTCTCTGCCGGTGGACACAGGGCGAAGGGGGAACTTTGCGGGGAGCACCTAGTCAGGACCAGGACGAGCACAAACACCGTCTCTCACTTCTCCTGGGCGAAGCGCTGCACCTCCTGTGCGATCCTGCGCACGGCGGAGCCTCCTTGCTCTTCCTGGGCCAGCACGGACATCATGGCCTGGGCAAACAGGTACGTGTGCTCCCCATGACACACCATCTTCTGGAACGTTGCAGGGGGAGAGAGTTTGGGGTTCCATAACTGCAGCGGTGACAGATGTCGACAAAAGAGCCAAACCCCCAACCACTCTGCATGCAAGTTATTATGCTGGAACTGGCCTCCTGACCTGGACATTCTCTCCAGGGAAGAAGCATTTCATGTTTGAAAACGCATGACCCCGATGCACGGCCGCCTTCTGAGACACACAAAGAACTTACGGCAAACTCAGGGAGGTTTTTTTCAAGGTTTTCCTCTCCTCCGTCCAAAATTGTAGCTAGAGAGGTACGGAGCACTCTAGAGAACACTTCCAGCTGCTGGCAGGCTGTGGACACGCTCGTTATCTCCCCTTGGTACCCTGCGTCAGAAATCAGCTACAATACAAAAACGAGAGGCCAGAGTGTCAACAGGTAGTGACCACACGTTTCACAGAAAGTTGGCTTGTCGTCAGTGTGCGTGGGAAGGTGGGACAAGCAAACACTGGTCTCAGGTCTCAAACGCTTATTCTGATCCCCGCCTCACCACTGACTAGGCTTGTGGCCCAGGCTAACCATCCCATCTCGGTTTCTTCGTGTGTAACATGAAGTGGACGAACGAGGCCGCCTTTTTTTTTTTTAAACTAATTTCTGTGTCCAACGTAGGGCTCGAACTCACGACCCCGAGATCAAGAGTCACATGCTCCGACTAAGCCAGCCAAGCGCCCCAAACCAGGCCTTCTTAAAGGGTCCTCTCAGCACACGATGGACTCTAAAAATGCGTTCCTGCCAAATCCTAAAACACAGTCCACGTTGATCCAAAAACATATATACATATTCTATGCTTTTCTTTCTCACTGTTCAGATTTACAGAGGCGAAGTGATGGAGACCTTTACCAAAAAGCAAATACGACCTTTCAAAAGAAACAGACCACTTCCCAACTAACATAACTCTCACTCATAAATGCCTTGGCCTTTTCTGTGACACTAGTCCCCTGCCTACCTTAACAGTGAAGTTCAGCATCAAGCAGTCTGGATGGGCTTCAGCCAGTTTGTAAAAAAGATCTCTCCACGTGGTATGTGCAATCATTTGTTCAAGCCAAGCTGGGGTCTGCCAACAAACAAATGGACGGCGAGATAAAAGGCCTCGCTTGAGCTTTAGTGAAGACGGTATCGTATAAACAACCACTGGACATTCCAGTTGGAAGAGCCCCCGTGAGCGTCGAGCTCCAGCCCTGTGGTCCCGGCACAGGAAGCAGACCAGAGCCGGCGATGCCACACGGGCAGCCGAGCGGCAGCGCTGGAGCCCTGAAAGCCCACTCACGGCTTCTGGAAGCCTCAACTGCACACCAGAGTGCACTGAAGGGCGCTTCTCGGAGCCACTCGAGTCTAGGGAAGTACACGTAGTGTGGCCGCAGCGTAGGCACAAGTAACACATATGCCACATCTTGCCCTTGGCAAGAGGAAAAGGCCGTGTGATAGGGCAGAGGTTTTGGCCATCGCCATGTGTGGTGGCCGCGAACACGCGTCTCTCAGCTCCCCTACTGTGTGACTGACAGACCCTCTGAGTCCACCCCCCACCGGTGCCAAGGCCAGCTGCCCGCCGGATACTCCCAGCCACCAATCGAGTACGTCAGGGCTCCCGGCAGGCTGGTTCCCAGGAGACATGGGGCTCCAGCGACAGGGGACTGTGGCCCGAAGACACCCACTGACACTGCTGCAACTTTCTGAAAACTGCACGGTCGCCTAAGGCTCTTCACCCCCAACCTTCCTTCCTCCCTCCTGCCTTCTGAGCCCAGACCTGCATCGTGGCTCCCCAGCCCCCGCCCGTCTTCTCTCACAGGTGTGTTGTTCGTATCTCCTGCACACAGAATCCCGGCCTGGTGTCTGCTTCCTGGAGGACCCGGACGAGTACCCCACACCACTCCCAGGACCGGTGCTCGAGAGTCGACAGAAGTGGGAGGTGTGAGTCTGCCAGTCCTCCTCTCTAGTTCACCACCCGTGTGCCTCTCAGTGTGCAAGAGCTCACTACCCTGCAGAGAGCATTTTGAGGGCAATTCTGACTCTACACAATTTCTGTCTCACACCTTGATTTTAGGACCCAACTTTTTGCATTACTTGCCTGATACGCCACGTTCCACCGTACACGTGGAATGAGCAAAAGATCCTAGGAACTGGCATTAGAAAAAGAAGACAGACTCCTCACCTCTCCTTCTTCGGTAAAAATAGAATCTGCTTTGCGGGGGTCAAAATGTTTGATCAATAAACTCTTCAAGTGATTTTCCACAGTTTCCTGAACTTGCACTGGTTCAACACCTGAAAGAAAATGACAAAAGCCAGATGGAAAATGGCCATCTCTCAATTTGTTATACTACTTTGGAATAAGTAGACAGGTCAAAAGTCTGTATGTGAACCAAAGATCACAGAATTGCTTCTGACCACTTGGAATTCGGGACCTCTCATAAAAATTCAGATTTATTAACCTTGGTCAACGGTAAGGCCCCAAAAAGGAGCCCAAGGCAGAACACAGAAGGCCGTCTGCCTTCACGGAAAGGACAGCAGCATCTTGGACGCCTCGGTAAAGACAAGGACAAACTGCCAAAACAGACAGGCAGGAGGACAGAAAGACATACCCGACAGGGTGGAAAGAGAGCAGATGCCAGCCGTGAGAGGTGCACCGTGTTCAGGAGCTGGGGCAGCAGGGAACCCACTGCCTTCCAGCAGCACCTACTCCATGACGTCATCTGCACCCAGCTCAGTGGCCTTACAGTGAGGCTCTACCCTGATCAGATTAGCTAAAAGCCACAATCATACCCAGGCCTAAATTATCCATCATCCACCGCTTGCTATAACAGACCTCTTAGAAATGACGCAGTGAGGGTATACAGTCTGACCCCATAATTCTACAACATAGTAGGGAAAACAGCTCCATGAGAATCCCATTTGCAGGCTACCCGTAAACCTCAAATTAGTGAATCAAAGACAGGAATCAAGCAGATGAACATGGGTAAGAAGTTCAGTTCCCACTTACAGAAGTCTTAAAAACCAGGAAAACAAACAAGGCCTTTCCGGTTTATCAGCATTATAATGATCCAAAGGTCTATTAAAAAAAAGTCGGGGGGGGGGGGGGGGGGGGTGGGGTGACCAGGCAGGACGGGGCCACCCACAAAGCACCTGTCTGAATGAGCCACTCAGCCAGCAGGTTGACGGTCTGGGCCACGGCAGTGTAGTTCTCAGACAGTAGCTGGATAACATTCTCCGGAGACCCTCCTGCCTGAAAATACCTAGAAAAGGTAACAAAAAAAGCTAGAACACTCATAGGAATGTAGGCGGGCATGGGGATCAATGACAAGATAGTCAGGATATTAAGATTTTTAAAGCGGGGGTGGGGTGGGGCGGGGTCTAGAAGCTTTCCATTCCCAAATCACATTATTCTGGCTTTTGCAGATCACCCTCTGGGTCCATTACACACTGTCTCTAAGTTCCCCAGCTTCCTCCCCACACACATGACCCTTCTCACACACCTCTTCAGAGTGTTAAAGATGGAGGGCTCCATTATATAATCCCGGGTAGAAAATTTATGTAGGCATTCTTGCTGGACCTCCGCATCGTCTTCTCCTTCTCCATAATCATCCTCCTGCTGGTGATAAAAAGAGCCAGGCTACTTTTTCATCAACGCAAGTATCCTGCAATCTCACCTTAAAACTGCAGAACCCTGTCCATTTCAAAAGCGTTCCACATACGTTACTTCATTTGACTTCTGTGATCATCTCAGGAAGTGGGCTGGACAAATAACGAGTGGCTAAGAAAATGGAATCCAGAACCACACCAAGGGGGTCTGTATCGCAACTACATGCTGGCACGCGTGTGTACGGTGGTCACGCAAGGTACTTAGGCTCTCGGGGTATCCGCTTCCTCCTCTATTAAAGATCGTACCAGTGCTGCTCCCATTGGACTTTTGGAAGGATTCTGTAATCGAATTTCTGGACAAACCAAGCCTAGCGCCTGACGTTCAGTGAGAGTTCAACAGATGTCAGTTATTATTGTTTTCACTATTATTATTTCACACGTGCCATTTAATGCTTTCCAACAAAGACTGATGGAGTGATTCTCGAAGGCACAAGCCATCAATACGCTGTTAGGAAGCAGAGATCACAGACTTGCCTCCAATCAGCAGGACTGGCTGGATACCAGGCCCTGTTCTGTGTGGAAACAACCTTAGGCAAGTCACTGAATCTAAGAACAAAGCAGGATGATGTGTGACATCAAGGTCCATCCGGTGTTAACACGGTCATCCCAACCACTAGGCAGATGCTTTTTAGATGCTTACTCTGTACTGAGCACTGTACTCGCCTCTAGAAATCCCCGGAAATAGAAGACAGGATCTAGCCTTTTCTGCCAAAGGACTTTACAAACGAGGAGAGACCAACCTTCCATGCAAGTGACTAACATGATGGTGTAAGAGCTGGACCAGGGATCAGCAAACCACGGCTCAGGGCCAAATCCAGCCCTTCTGTTTCTCTAAGTAGAGTTTTGTTGGAACACAGCCACACCCATCTGAGAATTTTTTGGAATTTTACATATTGTCTATGGCTGCTTTCTCCCCATCATGGCAGAGTTAAGTAGTCGGGACAGGGACCGGCAAAGCCTAAAATGTCTAGTATGTGGTCCTTTACCAAAAAGTCTGCCCACCCCTGGGCAATTCTGTAAGCAATGCTTTGGGAGCAGATTCCTTCCGTGGGGACTGGGGAGTCTTTCAGACCTGCCTTGTGCGGGGAGCCTGGAGGAGGCCGTGAAGGAAGGCTGGCCTTCACCCCGAGACTCGTCCTTGTGGGGCTGTTTTCTGGGGCCTCTGTCCTCAGCCCTCCTCTCTCCTGCTCCCTCTTCTCTTGGGTGATGCCACCTCCCTGCTCATAAATCTAGAATTTAGCCTGCATCTCTCTCTTTCTCTCGAGCTCCAGACTCAAGCGTCAGCAGTTTATTCTCACTGCCCCTCGGATGCCTGCTACTTCTCCAAACTCATTAGGTCCAGAACTGACCTCCGAACAGATCTTTGTCCCACCACCTATGTTTTAGTGAAGGGTTCCGTCGTCCGCCTGGTACCCCAAACTCACAAAGGTGTGAGTCACCCTCGGTTTCTGCTCCCTCACTCCACCGCGCGTCCCGTCGTGAGGACCCGCCCATTCTGCTTCCCCGGGTCTCTCCCGTTGGCCCCTCCTCCCGCCTTTCCCGTTCCTGATTTTGTGCGTGCCTGCGGGAGCGGTATGTCCCGGGCGGCTCAGCCTCACGCCTGCCTGCCGGTCACCTTCCATGTTGACGCCACCACGGTCTTCACAGGCCGCACGTCTGATGCTTCTCTCTTGCGTAAAGCTTCCAGTCTCCCTCAGAAAGGCTCTCCCACCTCTAGCGTGACTGTAACCCTTCACTTGCCACCTGGCCGGTCTCGTCTCCTGCCAGCCCCCACCGGCAACCCGAAGCCAGACTGCACCACCGGCATTCAGCAGCTCTTCACTGTCATCACCTAGACTTAACATCACCGTGGCCTCCGTGCGCGTCTTCCGCCTCTCAGGTCCAGCAACGTGGCGTCCAGTGAGCACACCTGGCGTCACGAGAACTGACCCACCCCCATCATTCGAAATCCAGCTCACGTCACCCCTTCGGTCACCTTGCTGGACTTCCTCTTCCTCCTCTGAGCAGTCAGCATGTACGTGAAGGGAACATCTGGTCCACCCCTCTCAGCACCGAGAGCCTATGAGGGTCAGTGCACCGAATGGGGGTCACGACGAAAGTTCCCCGAACGCGAGACTCCCCAGCCTCCTGTCGGCGGGGTCTACGCTTGGCCCTGCCGTTCCTAGCGGCACACACTAGGGCACAAGGTGGACTGTCGGCTTATAAAACGAGGGCCCTGGTCTAGACGGCCCCTGGATATGCCTCAGTGGTAAGGTCATGACTTGAAGGCCCAGAGTGACCAGTGCCGTGACATCTTGAACGGGACGCTCGGAACACGAAGCCACCACTAAGCTCATTCACGTCCCATTGGTTGTCCAGCGGTGTGATAAAGTGGCGGTGGAGACAAAGGACCTGGGCTGGGTCCCCGCCCCTTCGCCAGCTCGCAATCCTGCGAGGGGAGTGAGACGGCGCGAGGGCGGGCCGTCCGCTGAAGCTGCCTCCAAACACACGAACCTTGTGCTGTCACTCCCCGCCCCAAACTCTTGAACAAGTCACGTTCAGCAGCCCTCAAAGGCCCTTCAGACCTGGCTCCCCCGCAGACCTCGGGCCGCCGCATCCACCAGACGGCTCACCAGCGAGGACTCCTTTCTGCTCCACAAACACAGCACCTGTCTTCGCATCTCCGATCCTCAGCTCCCAAGCCCTCCTTGCACCCCTGCCCCCTTCAACCACCTGCGCCCCACTCCGTCCTTCCTTCAAAGCGCTCGGTATTGCCCACACCTGATGTGGACTCTTGCTAAACGGCAAATCCCCAGGCTCCCCTCCAGGCCAACCTGTCTGTCTCCAGGGGAGGGACCTGAGAAGCTGCAAGTTAAACCAGCACTTCGTGGGTTTTCAGCTTAGAATAAACTTGGACTACACTGGCAGGGCTGGGGCTACCAGGTCGGAGTTCCCAACCCTCCTGGGGGAGGGGGGGAGGGGGGACAAGGGAAGACCCCTCCTCAGCCTCCATACCAAACCCCTCCAGGTCAACGATGGAAGGATTGACTGGATCAGACCAAAGCACCGAAAAGTACGTTTTACAAACAGTAAAACACGTGTTACGAAAGCCCAAAGTTGTACTTTCCCCCTCATGATGCTGGTTTGGACTTTCTAAGCGACTTAGTGGTTCAAATTTGGCGCTCTGAGCCCGATCCGCCGTCGAGTTCGTGCCTTCTATGCCTGGCGGGCCGGTAGGCCGAGGCCGGCCCCAAGGGAGTGGCCACTGGGACCACTGGTGGGGGCGTCTACCCCTCCGCCGCCCAGACCCCAGCGAGGCGGCCGCGGCGCCGGGGGACCTCACGCCCGGGTCTCCCGCCCCGTCCCCGCCCCCACTCGTTTGCAAGGGAGGAAACGGAGACGCACGGAGGCCGCGTGCTCGCCCCTCGACGGGCAGCGGCGCTCTGGGCGGGCCCCGCTGGCCCGGGGACGAAGGCGGGTGGCGGGCGCTCTGGGGGCGCGGGGAGCGCGCCCCGGGCGGGGAGGGGGCGGGGCGGGCTGTGCTTGAACCACTCGGTGACCGCGGGGCCCGGCGCGGCGGGGGCGGGGCCGGCCCGCCGGCGACGGAGACCAACGGTCCTCGTCGGGGGCGCCCGGCGCCCCCCCTCACCTGGCCGCCGTCCGCTTCGTCGCCCCACTCGGCCGCGCTCCCGAAGTAGTCCTCCTCCATGATGGCGCCCGGCGCGGCCCCGGCCATCCTCTCCCGCGAGCGCGCGCGAACACGGCGCATGCGCACGGGCAGAGGCGGGCGAGCGCACGCGCGGTCCCGCGGCTCCGCCCCCCCCGCGGCCGCGCGCCTCGGTCCGGGGAAGGGGCGGGGCATAGAGAGCTGCCCTACAGTCGTGGCTCCAGGCGCCCGGACCCCGGCGGGAGCCGGCGGGAGGCGGGGCCTGAGCGAGGGGGCGGGGCACAAAGGCTGTCCTGGGCTGGTGGCTCTGGGCCCCCGGGGAGGACAGAGCGCCCCGAAGGGATCCTGGAGCACAACCTGGGTGGGTCCCAGGGGTTTTAACTCCGGATAGAAGTTAAACACCAGACTCGCTCTTGTCCTGGGTTCGGGTCCCGGCTCCACTCCTTCTTCACCGTGACTTTCGGTCCTGAGAGCATCAGTTTTCTCATCTGACAACGGGGCACAAGAGCAGGGCTGACCTATTGGGCCTAGTGTCCAGGGCCCACGAAAATGTTCCCATTTCCTTTAAAATCAGAATAACAATGCATATTGTAAAAATGAATCCAGCCTGGATTGTATTTGTATAATTGGTATACCAATTCTACCAGTGGATGCAGTGTAATATGTAACATTAAATACTTCTTTATGGAAGAAGGGCTCACGAAGGCAAAACCGCTCTCAAATGCCCTGGAAACGAGAGTCTACCTCGTGGGGTAGTCGGTAAGGATAACTGAGATGATGCTTTTTAAGCCCACATCATGGTTCCCTGCACGTAGTAGGAGATACCAAAGTGATAGGCTTGTGATCATCACAGAAAGATCTGAGCAGGGGCGTCAACACTGTCAGATCTGGGTGCTTGGAGAGAAAGCCCGGGCCGGTGAGGAAGAGCACTAGAGATGTGAGCTCGAGGATATTGATAATAGCGACCATTTCCAGAGTGCTTACCGGGAACTGTGATTTCGTTCATTCCTTCTCTTATTCATTCCACTCCTGTTTATTGAGCGCCCCAATCATCTGGCCCCATGCTACTCCTCCAGCTCACTGGTGAACAAATCAGACCTGGGCTTTGTCCTGGAAGAGCCTACCTTCTGCTGAGGGAGCTGAACAGGGAACAAACAAAAGTAATGACAGAAGGTAACAAATGCTGGTGTTTATGATAATAGGAGGGGCCGACTTTGGACCCTCAGACAAGGCTTCTTTGTGAAACTTACATTTGAGCTGAGAGTCATAGGACAAAGGAAGTCAAGCGAGCTTGGACCAAGCAGAGAGCATTTGAGGAGCCAAGGCTTGCCACGTGTCCTGGCAACGCAAAGCCCACTGGCACCTGGCGAGCCAGGGAGAAGCCTGGATGAAGTGGGCAGGACAGGGAGGCCAGATGTTGGTGAGGAGTTAGGACGTTAACTGAGGGGTATGTGGAAGGATTTCATGCAACAACGTATGCAGGGCACTGAGCACGGAGCTTGCACACAATCAGTGTTCAGTAAGGATGAGTTATTACGATGGGGATGAGATATTTTGGGGGTCTTTTGGTTTACTTGCTTTGCGGAAGTGACAGGACCATATTTGGGTTTTCAAAGCTGAGTTCCATACCTGAGGCAGGAGGCTTTATGGAGGGGAACATGGAGGTGGGAAAGGAATTTAAGAGGCCTCAGTGAGAGTTATCCAGGAGACTGAGAAGGGACCAGGGTGGCTGCTGCGAGATTGTCCCCAAGATGTGGTAACCTGACACTTTCAGGGGGCCAAGGAGTGCACCCAGGAAGATGTTGCTGAGACTGGTAGCCTATGTGTCTGAGGTGGCGTGCAGTGAAACAGGGAGCCCAGGAGGAGGGCGGGTTGCCGCAAAGAACCACGATGCGTTGGCTAACGAGTTCAGATTGGGATGTGCTGAATTGGCGGTGCCATCAGAACAGCCATGTGGAGATGTCTTTCAGGTGGCTGGGGGTGGAAGTCTGCAGCTCCAGATTCCATGATTCAAGCTCTAGCTTCTATTCACAAGATTAAAGTGCATTAAGTTAATGAGTGCCCCTGCTGTTGGCTGGTTTCAGCGTTCATTTTCGTTTGCTTTCTGAAAACGTTGCAAAGAATGGATGGCTGTTAAACTCCTACTACCTCTCCCCTTGGATTTTTTTGTTTTAATAGTGCCTGAATTGAAAGCAGGCAAATTAATATATGGATAACTAATTACTCCTACAGAATCAGGGATTGTTTAACTCACCTCTCGTTCAACCTCAATAGGTGACTCATTATTAACTGGATTAACAAACAACCCTTTAATGAAAGCATTACATTCGATCTATAAGTCGCAATGATGTAGAATAATTGAGTCTGTGGGTCTTGCCTCCCGAGATATTGTTGACCTGTTGATTTTTGAAAAGCCTCATCTAAAATGTCCACATTAGCTTACATTGCTGAAAGTAAATAAAGCCATTTAAGATATTTTCCCATTTACGAAAGATTCTGGCGGAGCATTACCATGGAAATGAGAAGTTGGTTCCCCTTAATCCACTCAAGAAATATTTACTGAGCGCCTACTTGGTCTTAAGTGCTGTGACACGGTCGTAAAGCACAGAGACAGCCTGCCTGGTGCGAATGGCAGAGAAAAGAAAAGCCATCTCAGATGATAGTGTAGAGGGGAGGGGGTTCAAGGAGAGGTGAAGGAAGGTCTTTCTAGGGGAACCGTGTTTAAGCTAAGACTTCAGACTTGAACCTGGAGGACAACGACCGTGGGGCACAGTTGGAAAAATGAAGGTGACGGTGAAAGAAAAGGACTGGAGGGCAGATGTGGGAAAAGGGGGGAGAGAGAGGGAGGGAGGGAGGCCAGAGCCAGATGACCTAGAAACTCGCCAGTGGTTTGGACTTCATCCCCAGGGTAATGGTGACCATTGAAAGCTTTGAAACACAGGAGTGATGCGATCAGATGTAGGGTTTTCCGAAGGTCGTTCTGGCTGCCGTGGAGAAAGGATGTGAAGGAGCAAAGTAGAGGCGGGGACGCTGTTAGTGGACTTGACCAGGTGAGACCTGGTGGTAACTGAGAATGAGGCAGGCGTAAGGATGAAGCCAGGACACGTGGGAGAGGCTCAGGAGGCCACACAGTGCGGTTTGCAGGGTCTTACTGGGTGAGTGTAGACCAAATACCCGAGTGTTTAAATTCTCCATCCTCCCATCCCATTTCACCACACTGCTCTCATTCTTCTGTCTCCTTCTTGCTACTGAACTACACCTGCCAACGCCAAAAGTTTTCCATATCCAAAGACACTTCCCCGTTTTCATCCATTCGATGCTGCAAGAGAAACGGGCACAGACAGCTGCAATCCTCTTTTTTTTTTTTTTTTAATGTTTTCATTTATTTTTGAGACAGAGAGACAGAGCATGAGCAGGGGAGGGGCAGAGAGAGAGAGAGAGGGAGACACAGAATCCGAAGCAGGCTCCAGGCTCTGAACTGTCAGCACAGGGCCCGACGCGGGGCTCGAACCCACAGACCGTGAGATCGTGACCTGAGCCGAAGTCGCTCGCTCAACTGCCTGAGCCACCCAGGCGCCCCTGCAACCTCCTTGGAATATTATCCTTTCTCTGCAAACAAGGCACACCCTTTCCTGGCTCTCTCCCTCCCCCTTCAGCTCTTCTCAGACTTCTCCCTCTGAGCTGTCCCTCTGCTTGTTCTCTAGATCCTACAGGTCCCCAGCAACTAGGTGTGGACCCTCCTCTTCTTCCGCTCTCTTCCTGGGGGGACCCCACCCATGCCCCATCCTAAAACCATCTGTATGCTGAGAACTCTCAAGTGTGTCTTCTCTGATCTCCAGACCCATGTTTCTAATTGACCTAACTGTCCCTTGACCTTACCATAGGTTTCCCTGTGGGCATCTCCACGTCGGCATGAGCACCCCAAATGTGGCCCTCTCACAGGAAATAGGGCTACCAGCTCCACAATGAGCAATGCCAAACACCTGGAAGTCATCCCTGATTCCATGGTGCTGCACGCCCACCCGGTGCTAAGGCAAATCCCGTATCAGTTCCACTGTAAGAGCATACATGCAACCTATCCACTTCTGTCTCCACTGCTCCCACTCGGTCCAGGTCTCCACTAGCCCTCACTCACATGTCTGCAATAGCCTTGAACAAACCCGACTACGTCTATCCTTGCTCTATTACAGTCCATTCTCCAAACATCCACAAAGCATTTTCTTTTTTAATTTTGCTAAGTCACTTTATCAGAAAGAAAGAAATCCAAAGATAGCAAGGCGGGTACCGAAAGGATTTGGGCATGTCGAGATTGGAGGAAAGAACATTTTAGGGAGGAGGAACAAGAAGGAAAGGCGTGGGGAAGAAGAATGTCTCCGTTCGGTCGATCCACGGGAAAGGGAGAGGGGCAGCTGGGCCCTGAATTACACGCTACAGATTTTAAGCTTCGTCCTGCCGGGTGTAGGCAATGGAAAAGTATGAAGACTTTTGAGCAGGAAAATCACGTGGACAGACCTTCATATGATGAGAATAACCTGGCAGCTGTGTCTATAATGACTTAGAGGGTATGGTTTCCACCCCTTAATTTCCTTCTGTTTCTCTAAAGTGACTCATTTGCCATCATAAAGTTCTCGAGTACTTCTTTCTTCAAGAGATGGTATTTAATTTTCCCGCTGGGTGTGGGCTGAACTTAGCTATTCACTTCTAATGAGCGCAGCGAAGCAGGGCCACCGTGAGGCTTCTCAGACTAGGCCATAAAAAGACCCTGTGACTTCCATCTCGGTTACACTGTCTTTTGCATTACTCGCTTTGGAGGAAGACCGATGCCACATCACGGGCAACCCTCCGGAGAGACTCACATGGTGAGGAACTGAGGCCTCCTACGACAGCCAAGGAAGCGAACCTGGAAATGGATTTTGACCCCCAGTCAGGACCCAGGTGACAACTTGACTGCAACCCCATGAGAGAACGTGAATCAGAAGCATGAAGGTAAACTGCTTCTAAATTTCTGACGTACGGAAACTATGAGATAATAAATATATGTTGTTTTAAGCCAATACATTTGGGGTATTTCTTATGAGCAATACTTAACTAATTGCTTTCTTACGAGCAATACTTAACTAATACAAGTATCCAGGGTGTTTTTAAAAATGTAAGTTGGAGGGGGGCACCTGAGTGGCTCAGTCGGTTAAGCGTCCGACTTCACCTAAGGTCAT
The DNA here is from genome assembly GCF_018350215.1 of Panthera leo. Classification (NCBI taxonomy): domain Eukaryota; kingdom Metazoa; phylum Chordata; class Mammalia; order Carnivora; family Felidae; genus Panthera; species Panthera leo. The sequence goes on from NC_056681.1 coordinate 4,370,807, forward strand.
GATCTCACAGTTTGTGAGTTTGAGCCCCGAGCCAGGCTCTGTGCTGACAGTTCAGAGCCTGGAGCCTGCTTCGGATTCTGTCTCCATCTCTCTGCCCCTCTCCTGCTTGCACACTGTCTCTCTCTCTCTCTCAAATATAAGTAAACATTTAAAAAGTATTCAAAAAGAAAGTAAGTTGGGGCGCCTGGGTGGTTCAGTTGGTTGAGCATCTGACTTTGGCTTAAGTCATGATCTCACACTTCGTGAGTTGGAGCCCCACATGGGGCTCTCTGCTGTCAGCATCGAACCTGCTTGGCATTCTCTCTTCGTCCCTCTCTCCCCTCCCCTGCACTTTCTCTCTCTCTCTCAATAAATAAGCTTAAAAAATAAAAAAGCTAGACAGGGGTGCCTGGGTGGCTCAGTTGGTTAAGTGTCTTGACTTCGGCTCAGGTCATGATCTCATGGTTCATGGGTTCGAGCCCCACATCAGGCTCTGTGCTGACAGCTCAGAGCCTGGAGCCTGCTTCAGATTCTGTTTCCTTCTCTCTCTGTCCCTCCCCCATTTTCCATGTTCTCTCTCTCTTTCTCTCCCTCTCTCTCTCTCTCTCCCCGTCTCTCAAAAATAAATAAACATTAAAAATTTTTTTAAAAAGCTGGATAAAACTGTCAAACATAGCCATCATAACCCACTGGACATTGGTCAAAGTCACACAATAAACTGAGATTGATTAATGAAAATTATGAAACTTCAGTTAAGTATGAAATCTGTGACGTTTTTGCCTGTGGATGTTCCTATTCTTTTTTGTTTTTTTTAAGATTTTAAGTAATCTCTGAACCCAATGGACTTGAACTCACAACCCGGAGATCAAGAGTTGTAACGCTCCACCAACTGAGCCAGCTGGGCGCTCCTGGATGCCCTTACTCTTGAAAGCAATAAGAGAAAGACCAAAAGTGACAAAGACAAGAAAAGAACAGAGAAAATCTCCAGAAACAACAAAAAAACAAGTAATAAAATGGCACTAAGTACATATTTATCAATGACTCTGAAAAAAAAATGACTCTGAATGTAAATGGACTAAATGCTCCAATCCAAAGAAATAGGGTGTCCAAATGGATTTAAAACAAACAAACAAACAAGCAAAAAAAAAAAAAAAACAAGACCCATCCATATGCTGCCTACAAGAGACTCACTTCAGACCTAAAGACACTTGCCGGTTGAAAGCAAGGGGACAGAGTACTATTTATCATACAGATGGATGTCAAATGAAAGCGACAAGGGAAATACGATTGGTGACTGACTTCTCATCAGACATAATGGATCCAAGAGCAGTAGAATGACATACTCAACACGCTGAAATAAAACACACTGTCGAGCACGAATTCCATACCTAGCAAATATAAAAAGTGAAGGTGAAACAAACACTTTTGCAGATAAACAAAGACTGAAAGAATTTGTTGATAGGAGATCTGCCTTCCAAGAAATACTACAGGAAGCTCTTCAAGTTGAAATTAGCACCAGACGGTAACTTGAATTCATGAGAAGATATGAAGAGGAGCAGAAACGGTAAATGTAACAGATTCTATAAGTAAATTCCGTCTCTTCTCTTGCCTTTTAACACAATATGAGATTGGGCAAAGCAATAATCCTGACACTGTATGGTTGCGTTTATAATGACGCCAAGGACGGGGAGAAAAATGAGACATGCTGGAGAAAGTTCCCGTATGTAACTGAAATTTAGTATTCTGAAGCAGATTGTGCTAAATTAAAATGCATGTTGGAATCCTTAGAGCAACCACTAATAAAATAACTCAAAAGATAGTACAAAAAAAAATAGACAAGTCAAAGTGATTCATGAAAACATATTTAACATAAAATAAGACAGCAAAGGAGAAGAAAAGAGAGACATACGACAGATAGAAGAAAATAAACAGTAAAATGACAGGCATAAATCTAATCATATCCAGTCTTGAATAGACTAAATATTTCAAAAGACAGAAACTGTCAGAACGGATGAAAAAGCAAGACCCAACTATGTGCTATCTATACATGGAAACACCATAGATTGAAAGACACAAATGGGTTGAAAGCAAAGGGATAGAAAAAAAGATATACTATGCAAATAGTAACATTAAAAAGCTGGAGTTTCTGGGGCGCCTGGGTGGCTCAGTCAGTTGAGCGTCTGACTTCTGCTCAGGTCATGATCTCACGGTTCCTGAGTTCGAGCCCTGCATCGGGCTCTGTGCTGATGGCTCGGAGCCTGGAGCCTGCTTCCGATTCTGTGTCTCCCTCTCTCTCTCTGCCCCTCCGCCGCTCATGCTCTGACTCTCTCTCTCAAAAATAAATAAACATTAAAAAAAAAGCTGGAGTTTCTATATTAATATCAGATAAATAGACTTTAAGACAGCTCATAATGATAAACAGTCAATATGTGAGTTAGATATAACAATTATAAATGTATATGGATATTATCAACCTCCGTCGATTAACCCAAAGAAATAAAGGAAAGGTTGACTTAACCGAAAGGAAAAATAGACAATCCAATACTGGTAGGTAGAGATTTCAATACCTCACTCTCAACAATTCGTGAACAACTGGACAAAAAAAGTCAGCAAGGGTAAGACTGTGAAACGGTACGCCAGCTATGGAAAACAATATGGCAGTTCTTCAGAAAATTAAAAATAGTATTACCGTATGGCCCAGCAATTCCATTTCTGAGTATATACCCCAAAGAACTGAAAGCTGGGTCTCAAAGAGGTATCTGTACACTCTTGTTCATAGCAGCACTATTGACAATAGCCAAGAGGTGGAATTAACCCAAATGCCCACGATGGATAACTGAGTAGACACAATGTGGTATATGCATACAGGGCAATAGTGTTCAGGCTTCAAAAGGATGAACATACTACACGCTACCTGCTATAACATGGATGAGCCGGTGGCCATTATGTTAAGTGAAACAAGCCAGTCACAAAGAGATACATACTGTATGAGTCCACTCATATGAGGTGTCTAAAATACTTAAATTCACAGAGGGGCGCCTGGGTGGCTCCGTCGGTTGGGCGTCCGACTTCAGCTCGGGTTGCGATCTCTCAGTGTGTGAGTTCGAGCCCCGCGTCGTCGGGCTCTGTGCCGACAGCTCGGAGCCTGGAGCCTGCTTCGGATTCTGTGTGTCTCTCTCTCTGCCCCTGCCCTGCTCACGCTTCTGTCTCTCTCTCTCTCTTTCTCTCAGAAGTAAATAAACATTAAAAAAAATTAAAATACTTAAATTCACAGAAACAAAGTAGGACGGCGGTTATGAGGGGCTAAGGGTAGTTGCTTTTCAGTGGGTGTAGAGTTTCAGTTTTGCAAGATGAAAAAGTTCTGGAGATCCCTATCTCAACAATGGGAACATATTTAGCATTACTAAACTGTACATTTAACCATGGTTAAGATGATACATTTTATGTGTGGTTTTTTTTTTTTTTTTTTTGAGAGAGAGAGAGAGAGGAGGAGAGGGAGAGAGAATCTCAAGCGGGCGCCCCGTCATGTTATGTGTTTTTATCACAGTTTCCAAAAATCAACAGGGATACGGAAGATTTGAATAACACTCTCAACCAACTTGACCTAACATTTATAGAAAAGACCCAAAGGCTAAAGAATACATTCTTTTCAAGAGCGCATGGAACATTCTCCAGGATAGACCATCAGCTGGACCACAAAACAAGGCTCAAATTCTTAAAGATTAAAACCATACAAAGTACATTCTCTGGTCACAGCAGAATTAAAATGGAAACCCCCACTTGAAAGACACCTAGGAAAACCTGAAGATTTTCAAAATTGAGCAACACTTCTAAATAACTTACAGAACCAAAAAGAAATCACAAGAGAAGTTAAAAAAAAAAACAACGTTGAGGAGAATTAAAAACACAACGTAAGGAAATGTACAGGATGTGACTAAGCGGTCACATATAAATTACGGTGGAATTTATAGCTGTAGGTGCCTATCTTGGAAAAGAAGGCAGGTCTCAAATCAATAATCTTAATACAACATATTAATAAAAGAGAAGACACACCTCCCACTCCTCCAGCTTTCCAGGGTTTCTCCCACTGGTTTCTGGCCTCTCTCGCCAACCCCTCCTTCTCCTCCTCTTGGCCATTAAATGTTGGAGATTCATTTTTTTTCCTTTTTTCCAAAAAACGTTTATGTATTTTGAGGGGGGGGAGGGACAAAGAGAGAAAGAATCCCAGGCAGGCTCCATGGTTAGCGTAGAGCCTGACACAGGGTTTGAACTCACAAACCTTGAGGTCATGACCTGAGACGAAATCAGGCGTCAGACGCTCAAATGACCGAGCCCCCCAGGCGGCCCCTAAAGGTAGGTTCTTAGGGCTCGCTCTAGGCCTTCTCTCTCGCTCTGTATTTGCACCCCCACCCACAGATTCCGTCGCCCTTTTGCCCCGTGACTCCCAAATGTAGCTCCCCAGCCCCAAGTCCTTCTCTGTGCTCCAGGCCATTACACGTCCACCTCTCTGTCAACAGCTCCTGGGGTCTCTTAAGGCATTTCTTTTTTATTTAAAAAAAAAAAAATTCTTTTTTTAACATTTATTTATTTTTGAGACAGAGAGAGAGCATGAACAGGGGAGGGTCAGAGAAAGAGGGAGACACAGAATCTGAAACAGGCTCCAGGCTCTGAGCTGTCAGCACAGAGCCCGATGCAGGGCTCGAACCCACAGATCACAAGATCATGACCTGAAGCCGAAGTCGGACGCTAACCTACTGAGCCACCCGGGCGCCCCTCTTAGGGCATTTCAAATGCAACCTGGGCAAAGTTGACAGCATGGGCTCCCTCCACCCACACTAATCTTCGCCCCTGTCCTCTTTCAGCCCTTTGGCGAATGCTTATCACCGCTTCTGGTCAGGTAAGAAACCTAAAAGGCATGCCTGAAACTTGTCCATTTCACCCCATTTGCAATTCATCACCTAATGCCCCTGACCTTGAATCCTTTTACTTTTCTCCGTCTTCAACGCCACCAACTGGCCTGGCCTGTCTCACCTAGATTACAGCCCCAGCCTCCAACGTGCCTCTTCTTGCTGGCTTTTGTTCTACCGCCGTGGGAGTTTTGTTCTTGTGGCTGCTTTGTTTCGTTTGTTTTAGTTATCTTACTGTCGCTGATTTGCTAAAATATCGCGGTGGCTTCGCACAGAGCCAAACTCCTGCGTGGCTGGGTCTAGCCTTGCCATTCCCTTTTCGGTTCCTCAGCTTGCCGCCGCTGTCTCCGGCCACAGAGCCTTTGCATTTGCCGTGTTCTCTCAATTTGGGTTGTGATGCCCTCTTCTTGGTCCAGGTGACTTCTATTCATCCTTCATTTCCCCAGGGTAGCCTTTCTGACTCCCCAGCAGAGAGCAGGTTCCCCTAGTGTATTTTCTTGTAGACCAGTGGTCCTCAACCAGGCACATTTTTGCCCCCCCAACCCCCGCACCCAAGGGGACATTTGGCAGAGTCTGGAGATCTTTTTAGTTGTCACAACTGAGAGGTAGGTGGGGTTTGATACTTGCATCTCGTGGATAGAGTCCAAGTGTGCTACTAGACGTCCTAGGGCGCACAGGACAGCCCCCACAACAAAGATCCATCCAGCCCCAAGTGTCCGTGGTGCTGAGGTTGAAGCACCCTGTGGTGGACCTGTGTTCCTCTCCTCTGGAGTGTGCATCTCTGTCTATTACTCCAAAATCACATATGCTTTGGGCTTCGTGAGAGCTACCGTCATGATGCCTCTTGTTCATACAGGGCCCTCCGTGCCTGGCACATCCCGCATTCTGCATGGGTCTAGCTACTAGGATGCTGGCCGTACCTTTTTCTCCCTTTTGTTGGTAATAGCATCTCGGTTTTCCTGTGGGCAACCAAGTCTTCAATTTCACTCGTTTTCGGTGGGTCCAGCTGTTGGCTGTTCCCCAGCTTACCCTAAGTCCCAGCAATGATGTGGGCATGTGACCACCTTGCGCTAATGAGAGGCTCTCCTGCTTTTGAAAACCAATTTGGAATTTTTTTTTTAAGTTTATTTATTTTTGAGAGAGAGACCAAGAGAGAGCAGCAGGGGAGGGACTCAGAGAGAGAGAGAGAGAGAGAGAGAGAGAGAATTCCAAGCAGGCTCCGTGCTGACAGCATGGATCCCGACACAGGGCTCGAACCCATGAACCGTGAGATCACGACCTAAGCCGAGACCAAGCGTTGGACGCTTAACTAACTGTACCACCCAGGTGCCCCAAGTTGGAAAATTTCATAAATAAACAAGGAATAACGATTGGAAAACAGCCATGCTCATTCCTTTGTATCTGTCCGTGGCTGCTTTCGTGTACAATAGCAGAGTTGAGCAGTTCCAGTAGAGACTGTACGGTCTGCAAAGCTGAAAATATTTACGATCTGGTCATTTGCACAAAATATTTGCCAACCCCTGATCTAAAGTAGTAACTCGTGATTTTTTACTGCTGGGGCTGCCCTGGACCTTTCTAAAGCCAGCTAGTTCACTTTTCCTTCAATTTTGTCACCTTCCCAGTGATATTCCAGTAACCCCCATGTGTCCCCTCCCCGACTTTTTGGCTTATTGTGGCCAGAGTAGGTTGCAAAAGTCACCTAAAGAGGCTTAACTAATGCAGCAACCCAATAGATGTGTGTTAAGAAGCTTAACATTGTAGCAGGTTGAAGGGTGGTCCCCCAAAAGAGATGTTCATGTCCTAACCCCCAGAATCTGTGAATGTGACCTTATTTGGGAAAAGGGTCTTTGTAGTTGTAACTCAGTTAAGGATCTCAAAATGAGATCATCCTGGATTATCTGGGTGAGCCCTAAATCCAATGACAAGTGTCTTTGTAAGAGACACAGAGGAGAAGGCCATGTGAAAATAGGGGCAGATATTAGAGTGATTCTTCGGTGGACACAGCCAGGGAATATCAGAGCCAGGTGAGCGTAGAAGAGGAAGGAGAGAGAAAGAAAGGGAGGGAGAGAGGGAAGGAGGGAGGGAGGGAGGAAGGATGGATTCCCTTAAAGTCTTCAGGCGAAGCATGGGGACCACTGGCACCCTGATTTTGGACTTTTGGCCTCCAGAACCGTGAGAAAATAAATTTCTCTTCTTTTAAATCCCTGATTTGTGATTATTTGTTACAGAAGCCACGGAAAATGAATACAACAGCCATCCCATTTCCTAATGCTCTCGGGATAAGCTGCAGTCTCCTTAAATGTTTACAAGGCTTTTCACGGGCTGTCTTTTTCTCCCCTCCCCTCCTCTGCCCTCTCCCGCCCTTCCCCTTCCCTCCTTCCTTCCAACCACTTTCTTTCATTTTTAAATAAATTAATTGTTTTAGGTTCCCAGCAGCATTGGAGATACAGAGATTTCTCATAGACCTCCTGCCTCTACTCATGCACAGAGCCCCCGAACATCAACATCCCCCCTCACGTGGTGCATTTATTAAAATGGATGATCCTATGTGGACACATCATTATCCAAAGTCTGTATTACCTTAGGGTTGACTCTTGGTGTTATATATTCTAAAGGTTTGAACAAATTTATAATTACATATCCATCTTTACGGTGTAATAAAGAGTGGTTTCTCTGCCCTGAAGATCATCTGTACTCTGCCTCTCCATCTCCCCTGACCCTTGGCAACCACTGATCTTTATACTGTCTCCATAGTTTTGCCTTTCCCAGAATGTCATATATTTGGAATCACACAATATATAACTTCTTATACTTGGTAATATGCATTGTGGTTTTATTATTTTTTTTTAACCCATTGATATGATGGGTCACATTAATTGATTTTTGAATGTTGAACCAGCTTTGCATATCTGGGACCAATCTCACTTGGTCGTGATGTTACTTCATATTATTAGATTTAATGTGCTAATATAATATATATTACACTTATGTTCATGAGAGATGTAGGTCTGTAGTTTTCTCTTGTACTGTCTTTGTCTGGTTTTGGTATTAGGGTAATAACACTGGCCTCAGAGGCATGAGTTCGAGTATTCCTTCAGCTTCTCTCCACTGAAAGAGATGGTTGAGAATCGGTATGATTTTTCTTTTTTTTTTTTTTTTTCAACTTTTTTTTTTTTTTTTAATTTATTTTTGGGACAGAGAGAGACAGAGCATGAATGGGGGAGGGGCAGAGAGAGAGGGAGACACAGAATCGGAAACAGGCTCCAGGCTCCGAGCCATCAGCCCAGAGCCTGACGCGGGGCTCGAACTCACGGACCGCGAGATCGTGACCTGGCTGAAGTCGGACGCTTAACCGACTGCGCCACCCAGGCGCCCCTGATTTCTTTCTTAAAAGTAGAATCGATCAGTGAACCAAACTGGGCCTGTTGCTTTCTGTTTTGGAAGGTGTTTAATTATTGATTAAGTCTCTTTAATAGATATAGGCCCATTCAGTTGTCTGTTTCTTTTTGTGTGAGTTTTGGCTGATTGTATCTTTCGAGGAACTGACCCATCCACTTTTTCTATGTTATTGAATTTGTTGGCATGGAGTTGTTGATAATATTCCCTGAGTATAATTTTAATATCCATGGGATCTGTAGTGACATCCTCTTTTTCTTTTCTGATATTAGTAGTAATTTATGTCTTCTCTTTTTTTCTTCTTTTTCTTTTCTATTTTTTAATGTTTTATTTTTGAGAGAGAGCGAGCGAGCATGGGGGAGGGGAAGTGAGAGAGGGGGACACGGGATCTGAAGCAGGCTTCAGGCTCTGAGCTGTCAGCACACAGCCTGACGCGGGGCTCGAACCCACGAACTGTGAGACCATGACCTGAGCCAAAGTTGCGACACTTAACTGACTGAGCCACCCAGGCACCCCTGTGTCTTCTCTTTTTTTCTTAGCTATCCTGGCTAAAGCTTATTGATTTTATTGGTCTTTGCAAAGAATCAGTTTTTGGTTTTGTTGATTTTCTCTACTGGTTTCCTGTTTTCAATTTCTTTGATTTCTGCACTAATTTTTATATATTTCTTCATCTTACTTTGGATTTAATTTTGCTCTTCTTTTTCTAGTTCCTCAAGTGGAACCTTAGATGATTGAGTTTAGATCTTTCTTCTCTTCAATATATGTACTCAGTGCTATAAATTTCCCTGTAAGCTCTGCTTTCAGTACATCCCACAAAATTTGAAAGGTTGTATTTTAATTTAGTTCAGCATATTTTATTTATTTTACATTTTAATTAAATTTTAGAGAGAGAGAGCAAGCGAGCACAAGCAGGGGAGGGGGCAGAGGGACAGAGAGAGAATCTCAAGTAGGCTCTACACCCAGTGGACCCAGACATGGGGCTCAATCCCATGACCCTGGGTCATAACCTGAGCCAAAATCAAGAGTCGTTCACTCAACCAACTAAGCCACACAGGCGCCCCTTATTTAATTCAAAATATTTTAAAATTTCTCTTGTGATTTCTTCTTTGACCTACGTGTTATTTAATCTGCATATATTTGGAGCTTTCCAACTGTTTCTCTGTTAATGCTTTCTGCTTTAATTCCATTGTGGTCTGACAGAAGATACTGTATGCTTCTATCTTTTATATTCTGGTTTATGGCCCAGAGTGTGGTCTATTTTGGTAAATGTTCCATGTGGGCTTGAGAAGAGTCTGCTCTTGTTGGATGAAGCATTCTACGGACATCAATTCTATCCAGTTGATGGGCAGGATTATTAACTTTAACGATATCCTTACTGGTTTTCTGCCTGCTGAATCTACCCATTTGTGAGAGAGGGGGTTTGAAGTCTCCTACTTGGACAGTGGGTTCATCATTTCTTTTTGCGGTTCCTCCAGTGTTTGCCTCAAGCATTTTGATCCTCTGTGGTTAGATGCACACACATTAAGGGCTGTTGTGTCTTCCTGGAGAACTGACCCCTTTCTCATTATGTAAGGGCCGTCTTTATCCCTGACAATTTTCTTTGCTCTGAAGTCTGCTCTGTCTGAAATCAATGTAGCTACTCCCATTTTTTAAATTAGCGTTAGCATTATCTTTATTTACTTTCTAAAATTTTATTTTAGAGAGAGAGAGAGAGTGAGTGAGAGTGGGGGAGAGGGGCAAAGGGAGAGAGAGAATCTTAAGCAGACTCATGCTTGGTGCAGAGCCCAACGCAGGGCTCGATCCCAGGACCCTAGGATCATGACCTGAGCAGAAATCAGAGTCAGAGCCAGATGCTCATCTGACTGAGCCACTCAGGTGCACCTCTATCCATTTACTTTTACCCTGTATGTGTCCAAGTGTAAATGGGTTTCTTGTAGACAACATATGGATGAGTCTTTTTTTTTTTTTATCCACAGTGACAATTTCTTTTAATTGATGTGCTTACGTTTACATTTATTTTTTTTTTTGTTTAAAAAAAATTTTTTTTAACGTTTATTTATTTTTGAGACAGAGAGAGACAGAGCATGAACGGGGGAGGGGCAGAGAGAGAGGGAGACACAGAATCGGAAGCAGGCTCCAGGCTCTGAGCCATCAGCCCAGAGCCCGACCCGGGGCTCGAACTCACGGACCGTGAGATCGTGACCTGAGCTGAAGTCGGACGCTTAACCGACTGAGCCACCAAGGCACCCCTACGTTTACATTTAAAGTGATCATTAAGGGCATCTGGGGGGCTCAGTCAGTTGAGCATCCGACTCTTGATTTCGGCCCAGGTCACCATCTCGTGGTTCCTGAGTTCAAGCCCACATCGGGCTCTGGACTGACACCGCAGAATCTGCTTGAGAATCTCTCTCCCTCTCTCTGCCCTGCCCCTGCTCGTGCTCTCTCATTCAAAATAAATAAATAAACTTAAAAAAAAAATAAAGGGATCATTAGTATTACTGGATTAATACCTATCCTATTTGTTCCTATTTTCTATTTGTTGCCTTTATTCTTTGTTCCTATTTTTCAGCTGGCATTCTTTCTGCTCTTTGTCAATTTAATTGAGCTCTTTATGTGACTCCGTTTTTTTTCTCCTGTCTCAGCATATACGTTGTATTCCTTTAAAAGATTTTTGTTTTCAGCGGTTGCCCTAGAGTTTGCCATACATTTACTACTAATCCAAGTCCACTTTCCAGTAACACTAGACTGCTTTGTGGGTACAGTTATAGATCTTATAATAAGAAACTATTCCTCATCCCTCCCTCCCATTTCTTGTGCCGCTGCTGTCATTCATGTTACCATACAGAAGCACACATAAGATATGTACACGTATCAATACATAATCGAGCACATTGTTGATATTATTTTGAACAAACTCACATCTGTTAGATCAATTAAGAATAAGGAAAGTAAGTTTGGATTCTACCTTCACTTCTTCTCCAGTGCTCTTCCTTCCTATCTGCAGGTCTGAGTTTCTGACCTACATTATTTTCCTTCTCTCTAAAGAACTTCTTTTTACATTTCTTGCAATGCAGGTCCACTGGCAACAAATTCCTTCAGTTTTTGAGGTTTGTTTGTTTTCTGAGAACGGCTGTATTTCTCTTTCCCTTTTGAAGGATAATTTCCCAAGATACAGAGTTCTAGACTGGTGGGTTTTTTCTCCAAATGCTTTAAATATTTCTTTCTATTCTCTTCTTGCTTGCACGGTTTCTAAGGAGGAGCTGGAGAGAAATCTTATCTTTGCTTTTCTGTAGGTGAGGTGGATCATTCTTCTGGTTTCTCTCTCTTTCTCTTTTTTTCACTTCCCATCCCCAAGCTAGTCCCGGGTTGCCGTTCTTCTGGTTTCTTTCATTTTTTCTTAATCTTTGATTTTCTTAAGTTTGAATATGACATGCATAGGTGTTTGTTTTGTTGTTGTTGTTTGTTTGTTTGTTGGCATTTATCCTGTTTGGTGTTCGGTGAGCTGCCTGGACCTGTGCTTTGGTGTCTGACATTAATTTGGGTAAATTCTCCACCATTATTATTTCAGACTTTTCTACCCCTTTCTCCTGTCTCCTCTGCTCTTCCTATTATGGGTATGTTACACTTCTTTTTGGTTGTCCCACAGTTCATGAATATTCTGTTCCATTTTCTTCTCAGGGTTTCTTATTTGTCTTTTTTTGTCTTTGGTTTTTTAGTTTTGGAACTTTCTATTGTCATATTCCCAAGCTCAGAGACTCTTTCTTCAGCCGCATCCAGCGTACCAATAAGCCCAACAAAGGCATTCTTCTTTTCTGTCACAGAGCGTTGCCTGTCCAGCATTTTCCTTTTTCCTAGAATTTTCATGTCTCTGCCTACATCCTCCATGTGTTCTTGCATGCTGTCTACTTTTCCCATTAAAACGAAGAGCTTGTTGGGGCGCCTGGGTGGCTCAGGCGGTTAACCGTGGGGCTGTGGCTCAGGTCACGATCTCACGGCTTGTGAGTTTAAGCCCCGTGTGGGGCTCTGAGCTGACAGCTCAGGGCCTGGAGCCTGCTTCGGATTCTGTGTCTCCCTCTCTCTCTCTCTCTGTGTGTCAAAATAAATAAATATAAATAAACATTACAGTAAAAATGATGAGCATGTTACTCTTCATTTTTAAAAACTGCTGTCATCTCCGAGTCTGGTTCTGATGCTTGCTCTGTCTCTTAACATTACCTTTCATTCGGCCTTTTAATTATCTGCCGAGAGCTGGGCATGATGCGCGGGGTAGAAGGCACCGCAGCGAACGGGCCTTGAGAAAGGCCGCGGCCAGGTGCGGGGGACCCAAGCGTCTGTGGCCCGCGGGGTGGTCCCAGTCCGTCGGTGAGGCTGCACCCACTTCCCCCCTGCTTCTGCTTTCCCTCCTCAGGCGGGACGGGAGCGCTGGAGCGGCCCCGGGTCGGGGGTTCGCTGCCCCCAGGCCGGCCATGCCCCCTAGCACCCCGCTGGAGCGGCCTCCCCGGCGAGCACCCACCCGGGAGCAGAGGCACGGAAGGCGCCGGCGTGCGTGGAAACGCTTCCGGCCGCCCTTCCCCCACCGGAAGCAGCACGGAACTTTCTCCGATACCCACAGCCGAGGCCGCGGCGGGCTCCGGGACGCAAACGGCCGAAGTGGAGGTCTTCCTAGCTCTGCCCGCCCCTCTCCCCCCCCGCCGGAGTTGTGACCCCTCAGAACAGGGCACAAGGAGCCTCCGGCAACTGGTCGACGACAGTTCGGGTGTCCCCGCCAGGCGCTGCCCCCGCGCCCCAGTTGCAGGGCTCTCCCCACCTGCGGGCGCCGCCGATTTGGGGGACGGCGGTCGGCCCCGGGGCCTTGTTACCGCCTCGGGGGACTCGCCACGCAGCGCAAGTCGAGGAGGGACACGGCACAAAGGGAAGGGCCCCGCAGCCTGGCCCCGGAACAAAGGCCCGGGTAGGTTTTCCCCGAAGGCGGAGGCGGGAAAGGGGCGGCTTCCGGGCGCCGACGGGGCGGGAGGGACACCCGGAAGCTGGGCGCACGGGTGCGGCGGACAGAGCCAGGCCCCTCGTGCGGCCACGGCCCTCCAGCATGTTCGATCTCCGGCCCCTGCTCTGTCTCCACCTCACCCCTCTGGAGGATCCCAGAGCCCTTGTCGATTTCTCAGTTTGTTCAGGTTTTTGTGGGGTCTTTTGCTTTAGGATGGAGCGGTGACTTCAAATCTCCTTACACGCTAGACCACCGGGCAGGAGCCCTCCCCCCCCCCCCTTTTTTTCTTCTTTTAAAAACCGTGTCGGCATTTCTAGTTTCTTTGCCTTTCCCTATGCATGTTAGAATCAGCTTGTCTATTTCTACAAAAATCTTCCTAGGATTTTTGATCGGTGTTGCACTGAACTCGTAGATCCATTGTTTGGGGGTGGAACTCACACCTTGATGAAATCTAGTCTTCCAACCCCAAATACAAAGATACAAAATATCTCTGCATTTCCCAAGGCCTTATTTGATTTCTTTCATCAGTTTTTGGTATTTTTCTGCATGCAGATTTTGCACGTTTTGTTAGATTTTAGCCTACACATGTCATGATTTTTAATGCCTTTGTAACTGGTATTTCAAACTTTGTCATATTCTAATCGTTCGTTGCTAGTGTGTAGAAATGTAATTGATTGAATCGACATTGCGTACTGTGACCTTGCTAAATTCATTTATTAGCTCTAGAAGTTTTAAAAATTATAATTTTGTATGAATTCTACATAGACAATCATGTCATCCGTGAATTGAGAGTTTTATTCTTTATCACCAATTTATGTGACTTTTTTTCCTTATTCTTCCCTTATTCCACCAGTTAGGGGCTCAAGTATGATGTTGAAGGGAAGTGGTGACAGTGGGCACTCTTGCATCGTTCTGATTTTAGGAGAAAGCTAAAACTGTGTTTCACAGTTCAGTACGGTGTTAGCTGTAGATTTTATTTTATTTTTTTTAATTTTTTTTTTCAACTTTTTTTTTTTAATTTATTTTTGGGACAGAGAGAGACAGAGCATGAACGGGGGAGGGGCAGAGAGAGAGGGAGACACAGAATCGGAAACAGGCTCCAGGCTCCGAGCCATCAGCCCAGAGCCCGACGCGGGGCTCGAACTCACAGACGGCGAGATTGTGACCTGGCTGAAGTCGGACGCTTAACCGACTGCGCCACCCAGGTGCCCCAGCTGTAGATTTTTTTGTAATTGCACTTTTATCAGGGTGAGGAAGTTCCTCCTACTCCTGGTTTGTGGGAAGTTTTTATCATTAATTGATGTTGAGGTTTGTCAAATGCTTTTTGAGTTTTTCTTCTGTTTTTTGTATTGAGGTGTTCATATGGGTTTTCTCCTCGGGTCTATTGGTTACAATTAATTGGTTTTTGGATATTGAACCAATTTGACCTTTCCAGGATCACCTCCTCTACTTTGTCATGATGTATGTATTACTGCTTTTATGTATTGTTGGGTTTGACTTGCTAAGATTTTTTGACAATTTGATGTTCGTGAGGGATAAGGACCTGAAGGTTATTTTTTCTTGGAATATTTAATTCAGGTATGGGTGTTGGATAATGGCCTAAAAAAGTGAGTTGGGAAGCAATTTCTTTCCTTCCATTTTCCAGAAGATTTTGTGAGAATTCGTATTATTTCTTCCTTAAATGTTTGGTGGAATCCACCTCTGAAGCCATCTAGGCCTGGAGTTTTGTTTTGAAGATTTAAAACTACAAATACAATTTCGAGGAATCAGGTTTTGGTTTGACTAATTTTTCTCTATAATTTTTCTGTTTTCATTCGTTGATTTCTGCTTTTATCTTTATTATTTGTTTCTTTCTGCTTTGGGTTCAAGTTACTCTCCTAGTTCCTCAAGTTTCTCAGAACTGATTTGATATCTTCTTTTCAAGTATTTAATGCTATTATTTTTTCTCTAAGTATTTTTTCTGCTTTAGCTTCACCCTTCGACTTTTGTGTTCATTTCATTTAATTCAAAATATTTTTAAATGTTTATTTATTTTGAGAGAGAGAGAGAGAGAGAGAGAGAGCAATCGAGCATGAGCCGGGAGGGGCAGAGAGAGAGTGAGAGAGAGAATACCAAGCAGGTGCTGTCAGTGCAGAACCCAATGTGGGGCTCAATCCCACAAACGATGAGATTATGACCTGAGCCGAAATCAAGAGCCAGATGCTTAACCCACTGAGTCACTCAGGTGCCCCACAGATTTTTGTTTACTTCAAAATATTTTTTATATAAAAAATTTTTTAAGTTAATTTATTTATTTTGAGAGAGACAGAGACTGCACAAGTTGGGGAGGGGCAGAGAGAGAGAGGGAGATGGAGAATCCCAAGCAGGCTCTGCACTGTTGGCTTGGAGCCCAATATGGGGCTCAAACTCACAAAACCGTGAGATCAAGACCTGAGCTGAAACCAAGAGTCAGAAACTTAACCGACTGAGCCACCCAGGCATCCCATAGTTCAAAATATTTTTTTTAATTTTTTTAATGTTTGTTTATTTTCGAAGGAGAGAGAAACAGAGTGTGAGTGGGGGAGGAGCAGAGAGCAAGGGAGACACACAATCCAGAGCAGGCTCCAGGCTCCCAGCTGTCAGCACAGAGCCCGACGCGGGGCTTGAACCCACGAGCCGCGAGATCATGACCTGAGCCGAAGTCGGACGCTTAACCGGCTGAGCCACCCAGGTGCCCCTCAAAATATTTTTAACTGCCCTTATGACTTTTCCTTGACCCATGCATGGATTGTTTAGAAGTATGTAAATTTCCAAACAGTTGAGGCTATTTCTTGTGTCTTTTGTTCTTGGTTTCTAGTTTAATTCCTTTGTGGGCAGAAAATATACTTTGTGTGAGATTTGCTTCATTTCCCAGAATATGGTCTAGCTTGGTCAGTGTTCCATGTGTTCTTGAAAAAGAAAAAGTACGTCCCACGTGTAGTGTTCTATCCGTGCACTTGGGTGTTCTTCATGCAAAAGCCATTTTAATTGAGTTTTCTGTGTCTTGCCACTTGAAATGTTCCCCTCCCCACCGCCCGCCCGCCCCCCCCCCCCCCCCCGCAAGGAATTATGATTGGCATGAAATTGGCATGAGCCTTTTGCCCAGTCCTATGACCTCAGGAACATGGTTCTCTGTTTGGCTCCTCCTCCGGTACCACGTGACTGGAGTTGAGGGTCATTATTCCCCCACAGGCACTGGGGGTACCGGCCTGGCAAAGCCAGTGAGCGTTCACTGCCATCCACCCCTTGGCTTTCCCGTGTGCATGCGCACATGTATATGTGGACAGGCACGTGCTCATAATGCCAGCATGTACAACGTTAAATATCCCCCCCATATGCCTCTCCCACGTAACTCAAACATCTCACTTTTTCTCCCCAGTGGAGAGAATGGGAAGTCGCGTCCAATTAAAACCCGGCTCCCGGTCCAGTTCTCTACTGAGATCCACATGCCTTTTGATAATGTCTGAGTATCACTCCTGCCTCAGTAACCGGTGTGCAAGATGATGAATGAGCACGCTCGTACCCCTCCAAGGGTCTCTTGGTGCAGAAAAGCCATTAAACCGATCCCCGGCGCAGCTGTTCCTTCCCGCCTTCCTGGTCTATCAACATGATGCTTTCAGTGAGCCGTCGCGTGAGGTGTCCAAGGGGACCGATTTCTGTCCCAGCGTGAGACAACTTTGAGGAAGGATTGGAAAGGAATAAAAAAGAACATCTGATGCGTGCGCTGAGTCAGAAGCGCACACCGGTTTCCGGGCACTGTGTTGGTTTCCTCCAGCAGGGAGAAGCGGGAGTTTCTCTACCAGCGGAGAAGCCGCCTGGGGAAATTTGTGCTCCCTCACCGACCTTGTGTTCAGTGGCGGGCGGACCGTGGGCTCTGTCGGGGTGTCACAGGGATCGGCGAGCACACCCCTCCCCAGTCTTTGGTGGTGATGACCGTCGGTAGTTTCCTCAGACCCACGATACTGCTTTTGATTCTGATTTCGGAGGCAAGGGGGAATTGCGTTGTTTTCCTCTCGGCCTGCCTGCCGTGGCGGGACTTGGTCCACGCCCTCCTTAGTAAGCCCGAGAGGGGATTCTGATGCTGCTCGGGAGGTCCCTGCCTGTTGCTTACATCGGAATAGAAAATAGCCCTAGGATGGGCCTGGCTTGGGTGGTCCTGATCACAACCCCATCCATCTCTGGAGCACATACCCCTTCCGGGGAATGGCAGATAATGGTAGAGTTCAGGGTACTTGGTATCCAAATAATTAGCACCCACTGAGAATAAATCTCTGGCAGACCAGAGACTTGGGGGGGTGTGTGTTTTCTTCGAGCACACGTCTCTTTGGGGAATGCGAGGAAGAAAACTTAAAACTTGCCCGGGTGATCGTGTAGATCTCAAGGCCACCTGACATCTATCCAGAGTCTGGAGACTCGGAGTGGATGAAGTGATCCGGCGTTGAGAATTAGATAAAAGGCCTTGACTTTCTCGTGTCTTGATTTTGTTGACGTTCTGAAGTTGGGCCTGCTGTCATTGGATCTGGACTGACTTTATGAAGGAAAAAAGGGTCATCCGTCACTTTAATTCCTGAGAACCCTGTCATTAATTAACAGCAGCTAAAGATCCCGAGGGTATCATACTGTCTTGCCAAATGGAATAGCCATGCCTGCCCTGGTGCCTGTCAGGATAACTGTAGCCGGTCTGCTTCTGGCCGGTAACAGTGGCCGCCTGTACAAGCCGCCTTTCACTCTCCCCCGTCTCCACTGCGGTCGATCGGTAACCGATTGCAGCGCCTACCACCAGCACGTCCAGGCTAGGAGAACAGTCAATAAAAGCTCATTTTAAAAGACTGACGTCTTCCTCACCCGTCCATTCCTCAAGGCAAAGGTAAACGGAGTCTTTCCCGGCCTAACGGGAGACCTGACGGTTGGGGGTGGGGGGTGGGGGGAGTCCTGGTGAGTGGGAAGCATCGGCCAGTTCCAATTCAGCATTCCTGTCTCCTGAAGTCTTTGAATTCTTTCCCCTATCTTATGCCAAAGTGTTTCTGGCCTTTCCATTTCGTTTTGTACAGAGCAGCGTTCAGAACATTAGTCAAAACAGCAAACTGCTGAAGCAGCCGTCCGTGCCTCCTAAAAGAATGCCCTCAAATCAATAACCTCATCCCCGGGGAAAGAGTGAACTTCCTTCCGTGGCCAGGTGCCCGCAGGTCCGTCCCCCCGAGTGCAGGGGAGCCGTATGCCGACCCGTGTGGGCAAACCCGTGCTGTGCTTTCAGGCTGTAATTCTTTTCCTGCTCGGGTTCTGCCTTTCACTCCCGGAGCCCATTGAGTTTGGATTCTGGTTACCGGCCAAGCGAGCCTTTGCGGTGGATGGGCACGAGAGAAATGGTTATCTGTCCCCGGAGGGAGGGATCCTTCCTCAGGGAGGGGAGGCACCGCAGGAACAGCTCCGAATGGCCCCGGGGCTGGGGAATCGCAGACTGTCCCTGGGTGTCTTTGCCCCGTGCCCGGGCTGCCAGCTCTTCGTTTTCACCCGTCCCGGTAACTTTCAGTCAAAAGCAGTGTAGACGCGCCCACGTTCGACTGTGCTAACTCAGCACGTGGGAGGGGTGGTCTCAGATGGGTTTCGTTTTCAGGGCTCTCGAGCCCACTTACATGACCGCTCACAGAATCTTTTTAATTTTTTTTTTTTTTTTTTAATTTATTTTTGGGACAGAGAGAGACAGAGCATGAATGGGGGAGGGGCAGAGAGAGAGGGAGACACAGAATCGGAAACAGGCTCCAGGCTCCGAGCCATCAGCCCAGAGCCTGACGCGGGGCTCGAACTCACGGACCGCGAGATCGTGACCTGGCTGAAGTCGGACGCTTAACCGACTGCGCCACCCAGGCGCCCCTTCTTTTTTTTTTTTATTTTTTTTTTTAATTTGACCGCTCACAGAATCTTTGAGCACAATCGTAGAAAGGCTCTCCGATTCTATTCCCTTCCTTGAGGCAAGCATTTTGAGATTGAACTTACCGGTGTGTTAGCTGTAAGTTGGCTGGCACCGACAGAAGCGACCCGTCCTTTTCAGTGTCTCTGCATTTCTTATCTCCTTCAAATTGGCCCCGGGGTTAGTGGTGAGGGGAAAAGGCGAGGGGTGTGCGTAGTATATGGAGACATACTTCTTTTCTTATGGACACATACTTCTCGTGCCATATGACTTCTCTCTTTAAAGTGTAAGGTTCGGTGGTTTTTACTGTATTCACGAGATTGTAGCAGCCATCACCACGATTTAGTTCCAGAACATTCTCATCACCCCAGAAAGGAACCCCGCTCCCATTAGTTGTCACTCCCCATTCCCTTCCCCCAGCCCCTGACAACCACTAATTTATTTTCTGTCTCTATGGATTTACCTGCTCTGGGTATTTCATGTAAATGCAGTCGTACGATATGTTGCCTTTTGTGACTGTTTTTTTTTTGTTTTTTTTTCCCTTAGCCTAATGTGTTCGAGGTTCAGCCCTATTGTGGCATTCATCAGTTCTGTTTTATTTTGTTTTATGTTTGTTTAGTTTTGAGAGAGAGGAAGAGAGAGAGAGAGCACGCGCGCGCTGGGGAGGGGCAGAGAGAGGGAGACACAGGATCCGAAGCAAGCACGTTCCAGACTCTGCGCTTGTCAGCACAGAGCCTGACGCGGGGCTTGAACCCACAAACCGTGAGCTCGTGACCTGAGTCGAAGTCGGACGCTTAACCAGCTGACCCACCCAGGCACCCCTAAGTCGTTGCATTTTAGATTTGTGGAAGTGTTAGCTATAGAACTTCCTAAATTACTATGAACTTTAAAGATATGAAGACATACATTAACTTACGGCAGGGGTTGACCGCTTTGACCCGCGGGCCGAATCTGACCTGCCACCTGTTTCTATGTGCCCATGAGCTAATTACTTTTTTGCATTTTCAAATGGTTGAAAACAATAAAAGGAGACTCTTTTGTAGCACGTGAGAATTACTTGAAATTCAAATGTCAGTGTCCATAAATAAGCTTTTATTGGAACACAGCCGTGCTCATTTGTGTACTTGTTTTCTGTGGGTGTTTTCCTGCCACTGTGCAGGGGGGACTGCACGCGGCGCTCTCACCACTCTCCCCTGCTGCTCGGAACATGCCCGCTGCAGTCACACAGCTATAACCCAGAGGCATCTGAGTGTCACCGGTACCGCACACGGGGGCTTCTTTATTTTTTACTTCTTTATTTCTTAAAGTAAGCTCTCCGCCCAGCGCGGGGCTCGAACCCACGACCCCGGCGTCAAGAGTCGCACGCCCTACCGACTTAGCTGGCCAGGCGCCCCTCCTGTGACTTCTTTACAACAAAAAATGACCCGTGCGTGTCTTTCACGTCAGCACAAGAAAGGAAGACGAAAGCAGACTGTGAATGTCACGCTTGCAGGGCATGACGGAGCGTGGGGCCTGTTGTTCTCAAATTGCATAGCATCCATCACGGCGACGGCACGGTGGTGCCACAGCCGCTCTGAGAGGTCCGATACGCGTTGCCATCGCCAGAGCAGGCGTTCCTGAGCATTCGCGCATCGCAGGAAGGTAACGGGCGGGAAAGAACCCGGAAGATTCAAACCGCTACCTTGTCGTGGCAGAATGTCTTCACGCGCGTAAAAAATAAAAAAAAGGATCTGCCGCCAAAATAAGTTATAAAGTGGCTCGTTTGTTAGCCAAGAGAAATAGCCGTTTATAACCGGTGGGTCCATCAAATGGTGTCTGATGGCAACAGCTGAATACATGTGTGTCCAGGGGCCAAAAACAAAAACAAGAACCGAACTTCAGAAAATTAGCCTGGCAAGAGAACAGTTGCTTGAAGAATCCAGCACCTTGGGAGCCACGGCCGTTTAAAGACAGGGCAGAGAGAGGTTACCGCGTGGTGGTTGCGGGTTTGAGGGCTTGAGGCAGAGTTAGTAAGGGACGGAAGAATCAGCCTCTGCGAATAGTCGGGACTGAACAAGTCCAGGTGAGGATACCCGGAAGGCTGATAAAAAGCATGGGTGAAGCAGGAATCTGGCACAACTAAGATGTGTCCCAGCTGGCGGTGGGGTGTGTGGGGCCGAGCTGGACAGACGTGCAAGGCTCGTGGAGATGGAAGGTGAGCGCACCTGTGGTAATTCACAGATTCATCCCTCAGCGGGCACTGGGAGGCACACACTGCAATGTGTCGTGTTTTCATTGACCCAGTAGTGTCCATCGTGACCTCCATTTGCTCTGGTGGGCTTCGTCATCAGGCCGGTGAACTCTGCCAGAAATACACAGTGAATATCTTGACTTGTCCTAACGTGGAAATTTGAAGGCCTATCAGTAGTAAGGTTTTATCCAGGTGGTTTGAGCTCAGGGCCGAGACTGAAGTTTTTCTTTTTTTTTTTTAATGTTATTTCTGAGACAGAGAAAGACAGTGCACGAGCAGGGGAGGGGCAGAGAGAGAGGGAGACACAGAATCCGAAGCAGGCTCCAGGCTCCGAGCTGTCAGCACAGAGCCCGATGCGGGGCTCGAACTCACGGACCGTGGGATCATGACCTGAGCCGAAGTCGGACGCTTAACCGACTGAGCCACCCAGGCGCCCCTGAAGTTTTTCTGGGTAGAAAGAGCCTCCTTCAACGACTACTAGAATACATCGAATGGCTTTGGAAGTTGCATTTTGTCATGGACTTGAAAATGCTTTTCGGTGCATTCAAACTAACGTTAACAGGCAATACAGTGCTTATATACAAAACTTATATCGTGATAAAGTCATTTCAACTTTGCTCATACGGCTTGAGTCGCAAGTAACGTGAGCTTTAGCTACTTCCCACGCTGCCAAAAGTTGAAATTAGAGGGGAGATCCCACTCCCGTGCGAACTTGCAGTACATTTATTTTTTGAGCTCACTCTATATTTCAAGCAGTGTGTTTTAGAACTTGATGCGAGCTCAGAGGAAATCTGTATATTTCAAAATCCATTAAACCCTGCAAAGAGCAGCTTCCACATAGCTGTCAATCGGCAGTGATTAATCTGTAATGGCATGACACGCTACAAGACAAATATCAGGAGAAAAACCTAATAGAATTCTGTAACTGCCTTGTATGTGATGAATTTGTTTAATTAAAATCACAGGCTTGTGGACGGGTCCCGTTTGGGCAGTACCTTCGTGTGTACCCTTTCAAAGATGAAAAACAGAAGATCTCAGTACAGATCAGCGTTAATAGGTGAATACATGTGATTGGTTTTGATGATCGGGGACACTGACTTTGGTCACCAATTAAATGTTATTCCAGCTGTTTTGCTCACAAGGGTTGTTAGTGAAAAATTACTCTGTTCTTATGAGTAGACCTAATAACAAAAAATATATTTAGTATCACATTTCTCATTGTATCAATCAAAAATTTGTGAAGCTAGTTTCCTCTTTTGTTATAAAAGTGCATACATTATTGAGTTTCCCCTTCATCCACAGAGCCTAAGATATTTGCTGTGAGGTGTTTTCTTAAAAAGCTTACGTTGACACGTAACCAGACTTAAGAGGTATAGAAAGCCACTCTACCGACGACAGCTGCGCTCGTGCACATTCTTCTCAAGTGCACGTGGGACGTTTTCCACGATAGACTATATATAAGGCCACAACTTAAGCCTAAATAGATTTAAAAAGATAGATATCATACAAAGGATCTCCGCCAACCACAGCGGGATAAAGTTAGAAATCAATAACAGAAGGAAAGCTGGAGAATTCATAAATTTGTGCAAATGGAAACAACCCTCTTAACCAGTGGGTGAAAGAAGAAATAATATAGGAAATTGAAAACATTTAGAGATAAATGAAAACAAAAGCACAACAGGCCAAAACTTACCGAATGCAGTGAAAGCAGTACTAATAAGGAAATTTTTAGCTGTAAACGCTTACATTATTAAAAAACAAGAAAGATCTCAAATCAGCAACCTAAATTTACAACTTGAGGAACTAAAAAGGAGAGGACACTAAACCCAGAGCTGACAGAAAGAAGGAAATAAAGATTAGAGCCGAGATAAACAAAATAGAGAAGAGAGAAACAGCAGAGAAAATGCATGAAACCAAAAGTTGCTTCTCTGGAAAGATCGCTCAAACTATCACATCTTTAGCTACATGGACCAGAAATGAAAGTAGGGATATTACTACCAATTCTACAGAAACAAAAGGATTATAAGAGATTACGGTGAAAAACTGTATGCCAGCAAATTGGATAACCTAGATGAAATGGCCAAATTCCTAGAAGCATCAAACCTACCAAGATTAAATGATGGAGTAGAAAATCTGAATAGGCTTATAACCAGTAAGGAGACTGATCGGTAATCACAAATCCCCCAAGAAAGAAAAGTCCTGAACCCAATGCCTTTATTGCGGAATTCTACTCAATATTAAAAGGAGAATGAATACCAAATGTTTCCAAACAACTGAAAACACTTCCTAACTCCTTTTCTTTTCTTTTCTCTTCTTTTCTCTTCTCTTCTCTTCTCTTGTCTCTTTTATCTTTTCTATTCTTTTCCTTCCTTCCTTCCTTCCTTCCTTCCTTCCTTCCTTCCTTCCTTCCCTGGGCAAAAAAATGGTGTGTGTGTGTGTGTGTGTGTGTGTTATTAAAGCACAGGGATAGGACCCATGGGCAGAAAGAGCTGCACTGTGATTTTGAGGAGTGATTCATTTTCATGAGGCTACCATTACCCCAATCCCAAAGCCAGGTAAAGCTGCAACAATAAAACGAAACTACACATCAGTGTAACATATCACATTAACAGAAGGAAGGAAGGGAAAACCTCACATGATTATTGCAATTGATGCAGAAGAAGCATTTGACAGACTTGGATGACCTTTCTTGATAAAAACACTCCGCAAACTCGAACAGAAGGAAGCTACCTTCACATAAAAGCCATCTAGGAAAACCTGCAGTGAGCATCATAGTCAATAGTGAAAGGTTGAAATGTTTCCTCTAAGATCAGGAGGAAGGGATCACTACTTGTATTCAAAATTGTACTGTAAATTCTAGCCAGAGCAATTAGGCAAGAAAAAGAAATAGGGGCGCCTTGAGGGTCCAACTCTTGATTTTTGGCTCAGGTCATGATCTCACGGTTTGTGAGATCGAGCCCCACACTGCCCCCTGACAGTGCAGAGCCTGCTTGGGATTCTCTCTCTCCCTCTCTCTCTGCCCTTCCTCTGCTCATGTGCATGTACCCTGTGTCTCTCAAAATAAGTAAACATTAAAAAAAAAAAAAAAGAAATAAAAGGCAGCCACATTGGAAAGGAAAAAGTATAATTATCACTGTTCCTGGCTGATATGATCCTATACATAGAAAACCCTGAAGACTGCACACACACATACACACACACTGTTCGAACTATTGCATGAATTCAGCAAAGTAGCAGGACACAAAGTCAGCATACAAAAGTCAGCTGCATTTATGTACATTAACAATGGGCAACTTGAAAAGGAACGATTTCATTTATAATGACATCAAAAAGAAAAAGACTTAGAAGTTTATCAAGGAGGTGAAAGATGTACAATGAAAACTACAGAGCATTACTGAAAGAAATCAAAGAAGATATCAATAAAGGGAAACAAATCTCACCTTCGTGGACTGGAAGACGTAATATTCCTAAGATGTCCATGCTAACCAAAGCCATCTACAGAGTCAGTGTATCGCTATCAAAATCACACTTAAAATTTCTGCTTTGCAGAAGTAGAAAAGCCCCATCCTAAAATTCCTATAGAATCTCAAGGAACCCTGAATAACCAAAACAATTTTTTTTTAAACGTTTATTTATTTTTGAGACAGAGAGAGACAGAGCATGAACAGGGGAGGGGCAGAGAGAGAGGGAGTCACAGAATCTGAAACAGGCTCCAGGCTCTGAGCTGTCAGCACAGAGCCCAACGCGGGGCTCGAACTCACGGACCGCGAGATCATGACCTGAGCCGAAGTCGGACGCTTAACCGACCAAGCCACCCAGGCGCCCCTAAAACAATTTTGAAAAAGAACAAAAGAATTGGAGGACTTGAAAACAGACACAAAGCTATAGTAATCAAAACACTATTGTGCCGACAGACTAATGGAATAGAGTAGAAAGATCTGAAATAAACCCTTACATGTATGGTCAGATGGTTTTTGATAAAGAGGGGCCAAGGCCATCCAATTGGGAGGGGATAGTCTTTTCAATAAATGATGCTAGGAAAACTGTGTAGCCATATGCAAAAGAATGAAGTTGGACCCTTACCTAACACCACATGCAAAAAATTAATTCAAAATGGATCAAAGATCTGTATGTAGCACCTGAAACTGTAAAAACCTTAGAAGAAAACAGGACAAAAACGTCACAACATTGACTTTGGCAATGATTTTTTTTTGGATATGACACCAAAGGCACAGACGACAAAAGAAAAAAATAAAACAGAAAACCTAGATTTCCTGAAAATTTAAAAATTTTGTTCATCAGAAGGCAGGATCAACAGAGTAAAAAGATCACCCCCAGAATGGGAGGGAATATTTGAAAATCAACAAGGGTTGACTATAGAGAACTCTGAAAACTCCATGACAAAAATCAAACAACCTGGTTTTAAACATGGACAAAAGACTTTACTAGACATTTCTCCAAAAAAGATACACAAATGGCCAATAAGCACATAAGGATACCCGACATCACTAATCACTAGGGAAATGTAAATCAAACCTACAGTGAGATACTCACACCCATTAAGGTGGCAGCCATCAGAAAGAAAATGACTAGCGTTGGAGAGGGTATGTAGAATTTGGAACCCCTGTGCCCTGTTGGTGGGAATGCAAAATGTTACAGCCAGTGTGGAAAATAGTGTGGCGTTTCCTCAAAAAATTACAAATAAAACTATCGTGTTCCATTTCTGGGTATATGCTCAAAGAATTGAAAGCAGGATCTTGAAGAGATATTTGTACACCCATCTATAGCAACATTATTCACAGCAGCTAAAACATGGGGGCAACCCAAGGGTCCCCCAGTGGGAGTGGAGAAACAAAATGTAGTATATACATACAATGGAATCTCACTCAGCTTTAAAAAGGAAATTCCGATACATATGCTACGACACGGTTAACCTGGAGAATATTGCGCTATGTGAAATAAGCTAGTTGCAAAAAGACAAATTCTGTGTGACTCCACTTACATGAGTTAGTGTAGACAGAATCATAGAGACAGACAGTAGGGCTAGGGAGAAAGGGAAATAGGAAGTTAATTGCTTAAAGGGCATGGAGTTTTGGTTTTAAAAGATAAAAAGAGGGACACCTGGGCGGCTCAGTCCGTGTGTCTCCACCTTTGACTTAGGTCATGATCTCGCGGTTCACGAGTTTGAACCCCACATCGGGCTCTATGCTGACAGTGCGGAGCCTGCTTGGGGTTCTCCGTCTGTCCCTCTTCCTCTGCCCCTCCCCCCCTCTCTCCCTCTCCCTCTCCCTCTCAAAATAAATAAACTTTAAAAAATAAAAGATAAAAAGGGTTATAGAGATGGATGGTGGTGCTGGTTGCCCAATGTTATGAGTGTATTTAATACACCTGAACACACTTAACACTAGTCAAGATAGTACTCTGTGCTGACAGCTCGGAGCCCGCTTCAGATTCTGTGTCTCCCTCTCTCTCTGCCCTTTCCCTGATTCTCTCTCTCTCTCTCTCTCTCTCTCTCTCTCTCTCAAAAATAAAGAAACATAACAAATTTTTAAAAAACTAGTTAAGAGGGGCGCCTGGGTGGCTCAGTGGGTTGAACGACCGACTTTGTCTCAGGTCATGATCTCGCACTCTGTGAGTTCGAGCCCCGCGTCGGGCTCTGTGCTGACAGCTCAGAGCCTGGAGCCCGTTTCAGATTCTGTGCCTCCCTCTCTCTGCCCCTGCCCCGCTCATGCTCTGTCTCTCTCTGTCTCAGAAATAAATAAACATAAAAAATTTAAAAAAAAAGTAAATATAGTAGAAGAAGAAGAGGAGGAGGAGGAGGAAGATCTTGCTCGGTGAACCTAACAGCTACTTGCTGTGCCTTCACTGCGCAAGTGCAGGCCTCTGCCCCCAACACACCACGGAGGCCTGTTCTTTCTCTGGGCTCGTCTCTCCGATACCCGGAAATACCGTTGACCGTAGAACAACATGGCTGTGAACCCCGCGAATCCACTTAACACGCAGATTTTTTTCGATACGTGCAATATAGTACCGTAACTGTATCTTCTCTTGTGATTTTCTTAAGCTTAAGCTCTTTCTCTCTAGCTTACTTTATTGTAAGGATATAACAGACGATGCATGTACAAAATACGTGTCGTTTGTGTTATCAGTAAGGCTTCCAGTCAACGGTAGGCTGTTCGTCGTTAAGTTTGGGGGAGTCCAAAGTCATAAGCAGAGTTTTGACTGTGTGGAGGGTTGATGCCCCAAACTCCTGCATAGTTCAGGGGGCAACCGTAATCACCCTGAGTCTTCCTGCAGAATAGGGTCTTTAATTCCTTTGAAAAAAATATTAATAGGATACTAAATAGATTACAATTGATAATGATGATAGTCACTGAAACCTACTTAGTTAGCCGCAGATGGAGGTTGTTGGAGGATGAACACATTATTTTGAACCCTATTTGGGTAACCAGATAATAGACTAGAGGAGGTTTCTTTTTCTTTTTCTTTTTTTTTTTAAAGTTTACTTATTGTGAGAGCGAGAGTGAGAAAGGGTGCACACGTGAGCCGGGGAGGGGCAGAGAGAGAGGGAGAGAGAGAAGTTTCTTTTTAAAGCAGCATTCCAGCGAATACACGGAAACGGGATGCTACTATTCGTTTTTGACCGTGTTTCAGCCCCTGATGAATGGGAATCGGACGGACGTATAATGACATGTATCCGTAATTATGGTATTGGAGTAGTTTCACTGCCCTAGAAATCCTCTCTGTTCCATTTACTGATTCCCTCCCCCAACGGTGCCTGGCAACCACTGATTTTTTTTTTTTTTAAATTGATCTTTTACCATCTCCATAGTGTTGCCTTCTCCAGAACGCCATACAGCTGGAATCCTACAATATGTCGCCTTTTGACTTAGTAATATGCATTTAAGTTTCCTCTATGTCTTTTTGTGGCTTGGTAGCTCCTTTCTTTTTAGCAGTGACTAATATCCCGTTGTCTGGACGGTCCCACAGTTGATGTACACAATGACCTACTGAAGAACATTTTGCTTGCTTCCGACACGTGTCGGTTATGTCTAAAGCTGCTGTAAACACTTGTGTACGGATTTTTGTGTGGACAGAAGTTTTCAACTCTTTGGGGTAAATACCAAGGAGCGTGACTGGTGGAACGTATGGCAAGGGTGTGTTTCGTTTCGGAAGAACCGGCCGAACTGTCTTGTGGAGCAGCTGTGCCGTGTGGCCTTCCCACCGGCGACAAATGAGACTTCCTGATGCTCCCATCCCCGCCAGGATCTGGTGCCGTAGGGTTCAGGATTTTGGCTGGCCTGATCTGGCGTTTCCCTGGCGAGATAAGATGTGGAGCATCTTTCCCTGTGCTTGCTTGCTGCCTGTACATCTTCTTAGGTTTGGGTTTTTTTTTTTCCCGAGAGAGCGAGCCTGTGCACGCAAGTGGGGGAGGGGCAGAGAGAGGGAGAGACAGCATTCCACGCAGGCTCCACGCCATCAGTGCAGAGCCAGATGCGGGACGCGAGCCCACGAACCTCGAGACCGTGACCTGAGCAGAGATCATGAGTCGTTCACCCAACCTACTGAGCCACCCAGGTGCCCCGGCCACCTGCACGTCTTCTGTGCTGAGTTGTCTGTTATGGTCTTAGGCCCGTATTTTAAATGTTTTTCATTTTTCTTCCTGTCGAGTTATAAGAGTTCTTGGTATATTCTGGATAGCAGTCTGTTATCAGATATGTCTTTTGGAAATATTTTCTCCTGTTCTGTGTCTTGTCTTCTCATGCTGTTGTGACACTGCCTTTTGCTGAGCAGCAGTTTTTACTTGGGGGGGGGGGGGCACGTGGGTGGCTCAGTCGGTTAAGCATCTGACTCTTGATTCCAACTCAGGTCATGATCTCAGGGTCGTGAGATCAAGCCCTGCATCGGGCTCTGCACTGAGCAGTGGAGCCTGTTTAAATTCCCACCCATCCCCCGACCCTCTCCCCCGCTTGAGCTCTAACTAGCTTTCTCTCACTCTCTCTCTGTGCTAAAAACGACAAAAAAAAAAAAAAAAAAAAAAAAGTTTTTAATTGTGGTGAAGTCCAGCTCATCAGTCATTTCTTCCATTGATTGTGTCCCTGGTATTTTGTCTAAAAGTGCGTCCCTGTGTCCAAGGTCACCTTGGTTTTCTCCAGTGTCATCTCATAGGAGTTTTAGAGGTTTGTGTTTTGTGTTGAGATGTATGATCCGTTTTGAGTTAAATTTTGTGACAGGTATAAGGTCTGGGTCTAGATTCATTTTTCTGCGCATGGACCTCAAGTAGTTCTAGCACCATTTGTTGAACAAACTGCCTTTGCATTTGTTAAAAATTAGTTGGCTGTATCTATGTGGGCCCATTTCTGAGCTATTTGTCTGTATTTTTGCCACTTCCCGATCTCGATTACTATAGTTTTACAGTAAGTCTTTTTTTCTAATGTTTGTTTTTTTTTCCAATATATGAAATTTATTGTCAAATTGGTTTCCATACAACACCCAGTGCTCATCCCAAAAGGTGCCCTCCTCAATACCCATCCCCCACCCTCCCCTCCCTCCCACCCCCATCAACCCTCAGTTTGTTCTCAGTTTTTAAGAGTCTCTTATGCTTTGGCTCTCTCCCACTCTAACCTCTTTTTTTTTTTTTTTTTTTTTTTCCTTCCCCTCCCCCATGGGTTTCTGTTAAGTTTCTCAGGATCCACATAAGAGTGAAACCATATGGTATCTGTCTTTCTCTGTGTGGCTTATTTCACTTAGCATCACACTCTCCAGTTCCATCCATGTTGCTACAAAGGGCCATATTTCATTCTTTCTCATTGCCACGTAGTACTCCATTGTGTATAGAAACCACAATTTCTTTATCCATTCATCAGTTGATGGACATTTAGGCTCTTTCCATAATTTGGCTGTTGTTGAGAGTGCTGCTATAAACATTGGGGTACAAGTGCCCCTATGCATCAGTACTCCTGTATCCCTCGGGTAAATTCCTAGCAGTGCTACTGCTGGGTCATAGGGTAGATCTATTTTTAATTTTTTGAGGCACCTCCACACTGTTTTCCAGAGCGGCTGCACCAATTTGCATTCCCACCAACAGTGCAAGAGGGTTCCTGTTTCTCCACATCCTCTCCAGCATCTAGAGTCTCCTGATTTGTTCATTTTGGCCACTCTGACTGGCGTGAGGCGGTATCTGAGTGTGGTTTTGATTTGTATTTCCCTGATGAGGAGCGATGTTGAACATCTTTTCATGTGCCTGTTGGCCATCCGGATGTCTTCTTTAGAGAAGTGTCTATTCATGTTTTCTGCCCATTTCTTCACTGGGTTATTTGTTTTTCGGGTGTGGAGTTTGGTGAGCTCTTTATAGATTTTGGATACTAGCCCTTTGTCCGATATGTCATTTGCAAATATCTTTTCCCATTCCGTTGGTTGCCTTTTAGTTTTGTTGGTTGTTTCCTTTGCTGTGCAGCAGCTTTTTATCTTCATAAGGTCCCAGTAATTCATTTTTGCTTTTAATTCCCTTGCCTTTGGGGATGTGTCGAGTAAGAGATTGCTACGGCTGAGGTCAGAGAGGTCCTTTCCTGCTTTCTCCTCTAGGGTTTTGATGGTTTCCTGTCTCACATTCAGGTTCTTTATCCATTTTGAGTTTATTTTTGTGAATGGTGTGAGAAAGTGGTCTAGTTTCAACCTTCTGCATGTTGCTGTCCAGTTCTCCCAGCACCATTTGTTAAAGAGACTGTCTTTTTTCCATTGGATGTTCTTTCCTGCTTTGTCAAAGATGAGTTGGCCATACGTTTGTGGGTCTAGTTCTGGGGTTTCTATTCTATTCCGTTGGTCTATGTGTCTGTTTTTGTGCCAATACCATGCTGTCTTGATGATGACAGCTTTGTAGTAGAGGCTAAAGTCTGGGATTGTGATGCCTCATGCTTTTGTCTTCTTCAAAATTACTTTGGCTATTCGGGGCCTTGTGTGGTTCCATATGAATTTTAGGATTGCTTGTTCTAGTTTCGAGAAGAATGCTGGTGCAATTTTGATTGGGATTGCATTGAATGTGTAGATAGCTTTGGGTAATATTGACATTTTGACAATATTTATTCTTCCAATCCATGAGCAGGGAATGTCTTTCCATTTCTTTATATCTTCTTCAATTACCTTCATAAGCTTTCTATAGTTTTCAGCATACAGATCTTTTACATCTTTGGTTTGTTTGTTTATTTTTGAGAGAGAGAGAGAGAGAGCACAGGCAGAGGAAGGACAGAGAGAGAGAGAATCCAGAACAGGATCCGGGTTCTGAGCTGTCAGCACAGAGCCCAACTTGGGGCTCAAACTCACGAACTGCGAGATCATGACCTGAGCTGAAGTCGGACGCTTAACCGTCTGAGCCACCCAGGAGCCCTCCTTTACCGTAAGTCTGAAAATTACATGCATCAGCCCTCCAACTTTGTTCTCGTTTAATATTGGGTTGGCTTCTCTGGGTCTTTTGCTTCTGCACATAAATTTTGGAATTTGTTTGTCGGTATCCACAGAATAATTGCCGAGGCTTTGATTACGACTGCAGTGAATCAAGTTGGGAGGTCAAGTCGGTAGAAACTGACCATCTGACAATAGTGAGTCTCTCACTTCCCGCACATGGAGAGCTCTCCGCTTACTTCGTTCTTCTTTGATTTTGACCAAAGGAGGTTCCTCACGTAGTTTTCCTCACGTAGATCTTGTACATAGTTCGTTAGATTTATACCCTAAGTATTTCATTTTGGAGCGCTGACGTAAATAGTATTTTGGAGTGCTAACGGAAATAGTCTTGCGAGTGTGCGTGTACGTGTGAGTTTATCACACTCCACTTGTTCGTTGCTGGGACGTGGGTAAAGCAGTTTACTTTTTGTATTTTAAAACTGTGTCCTGCAAGCTTGCTATGATTGCTCATTAGCTCTCAGAGTTTGTGGTTTTTTCCCCCCATTCTTTTGGATTTCCTACATGCATGATCATGTCATCTAGATGCAAACAAAGACAATTTTATGTCTTCCTTCCCAATCTGTGTACCTTTTATTTCCTTTTCTCATCGTGTTGCATTAACTAGGATTTCCAGTAGAGTGTTGAAAAGCAGTGGTGAGAAGGGACGTGCCCCCGTTATACCTGATTTTAGTGGAAACGCTTTGAGTTTCTCTCCATTCGGTGTAAGGTCAGCTGTGGGAGGAATGGGTTGCAGATATCCTTTATAAAGTTGAGGAAGTTCTCCTTCATCCCTGGTTTACTAAGAGTTTTTATCATGAACGGTGCTGAATTTTGACACATGGCTCTTCTGCACTTATTGATTAATACAGTCATGTGATTTTTTTCATCTAATATGATCACGTGGGAATGCATCACATCCATTGATTTTCAAATGATGAACCAAGTTTCCTTGCGCCCCTGGGATAAACCCCCTCAGGTCATAGTGTATAATTCTTTCTATACATCATTGGATTCGGTAGGCTATTTTTAACAGTTGACCTAGAGTTTGCAACATACAGTTACAACGAATCCAGATCCACTTTAAGTAGCACTGTTCTGCTCTACCCCATCACAGGTGGTGCAAGAAACTGTTCCTTAATCTTTCCTCCCATCCTTGTGTTGCTATGCCATTCATTTCACCTCTACACAATCATAAGTAAGCACATGCATATACATTAACACGCATAACTGAATACATTATTGCTGTTACTGTTTTGAACAAAGTATTAAGATCTGTTATTAAGAATATGAAAAATAAGGGACGCCTGGGTGGCTCAGTCGATTAAGTGTCTGACTTCAGCTCAGGTCATGATCTCACGGTCCGTGAGTTCGAGCCCCGCGTCGGGCTCTGTGCTGACAGCTCGGAGCCTGGAGCCTGCTTCGGATTCTGTGTCTCCCTCTCTCTCCGCCCCTCCCCTGCTTGTGCTCTGTCTCTATCTTTCAAAAATGAATAAATGTTAAAAAAAAAATTTATTTGTTCAAATTCTAGTTGGTTAGCATACAGTGGTATTGGTTTCGGGAGTAGAACCCAGTGATTCGTCACTTACATACGACACCCAGTGCCTGTCCCAGCACGTACGTGCCCTCCTGAGTGCCCATCCCCCATCTAGCCCATCCCCCACCTCCTCCCCTCCACAAACCCTGCTTGTTCTCCGTATTTAAGAGTCTCTAATGGTTTGCCTGCCTCTCTGTTTTTATCTTATTTTCCTTTCCCTCCCCGTGTTTGTCTGTTGTGTTTCTGAGAAGATCCTTATTTCCCCTTCACACTGTACAGACTTGTAGATCGGTGGGGTTTCTTGCCTCTCAACACTTTGCAACATTTCGTTTTATTCTCTTCTTGCTTGCGTGGTTTCTGAGGAGAAGTCAAATCTAATTCTTTTTTTTCTTTTTTTATGAGTGGTAAGCTCTTTGGTAAATATATTTTTATTTTATTTTATTTTTTAAAATGCACATCCAAGTTAGTTAGCCTCTAGCGCCACGATGGTTTCAGGAGTAGATGCCTCAGTGCCCCTCCCCCATTTGGTCCCTCCCCCCTCCCACAGCCCCTCCAGCAGCCCTCAGTTTGTTCTCCATATTTGTGAGTCTCTTCTGTTTCGTCCCCCTCCCTGTTTTTATATGATTTTTGTTTCCCTTCCCTTGTGTTCCTCTGTTTTGTCTCTTAAAGTCCTCATACGAGTGAAGTCATAGGATTTTTGTCTTTCTCTGACTAATTTCAGTTAGCATAATACCCTCCAATTCCATCCACGAAGTTGCCAATGGCAAGATTTCATTCTTTTTGATTGCCGAGTAGTACTCCATTGTATATATAGACCACATCTTCTTTCTCCATTCATCCATCGATGGACATTTGGGCTCTTTCCATACTTTGGCTACTGTTGATCGTGCTGCTGTAAACACGGGGGTGCATGTGTCCCCTCGAAATGGCACCCCTGTATCCCTTGGATAAATGCCTAGTGGTGCAATTGCTGGGTCGTAGGGTAGTTCTATTTTTAGTTTTTTGAGGACCCTCCATCCTGTTTTCCAGAGTGGCCGCACCAGTTTACGTTCCCCAAATATAATTCTTACCTTTGGCCTCTATAGGTAAGATGGGTTTTTTCCCTCCAGCTCTTTTAAGGATTTTTCCTATTCATCTTTGATTTTCTGAAAATCAGAATTTGAAATGATACGCCCAAGTGTAGTTTTCTGTTTTGTTTGTTTGCCACTTAACCTGCTTAGTGTTCTCTGAGCTTCCTGAGTGTGTGGTTTTCTGTCTGACATTAATCTGGGGGAACTTCTCAGTCGTCATTGTTTCAAATATTTTTGCCGTTTCTTTCTTCTCCATCTAGAATCCCCATCACACGTGACACTGTTAATTCTCTTTGCATTTCTGTTTTTGAGGATCCTACTGAGATGTCCTCAGCTGGGAGACTGTCGTCAGTCGTGCCCAGTCAGCTAGTAAGCCCATCAGAGACATTCTTCGTTTCAGTGTTTTCTTAATCTCTACCATTTCTTTTGGTTCCTCCTTAGGATTTCCATCCCTGCCACACTGCCTACCTGTTCTTGTGCACTGCCTACGTAATCTGATAGTGCCCGTAGCACGGGCACACGTCAGGGGCCTTGTGGGGCTGGTTCCAGACAGACCACCATAACAAAGAGAATACTGCAGTAAAGCGAGTGAAATGATGTGTTGGTTTCCTAGTGCATATAAAACTTACGTTTACGGTATAACATAGTCTATTAAGTGTGCGAGAGCATTACTTCTGCAAAAACGATGCACATACCCTAATTTAAGATACGTCATGCGGGGGCGCCTGGGTGGCTCGGTCGGTTAAGCATCCATTTTCAGCTCAGGTCACGATCTCACAGTTTGTGGGTTTGAGCCCCGCGTCGGGCTCTGTGCTGACGGCTCGGAGCCCGGAGCCTGCTTCGGATTCTGTGTCTCCCTCTCTCTCTGCCCCTCCCCCGCTTGTGCTCTGTCTCCGCCTCTCAAAAGTAAACATTAAAACATGTAAATAAGTAAAATACTTCATGCTAAAAAATGCTAACCATAATCTGAGCTTTCAGCAAGTTGTGACCACTGATCATAGATTACCGTAACAAATATAATAATAATGAAAGAGCTGAAAATAATTGCAAGAGTTACCAACACGTGACACAGAGGCACAAAGTGAGCAAATGCTGTTGGTGAAAATGGCACTGATACACTTGCTCGACACAGGGTTGCCACAAACCTTCGGTTTGTAAAAAAAAAAAAAAAAAAAAAAAAGCAGTATCCACAAAGCACAATAAAAGGAGGTGAGGTATGCCTGTGTGTTTTCTTAATTGTTTAAAATTTCCTGTCTGACAGTTCCAACATCCCTGCTGTGTCTGGTTCCGATGCTGTGTCTCTTCCAAATTTTTTTTTTTTTTTTTTTTTTTTTTTTTTTTGCCTTTAGGTATGCCTCGTCCTTTTCTCTCTCTTTTTTTTAAGAAACAATTTTTTTTTGACCTTGATTTAGTTTTGAGAGAGACAGAGGCAGAGCATGAGTGGGGGAAGGGCAGAGAGAGAGGAAGGCTCCAGGCTCCGAGCTGTCAGCGCAGAGCCCCATGCGGGGCTCGAACCCACAAACCGGGAGATCGTGACCTGAGCTGAAGTCGGACGCTGAACCGACTGAGCCACCCAGGCGCCCCTCTTGTCAATTGGTTTTTAACCTTTCCCTTCCCTGTAGAACGTGGACTCCAAGTGGGCAGGGACTGTGTCTGCTTGTTCACCTGTCTTCTCAGGCGCTTGGAGTCGTGTCTCGTAACATGGAACGCTCGAGTCATAGTTGCTGAATGAACCAGTGAATAATACCTAGAGCCAGCCTGTCTTCTGGAAAGGTTGGGCCGATTGACACTTCGAGCAGCCATGCCTGAGCACGCTGACTTTTCTCCTGGGAATTCAGTCTTTTAAAATCTTTGGTATGCACGTCTTTCACACATGTATCACGCTTCCGTTGTCCTATCTTTTCAGAATTGTTTGTTTATGTCATTTTTTTCAGGCTTCCGTCAGGGTGTCCATCTTGTATTCATCTCTAAGAACTCTTCAGCATAAATGGGGTACCAGCGCTCTGTGTGACCTGGGGGTTACAAATCCCCCCGCCCCCACCTGTCATTAGTCCCTTGATCTTGCTTGGAGAGATTCTGATGGTTCGGCTTATTTTTGTGCTGTGGATGTTTAGTATGTGAACGTGCCTTTATTTATGACGTTGAATTTTAGTGTCACGGTTGGAAAGGCATTTGCCAACTCTCTAATTCTTTCAGTCGCCAATATTTTTTGCCAGCTCTTGAATGGTTTCCTTCCCCCCGCCCCCCTTAAATCCTTGTCCATATAGAATACATACTAATGTAAGGAATGAGGCAGGAATCTGGCATTTCTGGGTCCTGCCTGTCCATTGTATTTTCTCTCTTTCACGTCCCTGTGGGGCGACCCGTCATTGCAGTGTCGGGTGGAGTGAGCCCATCTAGCACGCATGCTTGATCCATGTCTGGTCCATCAGACTGTTCCGTCTCTCTAGCCACAGTGATTGGTCCAGGGAAGGGCTTGTCGTACAGGTTGGGCCAATCAGAATTTCTGCCTACGATTGGATTTTTTTCTCTCCTACCACAACGATTAGGAAAGAACCACTGTCTTTAGGCTTAAATCTTCAAGGTGCTATGTGTGTTGGTTATTGGAAGTTACCACACACACATCGGGAGAGCTTCTGGGAGAGATGGAAAGAAAGATAGAGATCTGATGACATTATCTGAGCACCTAGATCCAACTGTCCTACTATCCACTAGACTTTTGAGTTACTGGAACCAATATGTTCGCTCGTTCGTTCGTTCATTCCTTCCTTCCTTCCATTCTTTCTTTTCTCCTTCCTTCCTTCCTTCCTTCCTTCCTTCCTTCCTTCCTTCTTTTCTGCTTCCTTCCTTTCTTCCTTTCTTTTCGCCTTCCTTCCTTCCTTCCTTCCTTCCTTCTTTTCTCCTTCCTTCCTTTCTTCCTTTCTTTTCTCCTTCCTTCCTTCCTTCCTTCCATTCTTTCTTTTCTCCTTCCTTCCTTCCTTCCTTCCTTCTTTTCTCCTTCCTTCCTTCCTTCCTTCCTTCTTCCCTCCTTCCTTCCTTCCTTCTTTTCTCCTTCCTTCCTTTCTTCCCTCCTTCCTTCCTTCCTTCCTTCCTTCTTTTCTCCTTCCTTCCTTCCTTCCATTCTTTCTTTTCTCCTTCCTTCCTTCCTTCCTTCCTTCCTTCCTTCTTTTCTCCTTCCTTCCTTCCATTCTTTCTTTTCTCCTTCCTTCCTTCCTTCCTTCCTTCCTTCCTTCTTTTCTTCTTCCTTCCTTCCATTCTTTCTTTTTTCCTTCCTTCTTTCCTTCCTTCCTTCCTTCCTTCCTTCCTTCTTTTCTCCTTCCTTCCTTCCTTCCTTCCTTCCTTCCTTCCTTCCTTCTTTTCTCCTTCCTTCCTTCCTTCCATTCTTTCTTTTCTCCTTCCTTCCTTCCTTCCTTCCTTCCTTCTTTTCTCCTTCCTTCCTTCCATTCTTTCTTTTCTCCTTCCTTCCTTCCTTCCTTCCTTCCTTCTTTTCTCCTTCCTTCCTTCCATTCTTTCTTTTCTCCTTCCTTCCTTCCTTCCTTCTTTTCTTCTTCCTTCCTTCCATTCTTTCTTTTTTCCTTCCTTCCTTCCTTCCTTCCTTCCTTCTTTTCTCCTTCCTTCCTTCCTTCCTTCCATTCTTTCTTTTTTCCTTCCTTCTTTCCTTCTTTCCTTCTTTCCTTCCTTCCTTCCTTCCTTCCTTCCTTCCTTCCTTCTTTTCTCCTTCCTTCCTTCCTTCCATTCTTTCTTTTTTCCTTCCTTCTTTCCTTCCTTCCTTCCTTCCTTCTTTCTTTTCTCCTTCCTTCCTTCCTTCCTTCCATTCTTTCTTTTTTCCTTCCTTCTTTCCTTCTTTCCTTCTTTCCTTCTTTCCTTCCTTCCTTCCTTGCTTCTTTTCTCCTTCCTTCCTTTCTTCCTTTCTTTACTCCTTCCTTCTTTCCTTCCTTCCTTCCTTTCTTTCTTTTCTCCTTCCTTCCTTTCTTCCTTTCTTTACTCCTTCCTTCCTTCCTTCCTTCCTTCCTTCCTTCCTTCCTTCCTTCCTTCCAGAGAAGGGTGTGAGTGAGCAGAGGGAGAGAGCAAGAATCCCGACCAGGCTGCATGCTCAGCATGGAGCCTAATGGGGGCTTGGTCTTCCCACTGTGAGATCATGACCTGAGCAGAAATCAAGAGTCAGAAGCTCAACTGACTGAGCCACCCAGGTGCCCCCAAAGCATTCCTTTCCCCCCCCCCCCCAAAAAATTAGCCTCAACTGAGTGTCTGTCACTTACAGTCAGAAGCATCCTGGATATATGACCTTACTTTGTACATCAAACACTAAGCTAGAGATTAGTGTTTAGATTAGATTAGACTAATATTAGCCTATTAGTCTAATAGATTAGACTAATCTATTGCTCTATCTGCCCAGAAGAGTGTCCGTTCCTTCCTCTCCGCCCACTTCCTCCCAACTTGTTCTGGGAAAGTTTTTTCTTCTATTCCTGCCTTGTGGTTTGAATAGAAGCTGTCGGGGGTATGTAGGTGGCTCAGTCGGTTGAGCATCCAACTGGCTGAGTGACCGACTCTTGATTTCAGCTCATGTCATAATCATAGGATCATGGGATTGAGCCCCACGTTGGTCTCCTTTTTGAGCACGGAGCCAGCTTAAGATATTTTCTCTCTCTCTCTCTCTGCGCCTCTCCCCCACTCATGCGCACTTTGTCTGAAATGAAATGGAATGGAATGGAATAAAGTAAAAGCTGTCATTTTATAGGTCCACCTTCCCACTCACCTTTGATTGGTCCAGGAAAGGCTCCTGATTCAAGCCTGGCCTATCTTCCATTCTTGAGGGTTTTTTTCCCCGACGAGTTGGGAGATGAGATGCAGTCCATTAAAATAATCGATTACTTTCTGGCAGAACAGGAATATATACGTATTTGTCCGCATCCAAAAGATACTAACAGATATGCAGTAAAAATCTCTACAAGCAACTCTTGAAAATCAATAAGAAAGCTATAGAAACCCCAATAGAAAAACTATGAACAAGCAATTTAGAGAAGAAGAAACCTAAAATCAATAAACATAGAGAGAGATACTTAAACTCATTAGAAATCCGAGAACTACAATTTAGAGCAGTAATAGCTATCATTTTACACCTATTTGGCAAAATTTTCAAAACTGGTTATTGTCAAGCATCGGCAAGATGTGGGTACAAATGCCCGTAGCGTAGGCTGGAGCAGCCGTTGTGGAGAATGATCTGGTCCTCTCAGTGAAATTAAATACGTGCCTGCCTGCCCAGAAGCCCCACTCCTGGGCGCACGTCCGAAGCGGTGGTCCAGTGGGCCTGTGGGGGACACGTACGGGAGTGTTCATCAAGGTTTGGGGTGGCGGGGGGGTGAAGGCAGCATCAGGGCGTGTGGGACCACTCGCCGGGACCGTCCGTGACTGTTTCGACTCTCTTTCTATAGCTGCCTGGTAGGACTGAACTTCCCTGCCGTTAACAGTTAGGTAGAACCACGTGACACGCTCTGGCCATCGGAATGCCGGCAGAGGGGATGTGTGTCACCTCCGGACGGGACTCAAGTCAGTGCCTGCTTTGCTGTGTTCTTTTACCTCCGGCGTGGCACCTGGCAGCGATAGAGCTGATGCATCGGTCTCTGGGCGATTCCAGTGAGCAAAGCCCTCCTGCAGTCTGTAGTGGGCAGGCAGTATGAATGAGAAGTAAGCCTTTGTGGCTTTCAACCATTTCAGTCTGGGGCATATTTGTTACCGTCGTGTAAGCGACGCTGACGGGTGCAGTGGCCACAGGTAGACGTTGGAAGCTGTGCACTAGGGCACACACAGCAGTGTGCAGAGGTCTTACAAAGAGTTCTGGGTAGGGGAGAAGCTGAACGAGATCTCTCCCACAACACCATTTACCTCAGTTAAAAATAATGTGCCCCAAACAGTTCACGCATTTTTCCCAGAACACGTAACACACAAAAGGCTATGCCTCGAACATACTACAATTGCTGCTGATGGTGGGAAGGGAGATACAGCCGAGGGGGCACGAGTAAATCACCGAAACGTGACCTTGCACAGGCCAGCGAGGGCCTGGCCGGGACCTGGGGTGACAGCTCAACTCTTCTCCCGAGTTCCACTAAAGGGAAAACGACTTCCCCCTTGGAGCCCCCTCCTGAAACCATCTAATCATGCCTTGTTTACTGTGTATCCTGTTAGGGAGTTTATATCATAAATCTAGTGTAGTGTAGAATGGTAAGTTACATATACCTTAATATGTAATATAGCATCTTACACATGTGTCATTATATGAGCTATGTAAATATGTAACAACGTCAGAATATAACACAATTTAATCTACAGTAAGATGAAATTTATGATGTAGTATAGCGTATAAATTGTGTATAATTACATACAAACCATATTACAGAAATACATCCGTAGCGATGTGTTATGAATAATTTGTACTATCTTGCGACACGGCACAAATAGTATGTGAAATCTCTGAAAATTGATAAAAGTATTAAAAAGTATATGGCCCATTGTAAACACTCAGGAAATACAGAGTTTTACTATTACAGTCGTATGTACATGAGTAGCAAAATACTGAACGGTACTGGCACATGGTAAGTCCTCTGTCAGTGGTGGCTTGTATCACCACGGTCGTACCCATGTGAGTCCTTAGCACGGTGCCGACTCAGTAGGTGTTAAGTCTAATTACAGTACACGCAGCGACTATTCTTTGGGGTTTTCCTAAGCTGTACGATCATATCATCCACAGGTAATGATGGCATTTCCTTCTACTTCCTCAGGTTTTTAATTCCAATAGTAATTATTATGTTTGTGGAATCGTACTGGAAGTGTAACCAGACCTTCCAGAGTGGAATTAAATAGCAGTGATGAGAGCAGGCACTGTTTTCGTTGCTCCTGACTTCAAGAATGGTGAGCATATCACTGGCTGCTGGACCCATGCTCACTTGGGAGATGTATCCATGACGTGAAAGAGATATCCCTTTTATTACTCTCCTGCCGAGGGCTTTAAAAAACAACCAGGAAGGGACCCAAAGTTCTCCAATGTCTTTTTTAAAAATATATATATATAATTAACTGTCAGGTTAGCTAACACACAGCGTATACAGTGTGCTCTTGGTTTCAGGAGTAGATTCCTGTGATTCATGACTTACGTACAACACCCAGTGCTCATCCCAACAGGTGCCCTCCTCAGTGCCCATCCCCCATTTTCCCCTCTCCCCCGCGCCTCCCCCCCAATCAACCCTGTTTATTCTCTGTATTTAAGAGTCTCTTACGGTTTGCCTCCCTCTCTGTTTGAAACTATTTTTTCCCCTTCCCTTCCCCCATGGTCTTCTGTTAAGTTTCTCAAGTTTCACATATGAGTGAGAGCATATGATATCTGTCTTTCTCTGCCTGACTTATTTCACTCAGCATAGTACCCTCCAGTTCCATCCACGTTGCTACAGATGGCATGATTTCATTCTTTCCCATTGTCAAGTAGTATTCCATTGTGTATATAAACCACATCTTCTTTATCCATTCATCAGTTGATGGGCATGTGGGCTCTTCCATGATTTGGCTATTGTTGAAAGCGCTGCTGTAAACATTGGGGTACATATGCCCCTGTGAATCCGCACTTCTGTATCCTTTGGATAAATTCCTAGTAGTGCTATTGCTGGGTTGTAGGGTAGTTCTATTTGTAATTTTTTGAGGAACCTCCACACTTTTCCAGAGCAGCCGCATCGGTTTGCATTCCCACCAACAGTGCAAGAGGGTTCCTGTTTCTCCACATAGTCGCCAACGTCTGTTGTTTCCTGAGTTAATGGTAGCCACTCTGACCAGTGTGAGGTGGTGTCTCAGTGTGGTTTTGATTTGTATTTGCCTGATGATGAGTGATGTTGGGCATCTTGTCATGTGTCTGTTGGCCATCTGGGTCTCTTCTTTGGAGAAGTGTCTATTCATGTCTTTTGCCCATTTCTCCACTGGATTATTTGTTTTTCGGGTGTTGAGTTTAGCCTCCACTACATCATTGCTTTACATCATTACATTACTAGTGTAGTCATCAAGACAGTATGGTTCTGGCACAAGAACAGACACACAGACCAATGGAATAGAATAGAGAACCCGGAATTGGACCCACAAATGTATGGCCAGCTAACCTTTGACAAGGCAGGAAAGAGTGTCCGATGACAAAATGACATTCTCTTTAGCAAATGGTCCTGGGAGAACTGGACAGCAACATGCAGAAGAATGAAACTAGACCACTTTCTCACACCAGACACAAAAATAAACTCAAAATGGATGAACGACCTAAATGGGAGACAGGAAACCATCAAAACCCTACAGGAGAAAACAGGCAGCAACCTCTTTGACCTCAGCCGCGGCAATTTCTTGCCCGACATATCTCTGAAAGGAAGGGAAATAAAAGCAAAAATGACCTACTGGGACCTCATCAAGATAAAAAGCTCCTCCACTGCAAAGGAAACAATCAACAAAACTAAGAGGCAACAGACTGAATGGGAGAAGGTATTTGCAAATGACCTATCGGATAAAGGGTTAGCATCCAAAATCTACAAAGGACTTACCAAACTCAGATGCCTTTTGAACCTTCATTGAGCAGCGTGATGTGTCTGCTCTTTGGACCCATTGATATGGAGAATCCCATTGGCCAGTTTTGCGATCCTGTCCCGTAAACCCCTCTGGCTGTTGTCTGGATCCCATCGTCTCTAATGTAATCCATCTCTCACTTTGTAAGTAGTGTGTCAAGCATCAGGGTCAGAAGACAAAGCCTCACTATCATTTTAGGAAGAACCAAATGGGCAAGAAGCAAGCCTAACACGACAGCATCTTTCTAAATGTTGCCAAGTTGTTGAAGCAGCTTTGACAAACGCAAAGCAGCAGTGGAATGCAAAAGAACTGTGGTCAGAATTGCTTTTTCTACAAGCGGGCATGGGCGGAAACCTAAATGCATCTGAAAGCTCATCTAAATTTAAACTCTTACATTGAAGGTTCGGGTTTCCGAAGATGCACTGAACTATACCTGAAAAAGCCCTTGCCTTGATCACGTGTGCAGGTGAGTTAATTCTATGTGCAAACTTAAAATTCCTAACTGAAGAAGAAGCAGGTGGCCCTTAAGTAGAATTTTTATTTGAGGTAGGTAGGTATAAAGCAAATCCTGGGTTTTTGTTTCTGTCTTTGTTTCTGTCTTTGTTGGGTAGGAAGAAACGCAAGACTGAGCTGTTGATTTCAGCACATCAGCGGGTTTCATTGAGGATTGAACCTTGGTCACGTGGACTCTTATTGTCACAGGCACACACTTGGGACTCCTGTGGCTTCCATATTAGTATTACTACTTAATAAGAGTAAAAAGCCTTAAGGCAAATGATAAGCTACTATTACAACTTCAATTTATTGCTGAAACTATTATAAGAATATTTGAACCTCTATATGAAGATAATGGAAATGTTTGTAGTTGTGGATGGAAGCAATTATAGACTTCTATATGGGGTAATTTCTCAATTGGTTGTATAATAAGCTATAATTTTATGGGTAAAGGTTTAATGCTTTGTTACCATGTACTGTCGTTTTGAATTTAACCTGTATTACCTACTGATTTTTAGATTTTCACTTACTAATTAAGGAAAGACCTCTTCTCTTGTGAAACGTATTCATTTCTGTGTTGGACTTGTGTTCCAGGAGACAAATAAGAATTATTCTAGCTATTCCAGTGACAATAATTCCTTTCTGTGTGAAGGCAAGAAAATGTGAATTT
This sequence comes from Panthera leo, assembly GCF_018350215.1. NCBI lineage: Eukaryota > Metazoa > Chordata > Mammalia > Carnivora > Felidae > Panthera > Panthera leo. Next base: position 4,415,018 of record NC_056681.1, read on the forward strand.
TCCCTTAAAACTTTCTGTATTAACAGTCTGGTTTCTGCCTCACCTGTTAACCATTTTTCTTTAGGAGCCTCTGTTTCTTTGATCCACATCTTTGTATGGCCAATCTATTTGTGACCTGTGTTTTCAGTTTGAAACTAAGGAAAAAATTGTAGCACCAAATTACCCAAATGAAACTATATTGAGGGTTCCTTGAACTTTAGGAGTCTGAGACATTTCACACTTGAGAGGCATCAGAAAAAATGTCATTGTGGACACTGCCAACAGAGGCTGCTTAATAATTGAGAAACACAGAACAGTGGGAGGAGTACTGAATAATTACAGATTTACCAAATACAGTGTGATTTTGTTTTTGCGGTGTGATTTCTAACGGGTCTTCAGATGTTTGCTAAGCACTATTAAATTATAAAACCCTAAAGAATGCAGTTTCACATGCCCTCACTGGCCACTTAGTACAATGTCGAAGGATCCCTCGTTTGAGGGGCTGTTTAGTAATCCCAGCCCTGTGTGCAGTTACCCATTTCTTAAAGTCTTTGTTCACTGAAACCCAATTTAATGGAGACTCTCTCTCTTTCTTTTGAGGTACCCCAACCTTGGTACCACGCAGCATTTTTTTTTTTTTTAATTTCTTCCCTTTTGGAAAAAGATGAGGAACCGATTCTTATCTGTGGCTCATGGATCCTTCTGACAGCTGAACTCAGTTGTTCTCAAACTTGAACTTCATCTCTGAAGCAGCCGTGTGTGTGTGTGTGTGTGTGTGTGTGTGTGTGTGTGTGTGTGAACGGTCTAGGTAAGTGGGGGTTAGGGAAGTCCTATGCTCACCTCCCCGATATCAAGAGCGTCACATTGACGAGCTTATTCGTTTCACCAGAAAGTTGATTGAAATGCCGTCCTGTTTCTCCAGTGGGTTCATTCCACAACTGTCATTCCAACAGGTAGTCTTTCCATCATCATTCACGCTCCTGCTAATCCCACCCCCGAGGCCACCCCTCCCAGCCAAACTCTCCACTTTTGGTTTGTGTTTCTGGAGAACCTCAGTTTGGAAAGGAAGGACCGAGGTGCAAGGCCAGAGGTCCCAGGCGGCATCGTAAAAGTCCTGAATTACAAGCACACATTTGGGTCTCAAGATGTGTGCTTCGGGACATGGGGTACACCAGGGCCTTGCTGGGGGCTGTGCCCTGTGCCTGAGCTCCCCTGTCAGCCCCCACCCTCTGCCCACATTTCTGGGCTCAGGCCAGTGTCACCCCCTCAGACACACTTCCCCGATCACACCTTCTTTTTTTATTTTTCAAATTAAAAAAAAATTTTTAAGTTTATTTATTTATTTTGAGAGAGAGAGAAAGTGGTGGGGAGGAGCAGGGGGCGGGGGTGGCTGGGGGAGAGAATCCCAAGCAGGCTCCACACTGTCAGCACAGAGCCGGGTATGGGGCTCGAACTCCCAAACTGTGAGATCTTGACCTGAGCCGAAATCGAGAGTCAGATGCTTAACTGACTGAGCCACCTGGGCCCCCCTTATTTTATTTGATTTTTCCCTGATCACACCTTCTAAAGTGATGCAGCCACCACCACATCACAGGGCTTCAGGTGGACCTGGTGACCTGCTGAGTCACCTTGATTATTTATTACGTTACCATTTTACTGTCTGAGTTCTCTCTCTAGAACGAGAAGGCTTTCCCTGCCCTGTTTGCAGCCAGCGGTGCCTACACAGCGCCGGGCAGATAGTAAGTGCCCAGTAACTATTTGCCGAGCGGGTGAAATAGTCTGCGCTATGACAGGCAGTGAAAGCATCTTTTTAAGTTTCTATTCAATCCAAATGGTTAACACACAGTGTAATATCAGGTGTACGATACAGCGATTCAGCACCTCCATCCGTCACCCGGTGGTCATCCCGCAAACGCGCTCCTTAAACCCCAACCCCTGCCCGCCTCCCCTCTGGCGACCATCAGTGTGTTCTCTGTAGTTCAGAGTCTGTTTCTTGCTTTGCATCTCTTTCTCTCTCTCTTTTCCCCCTTTGCTCCTTCGTTTTGTTCCATTTATTTATTTATTTTAGAGAGAGAGCGTGCGCGCGCAGGGGAGAGGGACAGAGGAAAAGAGACTGGGAATCCCAAGCAGGCCCCATTCTCAGCTTGGAGCCTGACATGGGGCTTTATCCCACGACCCTGAGATCACGACCTGAGCCAAAACCAAGAGTCAGACGTTCAACCAACTGAGCCACCCAGGCGCCCTCGCTTTTGCTTTTTAAATTCCACCCGTGAGTGAAATCATCCGGTAATTGCCCTTCTCCGGCTTACTTTGCTTTCGCACGCTAATTACCAGCTCCATCCGTGTCCTTGCAAATGGCAAGCGTTCTTTCTTTTTTATGGCTGAATGCTATCCCTGTGTGTTGCTGTGTGTGTGAACCACATCTTCTTTATCGATTCATCGGTCGATGGACATTTGGGCTGTTGGCATCATTTGCCAACTGTCGACAGTGCTGCTGTAAACCTGGAGGAGCACGTATTCCCTTGAACTAGCGTTTTCGTATCCGTCGTGTAAAAACCTAGCAGTGCCAGTGCTGGATCATGGGGAAGTTCTCTTTTTAACTTTTTTCAGCCACCCCAGACTGTTCTCCAGAGCGGCTGCCCCGCGTTGCCTTCCACCAACAGTGCAAGAGGGTCCCCGTTTCTCTGCATCCTCGCCGACACCTGTTGTTTCTCGTGTTTTTAAACTATAGAAAAAATTACTCTTAACAGATTTATGCAGAGGAACTACCAGAATACCGTGTTGATAAAAGACTAACCCCAAACTTGATATCAACAGTCCCCTTGAGCCTGCTTCACTGAGCCCCGTAACAGTGAAATACCACGTTAGGAAAGTACTTTGCCTTCCTCCAGAGGCGTGCTTCGTGAAGACGGGAGCCACATCTGCCTTGGTCACCGTGATCTGCTCTGGTTCTGGTCTCAAGGAGGCACTCACCGAGTTTGCGATTAGAAAACAGTTCTAAGCAGTGTTTTGTCAGTGGGCTGCATCACAGAGTTTATTTCCAATCTACCAATTTGGGGTGGTTTTTTTAAATTAAGCGGGGTACCTGGCTGGCTCAGTAGAGCATGTGACTCTTGACCTTGGGGTCGTGAGTTTGAGCCCCACGTTGGTGTTAGAGATTACTTAAGGAAATAAAAAAATATATAAATAAAAAAAAATAAAGTGTCTTGGGTCAGACTTTAAAATCGCAGGTTCTGGGGGCTCCTGAGTGGCTTAGTCGGTTAAGCATCTGACTTGGCTCAGGTCATGATCTCACGGTTCGTGAGTTTGAGCCCCGCGTCGGGCTCTGTGCTGTCAGTGTGGAGCCTGGAGCCTGCTTCCAATTCTGTGTCTCCCTCTCTGCCCCTCCCTTGCTCGTGCTCTGTCTCTCTCTCAAAAATAAACATATATGTGTGTGTGTGTGTGTGTGTGTGTGTGTGTGTATATATGTATATATATACACACAATAATATATATAATATAAATATATTTTTTGCAAGTTCTGGAGCCTGACTGCCTGGATTTGAATTCCGAGTCTGCATTTTTGGCTGCGTGAACATAAACCAAAGAAATTGTTTGGCTTTTTACTCCTCGGTTTCTTCATCTGTAAAACAGGATACGAATAGCCCCTTGCATTATTCCTTGTAAAACACTTCAACCAGGGTGGACCAGGTAGCATAGTAGCTGTTACTGCAGTCACGGACCAGTGATGTGCTCATGCAGTTCCTAGTCGTAATTGTTTGCAGTGACCGATTGTAACATTGAAAGATTTAAAAATTTCAGGGGCGCCTGGGTGGCTCACTTGGTGAAGCGTCCAACCTCGGCTCAGGTCACGATCTCGCGGTCGGGGAGTTCGAGCCCCGCGTCGGGCTCTGTGCTGACGGCTCAGAGCCTGGAACCTGCTTCGGATTCTGTGTCTCCCTCTCCCTCTGCCCTTCCCCCGCTCACGCTCTGACTCTCTCTGTCTTTCAATGATAAATAAACGTTAAAAAAAAAAAAAAGATGTAAACATTTTAATCTTGAAATTTAGGGGTTTTCATTTTTTTTGGAGATTTCTTGTTTTTTAAAAAAATATTTGTTTTGAGAGCGAGAGAGTGAGTGGGGGCGGGGCAGAGAGAGGGAGACAGAGATCCCAAGCAGGCTCCACGCTGTCAGCACAGAACCTGAGGCGGGGCTCGAACTCACGAACCCTGAGATCGTGACCTGAGCCGAAATCGAGAGTCAGACCCTGAACCGACTGAGCCACCCAGGTATCCCAAGGATTTTTCTTTTTAAATTTTTGGTTGAAATGTCAAGAATATACAGGATGACGTGGGATTGTAATGTACAGCATGGTGAAGATAGTTTACTGTCCTGTATTGTGTGTTTGGAAGCTCCTGAGAGGGTAGGTCTTAAAAGTGGTCATCACAGGAAAAGAAAGGTTTTGTAACTATGAGTGGTGTTGGATGTTGACTAAACTTCCTCTGATGATGGTTTTGGGATATATATACATATATCAAATCATTATGTGGTGCACCTAAAAACGAATACAGTGTTACGTCTGTGATAGCTCAGTAAACAAATTTAGAGAGAATAGTGTAACGAACCCCCATCCGCATCACTCGGTTTCAGCACATATCCAGTCCCAGCCCGTCCCGTTTCGCCTCTGCCCGCCTTGGTGACGTGCTGTAGCTGTGTCGCCCCTTCTGCCAAGAGCTCCTCCCTTCCCAACTCCGTGCTGGGGGGTGTACTACTGGGAGCGATGGGCGTGCTTACGTCGCGGAAATCGGCAAATACTACAGACCAGGACTCCCCTGCCCCCACCTCTGTGCCAGGGAGCCTGCCGTTGGGCCGTTACCGGCATGCCCTTGCTCCCTCTCCCACCCTGCCCTCCACCCGGCTAGATTATCTGGGAGCATCGTTATTTTCTTTCAGTGGGTACACCTAAAAGGTTAGAATTCCTTCAGACCTTTAATTCCCTGTCACACATAAAAGAGTTCATTTTTTTTAGAATGTTTTATTTATTTTGAGAGAGACAGAGAGAGAGAGGGAGGGAGGGAGACAGACTGAGGATGAGCAGGGGAGGGGCAGAGAGACAGGGAGACACGGAATCCGAAGCAGGCTCCAGGCTCTGAGCTGCTGGCACAGAGCCCGACGTGGGGCTCGAACTCACGGACCGGGAGATCATGACCTGAGCTGAAGTCAGACGCTCAACCGACAGAGCCCCCCAGGTGCCCCAAGGACTTCCTTCTTTTTTAAGACTGAGTAGTATTCTGTTGTGTGTCTGTGCAACATTTTCTTTATCCGTTCATCTCTAGACAGACTTAGGTTGTTTCCTTGTCGTGGTTATTGTAACACCAGTGAACACGGGAGAGTAAATCTCTCTTCAAGATACTGATTACATTCCTTTTGGCTCTCTGCCTAGAAGTGGGGTTGCTGGATCATGAGTTCGTTCTGTTTTAATTTTTGAGGTTTTCCGTAACGGCTGTACCAATTTACATTGCCATCAGCAGCGTACAAGGATTTCCTATTCCACACATCCTCATCAACACTTATCTTTTTGCCTTTTGGACAACAGCCGTTCTGATAGGTGTAAGGTGATGTCTTGTGGAAGTTTTGACTTGCATTTCTCTGGTGATCAGTGATATTGAACACCTTTTATATACCTTTCGGTCATTTGTGTTTCTTCTTTTGAGAAATATCTATTCAGGTCCTTTGTCTATTTTGTAATTGGGTTATTTGGGTTTTTTGCTATGATTTTGCATATATATTTTGCCTATTAACCCCTTATCAGATGTATGGTTTGCACATACATTCTCCCGTTCCATAGGTTGGTTGCCTTTTCACTCTGTTCATGGTTTCTGTTGCTCTGCAGAAGGCTTTTAGTTTGATGTCATCCTGTTTGTCTCTGTTGTGCTTTTGCTGGCTGTGCTTTTGGCGATATCCAAAAAATCATTGTCCAAACCAGTCTATAAGCTGTTCCACTATGTTTTCTTCCATTAATTAGAATTGCTCTTACATTTATGTCTTCAATCCATTTTAAGTTGATTTGTGTATATGGTGTGAGATAAGAGTCCAATTTCATTCTTTGGCATGTGGATATCCCGTTTTCCCTATACCCTTTAGTAAAGAGACTGTCCTGTTCTTCATTAGTACTCTTGTCAAAAATCAATTGACCATGGATGTGAGGATTTATTTTGGGGCTCTCTATGCTGTTCTATTGGTCTATATGTCCATTTTTATGTCAGCACCATAGTGTTTTGATTACTGTAGCTTTGTAATATGTTTTGAAATATATTTTAAAGTGTGATGCCTTTAGCGTTTTTCTTCTTATTCGTGATAGCTTTGATTATTTTGAAGTGTTTTGTTCCACAATAATTTTAGGATTTTTTTTCTATTTCTGTAAATAATGCCTTTGGGATTTTGCTAGAGAGTACATTGAATTTGTAGATAATTTGGGGTAGTACAGACATTTTAACAATATTTATTCGCAGTCCATGAACATGGGATGTCTTTCCATTCACCTGTGGTGTCTTTAATTTCCTTCATTAACATTTTATAATTTCAGTGTACCAGTCTTTCACCTCTTTGGTTAAGTTTATACATAAGTATTTTATTTTTTTGTTGTTGTTGCTGTTGTGAATGGGATTTCCTTCCTTCTTTTCTTTTCTTTTCTTTTCTTTTCTTTTCTTTTCTTTTCTTCTCTTTCTTTCTTTCTTTCTTTCTCTTTTCTTTTCTTTTTTTCCAATGTAACATTTTTAATACCCAACGTTTTAAACATAAGGCAAAGTAGTCTTAGGCAGGCAACCACTGCAAAATTTTTAAATGTCCATGGTGATTACACAGGTACGGATCACATGTAGTATTTAGTGTATGGTCAAGCTAATTAAAAAGAAGTCGAAAACAAAGTTAAAGTTAAGAAACAATACTGCTTTGAAAAGCTTCTGATGTTAATTTACTTCTGGACAAATAAGGGGGAAAAGCCATCAGTAGGAACCTATTTTAATTTTAGTCTCTATCCTTAAAATTGCCTAAAAGTTCTTAGAACGCAGAAAAACTAAATTTTGAATGCATTTGTAATAGCTTAACAATTTATGTGCCTTATTAAGATCCTTTAATTGAATGTTTTGAAATCAATCATAATTCACTGCAATGATAAATCAGAAAAAGGAAGCATTTTTAAACGGCCTGTTACTATGGCCTGGCCAAAAGTAATTATCGATTAGTAACAACACATACAACAGATTGAGAAATTAAATCCTCTGCTATATACTTTTAAGTATTTTGTCAGACTTGAGAAATGTTTCTGTCAATAACATTCATTTCCCCACAAATGCAATTCTTTTTTAAACAAGAAAACAGTTCTTTCTGTGCAGATTTTTATGTTTATCAGTGCAAAGTGAAACAAAGCAATCTCAGTAGAAATGGCTTATTACAATGTTATTTTAGAAAGGCTTATGCTTCAAAATGTACTGAAAGATACCCAGTCCAAATCGTGAGAATCATCAACCTTGATGGCTTCTCTGCGGCCACCTTTGTCTCTCCCCGGCCTCCCAGGGGCTTGTCGAGAGAGGCCAGCCCCAGGGGCGCCTGGGTGGCTCAGTCGGTTAAGCAAGCGTCTGACTTCAGCTCAGGTCATCATCTCGCAGTCTATGAGTTCGAGCCCCGCGTCGAGCTCTGTGCCGGCAGCTCAGAGCCTGGAGCCCTGCTTTGGATTCTGCGTCTCCCTCTCTCTCTGCCCCTCCCCTGCTTGCGCGCGCGCTCTCTCTCTCGCTCAAAAATAAACATTAAAAAGAGAGAGAGAGGCCAGCCCCTCATTCATATCACTTGCAGAAGTTTCTCGTCATGTCTTGTCAACTTGTTGAACATCTAGATTCTTAAATAGTTTGTTTCACCTTTTTTTCCCCCAACGCTTGTGTTCCTCTCTTCCGAGCAGCCTTTTTATGTTCATACTCCTTTTGATTTCCAGCGCAGAACACGTCCTTAATTTGTTCCTCATCGACACTGGGAATGGGTTTCAGGAGATTCAGGAAAACGCCACCTGGTCTTCAACCAGCGTGCATTGTGGAAAGGCCGCCATTGAGGCGACTTCAGCGGTTTCCATCAGAAGTTCAGCTGACCCTTTGTTCCCCAGTCAGCCTCACTGCTTATCAGATCTCTCTTTGGTTTCTGCAACCTGAATGAAATTTCATCAGCCACTTTCTCTTGCAGATTGTCCTCTGCGATCTCCTACCGGCCTTGATAGTTCATTTCTAGTCTGTCCCCCAGACTCTCTTTAACGGGTTGTTTCTGTGCGAGATGACCTTGCCCATTTTCCTCTTCCTTTGACCCCCTCCTTTTTTTTGCCACCGTGCATATATTCATCTACATGTTTGTCTCATTCTTTTGTGTATGTTCTTGACATTTCCTCTTAAGTTTCTTAGCAAGCAAGTAGTTGTAGGTCTCTGATTGTCTGCCTCTGACAGTAGCAGTCTCCGTTCCCAAGATACCAAGTTCAGTGGCCACTGCATCTTGAGTCTATTCTTGTAGCATAGCACCCCCTGTGTCGTTAACCTTCTTTCCTCCAGGAACAGCTGGTTTCTGGCTTCTGAGGCCAAACTGAAAAGGGCTCTGGTGTGGGAGGAGAGTTAAAACATTTCTGTCGCTGGGGCGCCTGGGGGGCTCAGTCGGTTGAGCGACCGACTTCGGCTCAGGTCACGATCTCGCGGTTTGTGGGTTCGGGCCCCGCGTCGGGCTCTGTGCTGACGGCTCGGAGCCTGGAGCCGGCTTCCGATTCTGTGTCTCCCTCTCTGCCCCTCCCTTTCTCATGCTCTGTCTCTCTCTCTCTTTCTGTCAAAAATAAATAAACGTTAAAAAACTTAACAAAAAAATTAACTTCCTCTTTGGATAGTTTGTTGTTCGTGTAGAGAAACGTGGCTAATTTTTATGTGTTGATTTTTAATTTTGCAGGTTTGCTGAGTTCATTTATTCTAACAGTTTTTGTTTTTGAGTCTTTAGAGTTTTCCACATATGTGAATCCAGTCACCTGCAAACAGAGATACGTCTGCTTCTTCCTTTCCAGTTTGAATGACTTTTACTTCTTTTTCTTGTCTAATTGTTCTGGCTACAATTTCCAGTACTATGCTGAACAGAAGTGGCAAGAGTTAGCATTCTTGCCTTGTACTGGATCTTGGAGGACAAAGCTTTGAGTTTCCCCCCATTGATTATGGTATTAGCTGTGGACTTTTTTCATATTGACCTTTACCGGGTTGAGGTGAGTTCCTTCTGTACCTATTTTGTTGAGAGTTTTTCTCGTGAGTGGATATTGAACTTTGTCAAATGTTTTTCTGCATCAGTTGAGATGCTCATGTAATTTTTTATCCTTCATTTTGTTAATGTATTGTATCACATTGATTGATTGGCATATATTGAATTATCTTTGCATCTTAAAGGGCTAAATCCCACTGGGTCATGGTGTATGGTCCTTTCAATGTGCTGTTAAGTTTGGTTTGTTAGTATTTCACTGAGGATTTCTGCATCTGTGTTCATCAGAGATACTGGCCTGTAGTTTTCTTTTCTTGTGGTATCTTTATCTGGCTTTGGTGTCAGGATGATACTGGGTTCATAAAATGAGTTTGGATGTCTTCCCTCTTTCTCTGTTATTTTGGAATGTTTGGTAGAATTCACCCATGAAGCCATCTGGTCCTGGGCTTTTCTTTGTTGGGAGAGTTTTGATTACTGATACGGTCTCCTGCATTGTTATTGGTTTGTTCAGGCTTTCTGTTTCTTCTTACTCAGTTTTGGTAGGTTATATGTTTCTAAGAATTTATCTACTTCTGCGTTATCCAGTTTGTTGGCATAGAATTGTTCATAATATTCCCTTATAACTCTTATTTCTTTTTTTTTTTTTTTTTTAATTTTTTAATGTTTATTATTGAGAGACCAGAGAGAGAGACAGAGCACGGGAGGGACAGAGAGAGGGGGAGACACAGACTCCGAAGCAGGCTCCAGGCTCCAGGCTCCGGGCTTTCAGCACAGAGCCGGACGCGGGGCTCGAACTCACGAATCACGAGATCATGACCTGAGCCGAAGTCGGACGCTTAACCGACTGAGCCACCCAGGTGCCCCCATTTCTGATTTTTTAAATTTGAGTCTTTTCTCTTTTTTAAAAAAAAAAAAAATTATTTTTAAGCAATTTCTGCACCCAAGTTGGGACTCAAACCCAGGACCTCGAGATCAAAAGTCACTTTCTCCACAGACTGAGCCAGCCACATGCTCCCGAGTCTTCTCCCTTTTTTTCTTAGTCTGGCTAAGGGTTTGTTGCTTTTGTTTATCTTCTCAAAGAACCAGCTTCTGGGATTTCTTTCCTGTTGTTTTTATATTTGATATATGTCTGCCCATATCTTATTATTTCCTTTCTTTTGCTAGCTTTATGCTTAGTTTGTTTTCTCTAGTTCCTTGAGGTGTAAAGTTAGGTTGTTCATTTTGAGATCTTTCCTCTTGTTTAATGTAGGTGTTGATCACTATAAACGTCCCCTTTAGTACTCTGTTCGCTGCATCCCTTAGGTTTTGGTGTGTTGTATCTTCATTTTTGTCTGTCTCAAGGTACTTCGAAAATTCCGCTCGGGGTGCCTGGCTGGCTCAGTTGGTGGAGCACGTGACTCTTGGTCTCAGGGTTGTGGGTTCGAGCTCTGTGTTGGGTGTAGAGGTTACTTAAAAAGAAAATCTGGGCCACCTGACCTGGGTGGCTCAGTTGGCTAGGCATCCAACTCTTGGTTCTGGTACAGGTCATGATCTCGCAGTTTCGTGGATTTGGTCCCCACATCGGGCTCCGTGCTGGCAGCGTGGAGCCTGCTTGGGGTTCTCTGTCTCCTCCTCTCTCTGTCCCTCCCCCACTTGCACTGTCTCTGTCTCTCCCAAAACAAATCAATAAACCTAAAAAAATTTTTTTAAAACAAACAATAAATAAAAATCTTAAAATTCCTTTTAATTTCCTCTTTGACCCTAAAGTCATTCAAGAATGTATTGTTTAGTTTCTACATATTTGAATTTTCTCATTTCTTACTGTTACTTAGTGATTTCTAGTTTTATTTCATTTTGGATGGGAAAGACACTTAGAATAATTTTGGTCTTCTTAAATTTGTGACCTAACGTTGATTTATCCTGTTCCTGCTCAGAAGAAAGTTCTGTATATATCTGTTAGGTCCACTTGGTCGATAGTATTGTTCATGTCAGCTGTTTATTGACTTCCTGTCTGGCTGTTCCATCCATTGTTGAAAGACTACTGATTTTTCATGTTGGTCTCATAAACCTGTTCTTTCCTACATTCTTACTTTTTAGTAATTTTTCTGTGGATTTTTTTGGGGGACTCATGATACTTACATCATTTGCAGTGAAAGATAAAAATAGAAGTTTTACTTCTTTCTTTCGAGTTCTCAAGCTTTTAATTGCTTTCTTTTGTCTAGTTGAATTAGCGTATATTACCAATACAATGATAAATAGTAGGGCAATATGGCATCCTTGTCTTTTTTGTTTCTTGTTCCTGACATTAGAGGTTCCTGCTTGTTCCTGCTTTTAGAGGTTTCTCATTAAGTAAAATGTTGGTTTGGGGAGAAAGAAATTTTATAGATATTTAATATGTCTATAGTAATTGGTTGCATAATCAATTATTAATATAAATAATATATTTAAATATAATTAATATGTTTATAATATTTAGTATATTAATATATAAAACGTAGGAGATAAAGTATATTTTAGGTATATATATGCACATATATGGTGTACTACGTATATTATACAGAGATAGGTTATATATATGTGTATGTATATATATATATATGTGTATATATATACTGTATATATATATATATATATATATATATATATATATATAGAGTATATATGTAGTCATTACATTAAGAAGGCACCCATTGATTACTGTTTTATTGGATTTCCAAAAATATAAATGGGTATTAAATTTTGGCACATATTGCTGTTCTGCTAATATTGAACCAACCTTGCATTTGTAGAATACATCTCCCCTAGGCATGATGTATTATTATTTTTTTTAAATTTTTTTACGTTTATTTATTTTTGATAGAGACAGAGCATAAGTGGGGGAGGGGCAGAGAGAGAAGGAGACACAGAATCCAAAGCAGGCTCCAGGCTCTGAGCTGTCAGCACAGAGCCTGACGTGGGGCTTGAACTCACAAACCATGAGATCGTGACCTGAGCCAAAGTCGGACGCCCAACCGACTGAGACACCCAGGCGCCCCAGGATGTATTATTTTTTAAGTGTAATATTGGATTCTGTTTGCTTCTATTTTAAGATTTTCACACTGATACCATAAGTGAGATTGGTCTATAATTTCATTTTCAGATGCAGTGTTTGGCATGTTTTAGAATCCATGTTATACTTGCTTTACGATAATAACTTTGAAATTTTCCTTTGGTGATACTCTGGAATAATTTAAGCAGCATTAGAATTATTTGATCTTGAACAGTTTCGTAGAATTCTCTGTGAAACGACCTGGGTCTGGTGCCTTCTTCCTTTCTCTCACTTCAAAGTATACATTTGTTAAGTATGCAGACTGAAATCTGCACGAATCATAGGTGTATAGCTCAGTCAATTTTCTCACAGTTGTTTAATCAGCAGTTAGGTCTACAAACAGATGCCCCCAAAGCCTCCCTCATGTTTCCTTCCACTCACTGCCTCCCCACTCCAGCAAGAGCCCTGAGCCTTCTTGTCATGGTGCTTCACTAGGCTCTGTATTATGGTAACTGATTTGCTTAGAATTAATTAATTAATTTATTTATTTATTTAGTCTCCCCTGGGGTCAGTTTTGAGACACAGTGTTTTTTCTGGACAACCATCTATTTCATCTAGGCTTTCAAACTGATTTACATAGAATTCTACAAATTAATCTCTTATGATTTGAAAGTTTCTTCCTGTCTTCTTCCCCAATCCTTAAAAACTGCGGGGACTCGATATATCTTTCTAGATGTTCCTTCAGGGTCTGTGCCACAGGAAATTATCAATCGTGTGTGTGTGTGTGTGTGTGTGTGTGTGTGTGTGATATTGTTATTAAATATATATTTTTCTGTCTGCCCAGCTACCTGGCTACTTATCTAGCCATCTAACTATCTTGCTATCCAGGCATCTGTGTGTATTTCACATGGTGGAGAAAATGGAAGGGCAGCTACAAAGCATTTGCATTCCTGATAAAAGAGGGAGTCGGCTGGGCTGTCTGTCCCTGTCCTCTCTGCCTTGGGCTAAGATGTGATACCTAATCTTGTGAGCCTGAGAGAGAAGCCAAGAGAATCGTGGAGGCCTCGGCCTGCCATTGATGAGCTGCTTAAATAACATCAGAAACCACCCTCAGAATTCTTCAGGATTCTTGTGAAGTGAGTTACAAGCCTCTTTTCATCCGTGCCACTCCAGGTCAGGGGTCTGTTATGTGCAGCCGGACACATTCTTAACCGATACAGAGGATAAATGAGACAAAACCAGAAAACTTGAGTTGTTCATAGTATATGAGTGTTTAATTAAGCACAGAAAGATTATCACAGAGACACCAAATCCCCTAACTCTAAAATAGGAACCTGGGTAGCAATCCCTCAAATTAAGTGCTTACTGCAGTGGCGTTTTTAGTGTAACTGTTGTTAAAAGCATAATTTGCATAAATTATTCAGAGTGTTTTAGATATCACTTTTCACAATTTTGTACAGTGGGGTACAGATTGGGTACATCTTGTACAGATGATAGGACGCATCCTCAAAGGGTTTCAAAGAGATTAAATGAGATAGTCCACAAAAAGGGCCTAGGACAGCACTTAATCCCATGGTAAAGTAACCCATAAGTGTTAATTATAATGTGGTTTTTTTTTTTTTTTTTTTAGTTTTTTATTTATTTAAATAATCGCTACACCCAATGTGGGCTTGAACTCATGACCCCAAGATCAAGAAATGCGTGCTCCACCGACCGAGCCAGCCAGATGCCCCAATCATAATGCTTTAATAATCAATATTAATATAAAATACCGATGTTAGCTACTCATATATGGATGGCTAGCCCCTTCTCATCTTTTGCATTCCCATAAGAAAAGTCACCTCCCTCGAGAGGCCCTCTCTGGCTATTCTACCTCAAGTGGAATCCCTCCCAAATACTTCCCATTCCCTATTGCCCCAGTCTTGTCGTTAGCTCAGAGATGTTGTCACCATCTGGAATTCTTTTGATTATTTATTTAGTAAATGTATGCCTCCCCTGATAGAATAGAAACCCCACGAGAGCAAAACTCTCCGTGGCTGGCTGAGGTCCCACACGGGATCCCCATACATTTGTTGTATAAAGAGATGACCAGATGTCCAAGAAACTATTAGAAGAGAATGCCATTTGACATAGGAGGGTTTTGCAGTGGTGGTCATTTTGGGGGTGTGATTTTGCCCACATTTAAATAAAAATGAAGATGGATAAAGATTACGCTCGGGGCGCCTGGGTGGCTCAGTCGGTTGAGGGCCCGACTTCGGCTCAAGTCGTGATCTTGCGGTTCGGGAGTTCGAGCCCCACATCGGGCTCTGTGCTGAAGGCTCAGAGCCTGGAGCCTGTTCGGGTTCTGTGTCTCCCTCTCTCTCTCTGCCCCTCCCCCGTTCATGCTCTGTCTCTCTCTGTCTCAAAAATAAATAAAACATTAAAAAACTAATAAAAAAAAGATTATGCTCAATTCTAGACCCTCCTCCTATTAGGCCTTATTGGGGGCTTGGTGGTTTATTACTGTGTTTTTATTTATTCTCTAAAAGGTCTGTGGTTATATATAGTCTATGTACCTTTGGAAAGTGGTATCTAAGACACCGTGAATAACAAAAGTGATACCTAAAACATTGTGATTAACAAACTGTTACCTGTAGAAACAGAGATGTAAAATTCAGCTGAAATTTTAAAAACTAATGGCTACTTGTAATCAAAGATTTAAATGAAATTCTTCATAATTATTTAGCTTTCTGAAGATCTTAGATTTTAGATTTTAAAGTAGCCCTCTACAAGTTATGTTTGGGGCCAGCTCAGAGGGAAAACAGAAATGGGAATGTTTTAAGTAGAAGGAGTAAGTCCTGAGGAATAGAAGGAACCCTCAGACACATTTGAGTGACCGACAGCGGCCCCACAGCAAACCTCTGAACTGGTGGGAGGGCAGGAGTATGTCCAACGCCACTCTCTGAGGGAACAGGACCCCCCTCCCTGCTCCATCACCAACCCATCTGTCCCATGACCACCTGACTGGCTCTGGAATCCAGGAGAGCCCTGCAGGATTTCCCTTTGGGGTCACAAGTCATGGACTCCTGACAGCTGGCATCCTGGAAAGAACAAAGGAGACCTTTCCCTCTTTTTTCTGTATCTTCTAGAAGGACAGTATGGTGTGGTAGTCAAGCAGTGGGGTTTGGCTACCTGAGTTTGAAGCCCATTTTCCCTGTTTACTAGCCATGTTTCTTGTAGCAAGGTGCTTTGGCCTCTCTAGGCTTCTGTTGACTCCTTGGTAAAATGGTGGTGATGGCCAAAACAAGCTCATTGGGCAGTGGTTGGCACATAATAGGTACTGGATAATTGTGACTTTTATGACCCTCCCTCTGGAGGTCATTATACAGTGTCTGCCAGTGTGGACCAGCGAGGGGGGTAGGGTTGTGGGGTATCATGTTCTTGGTGTAACTGCTCTATGGCCTGAGGATTGGTTTGCTAATTTTGATGGATCTGTGGCTAGTGTTACGGTAATCTTACGTGGATTATTCAGAGAAGGTTCTGGGATTTCTACGGAGGGGGCATACAGGCAGCCATTTTGGAAGAGTTGGTCATCTTGGTGGGCTGTGGTCTTGATGGCTGGTACACAGGTTTTAGTTATGTATTTGGAGTACTTTGGAGGATGATGGGATTGGTGGGCTGGTCTTTGGCCGTATTTGCATAATCTGTTACGTAGATTGCTGTTAATTTGGGGGAGTGTGTATTAATTTGGGGGGGCTTTTGAGGGTTGTTTTGCGATTAAATCTGCATAGCATACACACAGTTTTTATGTGGATGGAATATTACATAGGAAGCTTTCGAAGGGTTTATGGAAATAGGTTATTTGCTACTTTCTCTGCCCTCCTTGGGGCTTATATTTTGCTCACTTCTGATGAGCTATGTATGCTAGAGGATTAATTTGGTTCGGATTAACTTTACCTGGAAAATAAGTGGAGTTTTGGTCTGATTTACAGAATCAACTTAATATTTCATTTGACCAGTTTCAGAGGGTGCGGTGGTTGGTGGTGCAGTTCCTCCCGCTGCTCCAGGAAGCAGTGCCGGGGGGGGGGGGGGGGACCACAAGCTTAAGGGATGAGCCCGGGGATGAAGATCAAGGGGGCTCCAGTAGACCCCAAGTTCAAGCCACGGTTCATTATAGCTTTAATGAGTTTCACGTGGGGCCTATGAAGGCTGACCACCCCCACCGCCAACAATGCAACTTTGTCGTGCATTAGGAGACTCCCCATTTTTCCTGATGTTAATTGTGTCTTCTTTTTTAAACTGTATGTTCGCATACTTTGCATTTCTACGACCGTTGATTAGCTTTTAAGAGTATCGTGCTTATTGGGGAAATCAACTCTTTGTTAGAGATCTTCACCCAGTCTCCACCCCATTCATATTTTGTTTCATGTAATCTTCGTATCGTATAGTCCACCCCACCCCCGTGGCTTTTGGATATTAGGTCATGCTTAGGCCTTCTACAAACCAGTATTTTAACTGTAAAAATACCCTTTTTCAAGTACTTGTTTGTATTTAATCATATGATTGAGCCACATAAAATTCCCTGGTGTATGGAACAAGGTAGGGATCCAGCTTAAGTTTCCCCCCAAATGTTTAACCATTTGTTTCAAAACCGTGTCTTTCTATTCGATGGCTCCCGTTCCATCGTGTCCCCAGCTTCGAGGGATAACCGACAGAATCGTAAGATATGTAACGTGCACGACGGGGTGATTGGCTCCGGGCCCACGTCGCACACCGTCTCACGAGTAACCCCACCTTCCCTCGTGCATCGGCAACACTGACTTCCTCCCATTTCCCCCCACATAACTGAGTCCATATCCTCCAGCTAGCCGGGGAGCCCCAGACCTGACACCCATTTGGGGGAGACTCTAGGTCCAGCAGGCACACTGTGAAGACATGTACAAGGGAGGTTGATCGAATGGAGGCGGCGGCCATCGATGGTCAAGGCCGAATTCTTTACACGGGCTAATGGTTTTGTGTGGGGCCCGGGCTTGGGTCCAGGGCAGGGGTGGACTTTATCTGCAAATTGTTTTCAGAAACCCACGTTAGGTTAACGACTTCTGATACGTGGTCAAGACCACGAACGAGGGGGCTTTTGCTCGAAACCGTAAATGACTGGCAGGACTCACATCCTTTTGCTCACATTTAATTTTTATTTTGATTTTTTTTAATGCTGCACAAGACAATATTTATTTCATTTATTTCATTTATTTCTTTTATTTCATTTATTTCTTTTATTTCATTATTTCTGTTTGCTGCTGTTATTTTATTCACTGAAAGAGAGAGGGAACTTTTGTGGCCTTTGTTTTTTTTTCTTTTTCTCTGTAGGCCGCCTTAAGCTTTCTAAATTTGGAATATTTAAGCAAGCTGAAGGGAAGAGGGGATTTCGCAAAATCACTTGGGGGGAAAAGGAAAGGCTGCGTTGTTAATCATGCCCTATGGTGGGTGATCAACTGCGTGTACAATTACGTTTCACTCTTAATTAATTGTGCTTAAGGCTTGACTTAAATTTGGGTGTTCCCTTCTTAGAGCAGCTCGTACTGACGAAGGTGCATGCGCTGAATGATGTCACGGCAGTCGTTGAACACACGGCGGATGTTCTCGGTGTCCACGGCGCAGGTGAAGTGGGGATAGCAGTAGTGACGCCCGTCTCCACTGGCAGTGCTGATTCTCTGTGGCGCAAACACAAGACCACACAGTCAGACCACACCGTCCCCACCGGCGCCCGCGGGGCGCCTACCGCAGACGATCGACCAGCTACCGAGGTTCCGCTAAAGTTCACACCGGTCCTTGGTGAAACCAAAGGGAACTGGAGAGGTCAGTCCCCACACTGAAGTCAGTCAATTCACACCGCTGAGAAAAAGAACGAGAGAGAACCAGAGGAGGGGCTCTACTCACCAGAAATTCGTCGCGGATGAAGTACTTGGCCCGGGTCACGCGTGGGTCCTCTCCGGGCTCGGGAGTAGCTACGAAGAACAGAAAAATCGGGGTAAGGTCATTCAGCGAGCAGAGCCAGAGAGCTGGCATCCCCGGGGCCCCTTCATTTCTCCATAGGCAAATAGGCAGAAAGAAGCTTCTCTTGCTTCCCCGCAAGCTCCCTTAGAGTCTGGGGGCGGGAACGCAGAGAGGCTTCCTTTCTTCTAGAGGTTGTTCATTGAGGGGACTCTTAAACTCCACTGGCATGAAAACCCTCCGGGAACGGACACGTCCGGCACATTCGTGAGCGTACAGGCCCCGTGAACCCGAGAAGGGCCCGGCCCTCGGCGGGAGGTCGTACGTACCGTCCTCGGGAGTAGTGTAGCGAGCAAATTCTGGAAAGTAGTCCTCAATTTTCGATTTTCCAGCGAGGACTTTCTCAGCGAGCAGGTCTTGCTTGTTGAGGAACAGGATCACGGAGATGGTGCGCAGCCATCTGGCAGAGAGGGTGCAGGTTTAAGGTCCGGGAAAAGGACGCGCTAAGGGGTTGACGCGCTTGCACGGGGCCTGGAGATCGGGGACAGGACCCCGGGGTGAGAGAACTGGGAGAAGCCGGGGGGCGGGGCACCACACACCTGTTGTTCCAGATGCTCTTGAAGAGGTTCAGAGCCTCCTGCAGGCGGTTGGTCTGATTGTCCTCCCGAATGACCATGTTGTAGCTGCTGCTGGCCACCACGAAGATAATGGCAGTCACATCTGCGGCCCAAGAAAGCAGAAGCAGTGTGGGTTAGAGGCGAGAATGACCTTTACCGGTCAAGAGAGCGGAGCGTCCCCGGAGCAGAGCTCCTCGCGGCCTGCGTACCGTTGAAGCACTGGATCCATTTGCGGCGCTCGTCACGCTGGCCACCCACGTCGAACATGCTGCAGGAGACAGAGGACACCCGGTCACCCCACAGGGCTGACACCGTCCCGCCACTCTGCTGCTGGCGGGACAGAAGCAAACGCGTCCGTTCTGAGAAGGGATCGTTCACTTACTGGAAGTTGACTTTGTCCACCTGGAACTTGGTCTCAAAGATTCCAGAAGTCAGGACGCGGCAGCGAAGCAGATCCTAAAAACAAAACCCGGGTCAGTGGATCTCACCAAATCCAACTGGAATATTAACAACCGCCCACCGGGCGCAGAGATCCTGACGAGCTTGGAAAGGGGGCTCCAAGTCCTCTGATTCTGAGAGCTCTGCATACCTGGTCACTGGGCACGTAGTCGGCCTGCTTGATGACATCGATCTTGTCCAGGAAGCTGGGAGGAAAAGACAGACACACCGGGGTGTTCCAAGAGCTCATGCCGCATTTGTCCGCAAGTCCCGCCTCGCTGTACAGTTAGTTGAGCTCAGTGGAAACGACGGTGTGGTAGTTAGGCGCAGGAAGTCAGTGGGGGCCTTGTCGTTCACGCTTAGGCCTCGATGCCTATGAGGGGTTAGCGCAGGCAGCGTTTAAGGTCAACCTGTCTGGCTGGTAGATCTAGGAACCGGGAAAATGGACTCTCGCTGGGGGGCCCCGGCCTACAGGGAGAGCACGGGACGAGAGCAGGGCTGGCTCTGGTCTCAGTTCCGCGCCCGGCAGCCGGCAGAGGGCCCGAAATCAGGCCTATCTGAGCTTGTGCCGTTGAGAAGGACTAAAAATTTAAAATTTTCAAGTTATCTGGCCTTGACTAAAATGACAAGGAATTCAAAAACTGTACGCTGCCCCGCTTCATTCCACTTTTTTTGGGTAAAGAGTAAAATGGCACACTTAAAAGCAGCAAGGATTTTCCCCTCCAGGGACTCATGAAAATGAGATTGTTTGAATTACTCAGAACGGGTATCCCTTCCTCCTACTTTTTAAGAATCTCGCTTATTAAAAGAGAACAAAGGAGGCGGACACAAAGGGCCCCTTTCTGCCCTAACCACACCGAACAGGAAATAAGCACACAGTGCCCTTCCGTTCTGTTGGGTCCATGAAATACAACACTCCAGATAGGGGACTTTGCGTTTTTCAGAAACCTCACAGCCATCCAGGTTATGGATCTTCCCATGGCAAGGGTCCTGCACAGAAGAGGGGCCCAGAGCCCCAGAGCCCATCATGCACGCTAAGGAGGCTCTCTGTGAGGAGCAGGCAGTGGCCATAACTTTCTTCCCAAAGCAAGGATGGTCCTGCCCGAGTTGCTTCACTGGGCACCATTAGGAAAACTAACTTTGGAAAGATTGGGGTCATTTAATTAATATGGAAAATTAAGTTTAAAACCAGGGGGTTATTTTTTGGGGGGGGGGGAGAGGGAAGGGGGCTTGGAATTTGTTTTAAAAGTGGGCTAATCAGAAAAGAAACTCCCCGAGAGAGAAAAGTCTACTTAACAAAATTCTGTGAGTTTTCTTCCCCCCTTCCTTTTTACCACTTTAGAGTTAGTCTGGCTTAGAGGATATACTAACTTGCCCAATCAGTCCTACATTAGAGCACCAGTCCAGAAATAGCTCCCCAGCCGCCCTGGCCTCCAGCACGTTGCCATGGCAACAGAACCACAGTTCTATAAATAGATCATCAGCACCAAATCTTGTGAGAGAGACATCTGGAGCGGGGCCAGCCAAACCCCAGCTCAACAAATAAAAATAGGCAGCTTAAGAAATAGTCAAGGTACCCGTGTGGCAACCTGAACATAAAGGCAGTTCAACCAGAAACATGCTGGTCAGTGTGCACAGAGGGCTGTTCCAATCATCCCGCCTGGGAAGACATTTTAAAAGTTTTAAGCCATGTTCACTCCACAACCCCCCCCCCCCCCCCACCGGTTTCCTTAAAACTTTCCATAAACGGTGCAAATGTTGCCATTTTCTGATAAACTTGCAGGAGCAGTTTAACGCTGCTTTAAAAGAAAACTTT
Source organism: Panthera leo (assembly GCF_018350215.1). Lineage (NCBI taxonomy): Eukaryota > Metazoa > Chordata > Mammalia > Carnivora > Felidae > Panthera > Panthera leo. Next base: position 4,436,085 of record NC_056681.1, read on the forward strand.
TAAATGGTGTGAAATAAAAACAAAACAAAACAAAACAAAATGCTGGCTAAATTACTGTTAATGAAACTGTCACGCCCTCCCCCTTCCAGAGCACTGAAAGCTGGGAGGGTTAAACCCTCCTAATCTTGTACCTGTACTTCTGACTTGGATCCAAAATACAAAACGCAAACAATTCCAGGATTTCCATTTGTTTTGAGTTACTATAATTAGCACTTCCAGCTTTCAGTTCAAACTTTTGAGAAAATCAGGGACTTTGTTGAAGAAGTGGTAGGGGGTTGGGGTCACAGGGACTGGCCAAGATGGACTGTTTTTCTGTCCTTGAGAAAATACACAGATTTGCCTGCATACCCAGCCATGAAATAGCCCTCTATGTGACAAGTGGAAATAATCCACTGTGCACTTCCTATGGGAAGGCGGGACCAGGGAAAGATAAATTGATAGGTTTCACAGACCCTACCAAGTGCCTCTGTGATTTGTAGATAACAGGATTCTAGGGAACTTGCTGTTTGTTTGCTGCTACCTCTTCCTGCCTCCTATTTATTCAACTGGTATTCACAATAAATTCCTCAGTAACGCAATTTCAGCTTCTGGTGAGCCAGCCTGGAACCCTGATCCTGAGTACTTCGGATTTTCTACCTAATAGCAAAGCCATTTCTGAGTTTCAGCTACCTATAGAAGAAAGGTTGAAACCCCACAAATGTCTTTTGCCTCCCCCACCCCCCACCTGCCCGGTCACAAGACACTCCAGCTTCCGAATATTTTAACTGCGACCCCTTAGCATGTTTGTGCAACAGCAGCCAACAGGCAATGTTAAGAATTTTTTTACGGCTCTGACCATCATGCATTTGCTATCTAACATGTACAGGATGAGGGAGGTGGTAAGCTATTTAAAAGGCAACTCTCCAGGTATGTGTTGTCATGTCCACTGGAAGGGGGGACAGAGAAGGACCCCCCCCCCCCATAGGGGGAAGCATCCTTGAATCGAAGCCCGGTGTGGATGGGTAAGGGTAGGACATGGAATTCAACACAAAACCTAACTCGACTAACTGTAGTCACTTACCTGATGGCAGAAATAGCAAGGCAACCGCTAGCTACCGAGGAGGGGGGAGGTATGTTTTTGTCCTCACCATTTCCCTTGGTTTTTAAATTATAGCAATAAAATACAACATTTTTACATTATTCAAAGTACGAGAGCTGCCCGCTCTTTCTAAAAGCTTGGAGGTCAATCCAATTAATTACCTCAAGCTAATTAATTCCGAGCGTCACCTTTTTGCAAGTAATTATCATTTTGCTCTAAAAGGCACTAATTGTTTATATAAAATAATGTCGCTGCACTAAAAAAGTGTAATTAAGGGCTTTATAGAACAAATGACTCCAACTAGAACTTTCTAAGTGCAGGTGAGAATGACTGGCTGGCCTCTGTGAACGCAACTCTTCCGCAAAGAACTTGACAAGCGGGAGTAGAGGCTTCTAGCACTTTCTCGAGGCGTGCCCGTCCCGTGTGCGGAGGCAGGAGAGAGGTTACTCACTACTGGGCGCAGTCAATCAGCTGGTACTCATTGGAGCGCTCATAGCAGGCACGCACTCCTTCGTCCTCCCACAGAGCCTTGGCGTGCTCGTAGAATTCCTGAGACACACGAGAGAGAGCACCGATGAGCTTGTGCCCAGGCCGTCACCGCGCTGCCCCCCTAACCCCCACACCACGGTCCACTGTGTGACCAGTACGGGGTGGGATTCCCAGTTGAGAGCCAAGTTAACGACTTCATGCTCAAAAGGCTTTTCACTCAATTTGCGAAACGTAATTAAAAGCCAGAGTAATTAATTCCTGCTGTCTCTTCTTGTGAATTACGGGTCTTGGGTAGTTTTCCTAGGTGTATTTTTTTGGGGGGGGCGGGGGGGGGGGGCGGGACATAGTCACCTACCGAATAATTTTGCTTCTTTACACAATTGCTTATATGGGAAAGATATACATTAATCTGCATTAGGAGAATATGCCAAGAAATGATTCAGTGTTGTGAAAACAAGATATTTCATTTGTAAGATGTGCTTGGGATGAAGTTCCCTTCCAGGAAAATTTGAATTTTACCAAAAAAGTAATATGGTTGGGAACCACTGGCAAACGTGGCCCTGTCAGTGGCCTGTCCTTTGGGAAGGGTCCTAATGGGAACAAAGGAGCAAATAAACTGTGTCGTTTTAAATTGCAATCGGTTATGATTCACGTGTCATTTGAACACATTTTTAATTCTATGGGGGCAGTCTTCCCTTACAAGGCAAGAGAGGGTTTTTCTTCAGTGTGAATTCAGCCAAGAGAAAGATTAAAGGTAGGTAGGGGACACAAAGTTCAGATGTCGGCACGACTGATAAAAGGTTACTGTTCTGGTGCATTTTCAATAGGCTGCCATTTTCCCCTCTATTAGAAACATGCATTATGTATATTGTTCTTACTGCTGGAGTTTTCTTCAAACACGCTATTTAAAAAAAAAAATTCACCTAGCCATACTTATGAATACTGCTTCCCTGCTAGCGTAAGTTTGCAGCCAAGCCCATTTAAAATACACAAACACAAATTCCCAGGAAAGCCTGACAAAAGGCAACAATAACTCATTGTTCTAACTGTAGACAAGTCTTTTCCTTCTGGGCCTTATAAACTGGTGCATCTTCCCATCTTGTTTCCCGTCCCCCTCTTATAAACTAATCTTCCCCTACAGTAGAGGGGTCAAAACGTATGTTTGGGTATGGCTCCTTCTGTGTTCCCTAAAAATAGTTCTTTATGGAACAGAGAACCTTTGTAAACAGGGTCCTGCACATCAACCAGGATGGGCAGAAGAAACTCTCCCAAGTTATAATTTAGGTGAAAGTCCTTTCTTTTTTCAAAGGAAAAAAAAAAAAAGAAAGAAAAAAGGTTTCATCTGCCCCAAGGCAAGCACTGATTTTAGAGAAAAATAAAAAGAAAAAAAAAACTTTAATAAAGGTCAAATAGTAAACTGTTTAAAAGGAGAATGTCTTCCATTTATAAAACCCAGGGCTCGCACTTCACTTCTGCGTTCCTTGGTATCTTTGGATACTTTCATTTAACTGGACAATTAGCATTTGTGTGCCATATTTAACATACGGTTTTGTTTGTCACAAGACGTGTACGAGGGAATAATTAAGGCTGCCACAGCTCACGACGTTTTCCTTTATAAAAACCTACCATCTAACGTCGTGAGAATAAAGTGTGATGCTTACTTGTGGCGGGGTGGGGGGGAGATTTACAAGGCGTGACAGAATTCCACTCACCCATCTTGAGCAAAGCCCTAATGATGATTAGGATTTTGAGCCCTAATGGAATTCACTTTTTTATAAGAATCAGCATCACAGAAATGTGTTCGGCCCGAACTGTGGCTCTGACACAGGTGTGCCTATATGCGATACACCGGTGACCGGTCACCAGAGCTCATCACCCTGTGCCGCCCACTGTACAGGGGAGGGGGCAAAGGAATGATTCAAGAGCTTAGCTTACGGGAGGGAAATCAAAGTCGGGCACGTTCATCACGCTCAGAATGTAGTCCACTCTGAACTGGTTCTCAGGGTTGGCCAGCTCCACAGGGGGGACCAGGTTGCTCATGGCGGCCACGATGGTCTGCAAATGATTTAGCAAAGCAGTCAGGGGGACAGCACTATCTGAAAGGGGAGCTAAGAGAAGAACGAGACAAAGGACCCAAACACATACTTCGATGGCCTCTTTCAGGTTGTTTTTGATGTCCTGCACTTTGGTTGCCTTCTCACTACAGTGGGATTGAAAAGAAAAAGAAATCATATTGCATCACATTGGCGAACAGCGTCTCTTTAGTCAAGATATTCCAACTAAAAGCATAGTATTCTGTTCTTGAAAGACCTGCGGATTCAGATCTGTACAGATTGGAGGTTCCTGAATAAAGGTGGTTTCAAATTATAACCTCCCAAATGTGTCCCGAGGACACGCCCGATTGGGGGAGATTAGCAAATTGGCATCGAGATAAGAATCAAGGCTACTGTACCAGAAGTCAGACCTGGTTCATGGACTATTTCAGGTGTGGTTCCAGTTTTTTTTTTTTTTTTGAAGCCCCCATTGCACACCGACACTTCCTAAAAGGCTCCTCCTGGCCCTTATCAACATCCCTGTGTGTGCGTGCGTGCGTGCGTGCGTGTGTGTGTGTGTGTGTGTGTTTGTGTTGGGGGGGAAGAGGGTGATGTCAGTCACATACTAGGGAGGAGAAAAAGTTTCATGGTTCTTCTTGGGGCTTACTTGGTCACTGGCTTAGTATACAGAGAACCAGTGAACGCAGATGGTGAGATTACAGATTCTGAGGCTTTGAGGCCATTTTTATTAAGTCATCATGTCAGTCAGCTAGCAACGACATTCCTACGTGATAATATACATTGGTCCCTCAATGTAAATGGGGATAAAATGAGATTCTGCCCCCAGAAGTCTGTATGGTCTGGGACTCGTGTGCTGGGGTGGGGGGTTGGAGGTTAGAGGTTGAGTGGCCTTTTAATTATGACCCGAATGTAAGTCATATAGGACATGGTGATCTTTATTCAGGGTCACTGGGACCATAAGTAAAGGTCACACCCTTTGGCTTCTGGGGTCCCCTGGAGGAATGTTTACACCCAGTGACATCAACTCAAGTGCTGTAGGGGTCTTCCGGCAACTGTCCTCCATTGGAGACACGACCAAAGAACATTCTAGAGTTTGTGTCTTCAGGGGTAAGAAGGACCTCTTGCTTGGGGTATAAATCTTAATACACCCATTGCCTCAACCTTGTGGCGTTGGGTGGGGGGCATGGAGCCAATATCCAGGACATACCTACGGTGTACTGAGCCCCAGGACGAGACAGCACGGTCACGGGGAGGTTAAGGTGCTCCCCCCTCCCAGAGGAAACTGAGGCTGAAAAGTGCGCCAGAGGCAGGAGAGGGGACGGGGCTCACTTTTCCTTGCTGTGTATAATTTTTAGAGAAAATGTCAAAATTCCTCATTTTTGACGCTTTCAGTTGGTTGATTTCACCAGGAGTCCCGGCACGGGGGTAGAAATTAACCCCGTGGCCCCTCAGGAGCAGCACGCGACAGTGTGTTAGTGTAGGGAAGACGCGGAGGGGGAGTGACAGCATCCGCAGCCTGGCAGCATGGTTAGGAGTGCGGAGTGGAGAAGAGAGCTCTCGAAGGGGGAGGGGGGCGGCCACGTGCTCGCCTGCCAACAGCTCTGCCCCCACCTCCGAAGATCCCGCTCGTGACTTTTTTCAAGGAGCGGTCATAGCTAGCATTGAGTATTTCATTCTTACCAAAATAAAGATCTGCCTATCAATCTGAGGGGTGGGTCCACACTTCCTGACTTCATTTCCCCCGTTTCCCAGGCAGGGTCAGCCCGCTTTCTGTTACCCTGGCTTTGGAGCAACTGCTTTTAACGTCAGACTAAAAAGCTGGTTTACAGGTGTTCTTATCAGTGGGGGAGGCTGGGGGTAAAAGACCGTACCAGGAAGGAACCCCCTCACGGCCACTTACAAGTGCTGGGAGTCAGGAGAATTTGAGGAACAGGCAGGACAGCAAGAGGGGTCCTGCAAACCAGGAGCGTGGCATCCACGCCCCGATGGCAAGGGTGCCCCTGGCCCCCAGACTCCTGCTTACTGCCGCCACCCTCCATGGAAAGGGACGGGAGCCCCGAGCCCTGTGGGACCTTTCTGCTCGTGTGTGTGCACCACTGAAGCTCATTTCTGAAATCGGGAACCACGTCCAGACTTGGTGCTAGAGTCCGAGTCAGTTACGTAGACGTCAGAAATGTTGAAAGGATGCGCGTTTGCCCCGAATGTTCGCACACAGGCCCAGGTTTACCTAGAACCCCACGGGACAAATCCCATTCATTAAAAACAGGCTCCATTTCCATGGTAACGAGAGCCATGACGTCACCCTAGCTTTCAAGGTCCCACAGTAGTTGAAATTAGAGACGTCCGGGTATTAACTACCCAAATGCACGTGGAGCAAGAGGCGAGTCCTTCCAGAAAGGAGGTTCTTTCATTCGGTTTGATATTTTGGTCTAAGTAGTAGTATGGTAATTGGAAAACTTCCAGTCTTAAATACGGATATTTTGAGAACGTGTTCAGTATTCATCTACGTATGTGAATAGGTGTGGGAGTAGATCAAGTATAAAACAGCTAAAACAGAAATCTGAAATCTAATTCGGGTGTGTAATACTAAAACATAAAATTCTTCCATTGAAGCAATTACTATGTAGATGGAGACATTATACCGGGGCTGGCAGGTCTATCATCATTTTTACTATCGCTTAATGAATTTAACGTTGATTGTGAAATTCAGAGCAAATTCCTCAGATGTCTCTAAACTACTTAACAAAGCCAAGTTATGTATCAACCGCCACACTTTTGATCTGATGGACTAAAACACTGGGTGGGGCTGGAAATGCTTTGGGGACGTGGCCCCCTCCCTCCCCCAGTGTGTCCGCGAAGCCTATCGCCTGGGGTTTTATTTTAAAAGTCCCTTCCCTCCCCCCCTTCAGCTAACCAAGTGGTGGGGGAAGGCTACGCTGTATTAAGTTTCTTTCGGTCCTACACCTTTCTCTTTGTGCCTTTGTGGGAAAGGACAGACAAAAGAAGAAAGACAGAAGACAGACGCAGGATACAGGGATTGCTGAAACATGCAGAGAATTTTTATTTATCACGTATGTTAATACTTATATTTACTTGCAGAACAGAGTCACAGAAGTGCAGGCAGGTGTTAGTAGGGTTCGGGGGTCTAGCACAGCATCTAGTACAGAGTCGGGGGGTCAATATGGGCTTGTCATAGTTCTCAGATGCCAACTTTTGGTACAGTAAACGGTCAGTTAGTCACTTTTATGTAGATGCCTTTTTTTGATTGCTGTTACACTACATTTTTGCCAATTAAGGATTTCATTCCATTTTTTTTTTTTTGTGGTTTTGTGGGTTTTTGTGCTTTTTTTTTTTGGTTTTTTTGTTTTGTTTTGTTTTCAGTTATCTTTAGAGGTTAGGTGGTAGGGCCCCATCCCCCTCCCCCCCACAACAGAATAGTATTCTTATTAGAGGTTTCTAAGACCAGGCAATTCCAGCATGCAAAGTGGGATAGCATAGCCGGGAAGAGGAGAAACTGTAGCCACCATCTAGGGATAATACATTCTAAAAGAAACAGATGAACAGACATGTGTAAGTCACTTTGTCCACCCCGGTATCCTTTGCCCCGCCCCACCCCCGGCCACAGAAGCTATTTCTTTGAGATGCCCTAGGCTGGGTCAGTCGGCTCTGCGTGCTCTCATGAGAAATAGCTGAGCTGCGATGGCTACCTGGCATGCGTGTGCATGTCGGCGTGTGATGGGCAGCGGGGATGTAGGAAGTGAAGAAAAACAAAACTGATAATGAATGGGGAAAAAAAAAATAAAAAGCGGATGCCATCGTGAATTACCTATCCACTGGCTAACGCAAAGTGCCTCTGGTTAACCTACATTTGAGAAGTTTTAAAAGATCAGAGGCTTTTCGAGACCATTCTTAACAATGACCTCCTCAAGGTGCCGAGGTGTTTTTTTTTCCCCCCTCCCCAAATTATAGACGGTGCAGCACCATGTATCTTAATCGAGGAAAAAGATTTTTTTTTTCCTCTCCGAAAAGTCTGAAATTTTAACATCAGACCAAGCAGCGGGTGGATGGAATTTAGTCTAGTTTTAAAAACGAGTAGCCAATTCAAACGGAGAGCTGGGGGGTGGGGTGGGTGGAGAAACAGAAACCATATGGAAAAACGTCAATACTCGAAACCTTAAACTGATCGTCTAAAGCTGAAATCTGTTAACTTTCCCCCACCTGGATTTAATTACATTTAAAGGATGGCCAGAAAAAAAAAAAAAATTATGTTTTGCACTGCACTTGCTCCGAAATGTGAAGAGATTACGTGTCATGTGCAAACATGTATACCAAGATGGCTGATGGCCCCCGAGATGAGTTTTGTTTTCTCCCCGGGGCTCTGCCCTCAGTTTCCCAGGATGATCTTCATGTTTGTTTGTTTGTTACAAAGTTGTTGTGGTTTTGAATGTGCCTACCCATCGCTGTTGCTCCTGGCAGCCTGCGGGTCCTCTTCGCCGCCCCTTTTAAAGAGAGATTGAAAGCTCACCTAATCTGCAAGGCACCGCAATTTCCCAAAAACCCCACACAGCCTCTCTACATTCCTAAACAAACGGTCACCATCCTCCCGTTAATTCTTAGCCGCCTTTCTGGCTAAGTTGCAATGTCCACTGAGACTGCAGGCCGTGGAGGAAAGAACACCACACCTCTGCCGCAGGATTAGCCGAGCCCTCTGGAGACTCTCCGGTAGGGTATACAGAAGGGACGGATAATTATTTTCTTGTGCTTTCACTAAATGTACATGCATTAGGGAGATAAAGCAGTGATTTATCTCACAATTCTTTGGAGAACAGAGCCGCGCATAAGGCTCCTGGATTCTCCCAGATCTCAATCTTTTACCATGTTGTATCTGAACACACAAAGGCAGAGGTACGGGTGATTTTTGCCCATGATTTCCTGGTGCAGTATTAATTTCCTCCCTTCTTGAGGTCAGGGAAACTACCTATGAAATGTTTTTATTTATATAGACTCGTTCCTGATAACTGTCATCAATTAAAACTATGTCTGAACTGTGAGACAGCAAAAAAAAAAAAAAAAAAAAAAAAAAAAGAAAAAAAAATTAAAAGAACAAAACTCACTACACCTCCAAAAAACAAACAAAACAAAACAAAACAAAACCCAATCTTCATAAATGGTAGGAATTTCTCCTTGAAGGTAGGAAGGGCAGGACGGCTAAGCGTTCTACAGAGTTTTTTAATTGATTAGCTTATTAGCTCAACCAGTGTTAATGGCACTCCTTCCCCCCACCCCCCCCCCCACCCCTGCCCTGGCACTAAATGTAAGGAAGAGTTAGCTTTGAGTTAGGAAAATCCGCACTTGACCTCTGTATTTCTGAAGGTCAGATTAATAGTACACCTTACTCTCAAAATGTAACCAGCACGGCAGTCTGCGGATAGTTAAGGCAAATTTCATAGCTTAGCCCAGCCCTAACAAAGCGCACATTTACGGGAGCGAGGAGGAGAAGGCCCCTGCACCACGCAGAACACCCTTTAGTGGATGGATGTCACCATTTCATAGGGAATTCCTAGTGAAGAAGGAAACCACTTTTGTTGCAATACCGCAGTGAGGAAAAAGAAAAAAGGAGGCTCAGTTGAAGGAGATAAAAATAAGGTTTCTAGACTCACACGAAGAATTCCCCTGTATGTCACTTCCACGGGCTAAATTTAACGTCCTCAGAGATTACCTATGGCTTCCTCTACAAGGCAGGCAAACTGGGAATGTCGCTTCCTCTTTTTAAAAAGAAAATAGAAAAGAGAAGTTCTGGTTTAAATGCCTCATGTGCATTACAGACTGGCTCGCTAAGGGAGGAGAATCCTTGCTCTAAAAATTAAAAAACCGTAGGGCAGTCTGTAGAGTAATAAAACCTTAAGTAAATTATTGCAAGGATGTCCTATCTTCTACTGGACTCGAGCTAAGGTAAACAGTGGCTGCTGCATCCTTTTAAAAATGCTAGCCATGTCCAGTTTTAATCAAAATATTTATCTAGAGGGTACATGGTCAAATCATTTTTGCTTAACTAGCCTCATGAAGAAGCACTCCCCGGCAAGATGCAAGGGAAATAATTATGCAAGATTTTTCTTTAAATTACAAATTCACATAGCTAAAAAGTCGGTTTCTGGCTTTTTGTTTATCAACCGATGGCAATCTCTGGTAAGAGGGCTTTATTGAAGGGTGTGTCAGGAATTAAGAACTGCAAGCGAGCTATTCAATTAACCGCCTGTATATCCATATTGATAACGAGCCATTCATACAACTGGTAAAACAGCCCATCCTTCTGAATTCGAGGTTCAAGGATAAAGAGCATCCTAAACTAAACCGTCCATTTGCATGTGTGACATCATCCTTAGCCCCGAATACGTGACCTAAGAAATTCTAGAATGTTCCATAAAGAGCTGCCTTCAGGCGCAGTCCTCAGTCCTCGTACCTCTGAAAGGTGATAAAATTGATCTTTGTTTGCCTGGTGCTTGGTGCATAGTAGGTGTCAGTAACTGCCTCTTTATTGGTTTGTTTTGGGGGCTTTTGGCGCATAACTGAATTAAACTATGCGACCTTGACTCAATGTCCGCCCCCCCCCCCCCCCCCCCCATGAAACCAAACTGAGACAAGTTTTCAACTGAATCCAGGTTTAAGAAAGGGAATGGGATAGCTAACCAGCTAGTAATTGTAAACTAGTGTCTTCAGGTGTTTGTAAGGTTAACCGCTGTCATCCCGTGAGAACAGAGGCTGGCAGATTTAGGTCCTTCTGTTTCACATGGGAAGGGCCCATCTGGGGTCCGGGCAGAAAAAGCAAATTCTGAGTGTATTGAGCGCTCCCCTCTGTTTGCATGTTTTTCATGGCAAGCGTGACCCCCCATTTCTTACATCCCTAGTACACGCACTCTCTTTTCATCTTTATTCTCACTGTGGTATTGTCACATTGTCCTGTACCAAGATGCCTCGAAGGACTTTTCAAAGGCAAAAATGCCCCTTGACCCAGCCGGAAGTACCTAACTCCCAGTCTCCATCTTCTTTCTCTAGGCAAGACTACTGATTTTTAGAAAGGGAAACAATGATTTGCCCATAATGTTAATTTCCGGGGGGGGGGGGGGGGCGGGGCAGGGGGAGGACGGTGAGGGAATGAGGAATTATTAACAAGGGCTGTCTCCTTCAACTGTTTTCATGTGAGAATATTACTGAAACAATGTTCTCCCTAATAGTTTAATACATCCCACAATGGCGCATTGCGCTGAAATCTGCTGGGGGGGGGGGGGCGCTTCTCTGCAGTGGTCAGGTTGCCTGAAAAGGGGGGTGGTCACAGCAGGTGTCAACTATGTCAGAGACCCACTGCACCAAAATTTGGGCAGGTCTGCAACAGACCTGTCATGGGGCCAGCCAGGTGCTCTCTCCCTGGGGGGGGGGGGGGGGGGGGGGGATAGTTTTACAACAACACTGGTGCTTTATTATTACTTTTATTATTTATTGCTGCACCAAAGAGTCTAAGGGGGGGGGGGGCGAATCTCCAAAGAGCTCTTCCCTGGATTTTCTCCTATGTAGGCTGAAAAAATTAAGTGAAAATTGGCTGCCCAGCCCCCAAAATCTACCTAAACTTCCTAAAGGTTAGTATAAGACGTGTTAATCTTATTGTGCCCCAGCACAGAGTTGACACTTACTCTCCATTAAACCCATTAACATGCAGAATCCTCATTTGCTTCACAATGGTGCTTTTACCAGATTCTCCAGCACCTAGAAAATGAAAGTAAGTCTCAGGTTATGAGGGAGGCATTTTACACACTTTGGGCAGGGAAGAGGGCTGCCGTGTTTTCCACAGAAGCAGCACGCAAAACAACAACAACACGACAACAACAGGAAACACAAAAACACCAAACAAACAAAATAACAGACTTGCAATCTTCCTTGACATTTCGACGCAGAGAAAATGAAGTAACATGTCCAACTCTGTGTCTACCTGCAGTGTTTTCACCATCACAGTAACAAGAATTAAAGGGCTTGCTGTTTTCAGGGTTTTGTTTTGTTTTGGTTGTTTTCAAATTTGTGGGGTGGGAAAGCAAGGGGGGGGGCAAAGACAGGATGACGCAATTTTGTCATTTGAGGGGGTGGGGGGGAGAAACTTGGAAGTCAAAACTGAAACTGAATAGCATTCACTGGTGAAACATACACATACATGTAGATAGCCACAGAATTCCCGGTTTGTCAGAGGTTTCACGGTTAAAACACCCAGGATTCACAAACAATGCCCAGACACCGCTGTCTTCAGCTCACGGACTGACGCAGCATTTCCCTCCCGCAAATTTTCACGATTCAGCTTCTTTAATGGACAGCTTTTCTCCCCTCGGGCTACTCAAAAATCAACCCCAACCCGCAATCTTCCATTTATCCTCCTTTTCCGCAAAGGGTATCTTCCTAAAGATAAATTCTCTTTGGATACAACCACCATGTTGCGGGGGGTGGGGGTGGGGGGGTGGAAAATGGAAGACCATCCAGTTTATGTCATCTTCTCGAAAAATACGTTTTGGTATCAAATATAGTGCTTGAAAACGACCACATTCGCATGCAGCAACAACTATGAAAAGTACTGTTAAAAGGACAGGACTTTAATCATGAGGGAGCCACTAGATTTTCAGATTCCTCGAGCCCTTCTCAACAAAACAGTAAAAAGGAGCACATGCCTCCATTTTAAATCACCTTTCATTTGTAAACATATATTTTATGGAAAAAGCACAGTTCCACCCAGCAAGGAGGAGGATTGCTATTTTTTTCATTCTTTTTTTTTTTTTTTTGCAAATGTATACTCTCTTGAACAAGTACTGTGTATGTGAAAAATTTTTTGCCCTCCTCCCACACAAATCTTTTTTTTACCCCCCCCCCTTTTTCAGTTTTAATTTTATTAATTGTTTTTGTTTTACTGCCCAGAGGGCAAAGCATTCCTCCTTCTCTTGCTTTTTCACAAGGCTGTAATCAATATCTGTAAAAGTTAAAATTAGTTTCCACAGAAACATTGATTTCAAAGCAAACACTCTATCTTAATGAGCCCAAGTCTAATAAATTAAAATATTAAAGGCACTATTAAGAGATTCCGTGCAGAGAATACAAGGCATTAATCAGAACCTCCAAATTCTTCTGTCAGAAGTGTTAAAATGTGCACCACCTCTCTCTTACAGGCACAGATTTGTGCCTCAGTTTCCACATTTATGTCATTAAGATGCATTTTGGGCATCATGAGGTTTCCTCTTGGGGGGGGGGGCTTATTACTTTGGTTGCAGACCCCCCCTGCCAGAGGCTATCAATCAATCATGGTAATATGTAGCCATATAGACTAGGACACCTGGGGAAAATTAGCCCACAGGGATGTAAAAGGTGTATTCAGAGTAACAGTCTCAAATTAAGTGGAGACTTTGTGTTCACAGAGCAAAGGTGTTAGAAATTGAAGGCACTGTTAAGTGTCACACTTGTTTCTAATTAGTATTCAGGTAACAAGATGGCATTCCCAGGAAAAGATTCTAGACTTTTCCAAGCTGATACTTTGAAATCAAGTTATATGCATATTAATATTCACATAGCATAATTCTACCTTCAGAAGCTGTAGGCAAGACTTCAACATATGTATCATTTAATTATTGAAATTACAAATGCACAGAACACCAGACTCGTTTCCACTTAATAATTTTCTGCTTTATATAAATCTGGACCCAGGAGAACAAAGAGGTGACCCATCCAGAAACAGCAAACCAAACACCACCACAAAGGAAAAAATCGGCCTTTTACGTCTTTATTCTTTATAGTCAAACTGTTTTTGAAGTGTGACCATGAACTAGGGTTTAACCTCGCAAATTCACAAATTAACTCAGATAGCCAAATTACTAAGGAAGTGGAAAACTTCCATGCTAATTAATGTTTGTGTCATTCTTGTGGTCATTTCAACAATTTCTTTTGTGCTTATGTTTTACTTTGCCTCCCCCCCCCATCAGCACCTTTAAGAAAAGAGGAGAGGCCATGTCCTTATAGTTAACAACCCCCACCTCCCCGCCTTTTTTTTTTTTTTTTTTTGGCCAAAGAGGAAAAACCGCAATCAAGAGAAAACCCAAAACCAAACAACCAAATGTCACTTGACAAACAACTAATTAACGTCTGTCCATCTCCTTCCACCTGGAAAAAAAGTCTTCTCCTTAAAGCGCTCTCAATGCCCCCTCCCACCTTGAGAAGGACAAAAAACCAAAACAAACACAAAAAAACAAACAAAAAAAACCCCACGCCATTTCCAGACCAAGAAGCCATTTACAGACAAATGTCATTTTCCAGTTCTGATTTATGAATGTCTTTTTTTTTCCTTTTTCACAAAGCACTCTCAATGTGGCCAACCAACAGGAAAATGTGTGTGTGCGCGTGTGTTAATGGTGTGTGTGTGTGTGTGTGTGTGTGTGTGTGTGTGTGTGTGTGTGTGGTGGGGGGGGGCGGGAGGGGGCTGTGCTACAATTAATTCTCTTTGCTTTTCAAAAAGCCTGCATGTCTGGAAGGGGAAAAAAAGGTCATACTGTAAAAATGACGTGTCATTTGGTTTCACTGGGCACTTAGCGTACTAACTCCATTTTTTTTTTTTTTTTTTTTTTTTTTTTTGGTCTCATTTTATTTGATTCTCCTTCTCTTCCTTCCACGGCCGGCCCCGGCCCGGGACACGTCTGCTCCGCGCACACAGTGTGTCCTGCCCGAAACGCACCGAGTCGCGCCCAGCGGCCGCCGCGCTCCCTCCTCCCCCCCCCCCCCCCCCACTCCGGCGCCACGACTCGCCCGCGCCCCCTCCCCCTCACTGCACCACCTTTACCACTCCGATCCCTTCCGAGGGGCTGATGTCACCCGCCCCCCCCCCCCACTCTCCTCGGCCACTTCCCTCGCCACAGCCTCCCCTCGGCGAGGTCCCCTCCGCCACCGCGGCGGCCCCCCCCCCACGTCACCCCCTCCTCTCTGGCCCCTCTTTTCTTCTCCGTCTCCCAACAAATCACACACCCCACGGAGGCGGGTCCCCCTCCCTCTGCCCGCCACCCCATTTCCTGTCCCCGAAACCCTCTTTTTGTCGCAGTCTCCCGAGCCCTGTGGGGCTCCCCCTCCCCCTCCCCAACATGCACCCAAACCCCCGGCGTCGTGTAGGCCTCGCGGAAAACAGAGAGAGGAAAAAGAGCAAGGGGGAGGGCGAGAGAGAGAGAAACAGAGACGGAGAACGGGCGGGCCAGGGGAGGGGGCCCCGCGCCCGCGCCGCCGCGGCCCCCCGCCCCATTTTGAGCCCCCCCCCGCCCCCGCCCGGCCGAATCTGCGCCCCGGGGTCCCCCTTCCGGCCTCGCCCCCCAGAGACAGAGCCCGCGAGCGGGCGGCGGGCTCGGGAGCGCGCGCCCGGGGCGGGGGGCGGGCTCGGCGCGCGCGGCCTGCGGGGCGCCCCGAGGGGCCCCCGGGCCGGGCCGGGGCCGGCGCCCCCCGCCCCGCCCTTACCCAGCAGCAGCAGGCGGTGCGTGGCCCGGTAGACCTGCTTGTCCTTCTGCAGCTGTTTCTCGATCTTTTTGTTGGCCTCGCGCTGCGCCTTCTCCTCGTTGCGCTGGTCCTCGGTCTTACTGTTTCCGAGGCAGCCCATGGCGGCGGCGGCGGGGCGCGGGGCGCGGCCGGGCTGCGGCGGCGGCGGCGGCGGCGGCGGGGCCGGGCGCGGGCGGCCTCACGCGGGGCCGGGAGGGCCGGGGCAGCGCCGGGCGGGCGGGCCGGGCGCGGGCTCGGCTCCTCGGGGAGGAGCGCGCGGGGCGGACTACGGGGCGCGGGCCGCGGAGCGCGCGGGGAGGGTGGTGGCGGTCGGACCGAGGGGAGCGCGTCGCTCCCCGCCCCTCGAGCCGAGGCCGAGGGGGCTGATGGCCGCCGCCGGGCCGAGGCGGACCAGAGCAGGAGCTGCGGGAGCTGCTGCCGCCGCTGCCGCCGCCGCCGCTCTTATTGCCTCGGCCCGGGCCCGCCGCCGCCCCGACCCAAAGCTTTGCAGCGGGCGGGGGGAGGCGGGGGGAGGAGGAGGAGGCGGCGGCGGCGAGGGGGGTGGAAGGAGGAGGAGGAGGAGGAGGAGGAGGGATGAGGAGCAGCCGCGGCAGCGGCCGCGGCGGCGGGGAGGGCGGGAGCTGGCGGAGGGAGGCGTCCCCCCCCCCCCCTACTCCCCGGGTGCCCGGGAAGGGGGGTCCCTCCGCCCGCGCCCGGCCCGGGACGGGCCGGGGAGCCGCCCCCCCGCCCCCCTCCCTGGCTCGGGCCCCCGGGAGGGCCCGGCCACGGGAAAGGGGGGGGGGGGGGAGAGGGGGCGGCCCCGAGCCAGTGACGACCCCTCGCACGACGCCAACGCTCCACCCCCCGGGCCGCGTAGCCCTTGCGGCCCCAAGGCCGAGTCCCCCCCACCCCCCCTCCTCCCGCGGGCGCCGCCGAGGGGCCGGGGTGGGCGGAAGGGGAGGGAGCGCCAGCCCGAGCCCGGACTTCGGAAAATTTTCGAAAAGAGAGAGAGAGAGAGAGAGAGACACAGAGAGAACCAGAGAGCAGGGAGTGTGGAAAAAGCGAGGCGAGCACGAACCAAAGGACAGAGCAACCGAAAAGGAAAATGTGTCCAAACACACACACACAAATACTGAATAAAAATCCACACTACACAGCGATGGTGGTTTCTGGTGGGGGCGGCGGGGGGCGGGGGGCGGGGGTCTGACTAGATGAGCCGCTCGTCGCGCCCCCGGCGCCGGGCGCCACTGCCCGGGCCGAAGGCACCGCTGGCCCCCGAGCGCCCGCGGCCTCTGCGCTTGGCGCGGCCGCCCAAGTAGGAGAAGAAGGCGCAGCCCAGGAACACTCGGAAGCAGCAGGTCGCGCCGAACACGAAGCCGCAGCCGCGGCCCTGCTCCGTGCGCTTCTGCAGCAGGAAGTTGAGCACCCACGAGGGGCTGCGCACCGAGAAGACCAGGAAGACCACGAGCGGCAGGTGGGCGCTCAGCGCGCCGGCCTTCAGCGGCCCGGGCCGCCACACGACGCCCCCCACGCGCGGCGCCGTGTAGTAGGCGTCGTCCTCGTCGCCCGAGTCCGTGTCCCACGCGGCCCAGGCCCTACTCGTGCCCCCGCCGCCGGCGCCCTCGCCGACCCCGCCGGCGCCCTCCGCGGCGCCCTCGTCGGCGGCGGCGGCGGCGGCAGCGGCGGCGGCCTCCGGGCCTCGGGCCTCCTCCCGGGCTTCGGGCGCCGTCTTCTTCTTCTTCTTCTTCTGCATCTTCTCCAGCTTCTTCCTCTCCTTCTCCTTCTTCTTCTCCTCTTTTCTTCGCTGCTCCAGCAGCTTCTTCTCCATCTTCCTGCGCTCCTTTTCGGTCAGGAACTTCTCGGGGGGCGCCTCCCGCGCCGCGCTCTTCGGGGTCCTCTCGGAGTCCCCGCTCTTCCGCGGCGCGAGCGGCTCTCTCGGCTCGGCCAGCGCCGCAGCCGCCGCCGCAGCTTCGGCAGCCACCTCGGCCGCAGCCGCCGCCGTCTTCTTCTCGCTCTCCGCCGCTCGGGCTTTGATCTTCATGGCCATCTTCAGCATGGTGGCTCGGCCACCTCGGGGTGCCGGGCTCTCGCCTGGCCCGGGCGCCCTGCTTGCCCCCGGCCTCGGCCTGGCCGGACCCCGTGCGCCCCGTGTCGGGGGGGAGTCGGCTGCGATCCCCGCCGCTGCGCTGCCCCCGGGGCCGCGGAGCGCGGCTGGCCCGGGCTTCGGGCTGCTGGGCGGGCTGCCTAAGAGTTAGCGCCAAAAAGGATGAGCAAACGAAAAAAAGGGGTGAGAACAAACCAAAAAGCACCCAACAACAGCGAGAAACCAAAAAGCACCGAGAAATGTCAAACAACTCAAAAAAGAAAAGTGCAGAGGCGCGATGGCACGAGTTTGCTGTTACCCTCAGGCGCTCCTCGGTTTGGCTCTTGGGCACGCCAATGGAGAGGAGAAAAGAGAAAAGAGAGAATTGGGGGGTGCCCGGCAGGCGCGGGGCAGGGCGGCGGCGCCGGGGCGCCCCTGCCCCGTCCCGGCCCCGGCGGCTCTTGCCCCGCGCCGGGCTACTCGCACTTCCGCGGGAGGCCACGGTGCACCCGGACTTACATGTGAGTGAGAGGCACTCACACGCAAGGCAGTGCCTGCCTGCCTGCCTGCCTGCCTGCCGGCCGGCCGCCCGCCGCCGCCCCGCGCCGGGACAGGGGTTCGCTCCAGCCGGCGCCGCAGCCCCGAGCCGGAGAGCCAGCGAGCGAGCGGGCGAGCGAGTGAGCGAGCGAGCGGGCGGGCGGGCGAGTGCCGCGCCGGGCCAGCCACCTGACGCAGCCCGCTCCGCGGTGCCGACGCGACTGAGTGTCCCCGCCGAAGACCGGCGCTCCTAACCAGCCCGATGACGCCCCAGCCTCTTCAGAGGACGGACCCACAGCGGCGGCCCCTATAAAGCGAAGGGGAAGCCGAAAAATCGGCCCGCCGGGGACGCACCCAAACGGGCCGCCGCGCACCCAGGGGGTGCGGGCCACCGTGCGGGTGGTGCGGGTGTGGGCGGGGGGCGCGGGGGGCGCGGCGGCGCGGGGCGCGGGGCCGCCCAAGGCGGTGGGCGCCGGACCCCGCCTCCCAGACCTGCCTCCCAATTTTCGGTGAGTGGTGTAGCCCTGGGCGGCGTACAAAGTGTGCGACGGCGGCGCTTACCCCTGTTGCGCGCCTCCTTACCTCCAGTTTCCCGGTTAGCGCGCGCGGGGACCGCCACCCCACCCCTCCCTTCCCCGGCGGCGCGTGCCCGTGGAAGCTAGGTGTCGGCAAGACTAATTAATCGCGACGCCTGGAAAGGGTTTCGCTCTTGCGGTGAGAGGCGCTGTGCGAGCGCAAAGCCAGCCCTACCGCCAAGGAGCAGGAGGCGGGCGGCGCGCCGGCGACGCGCGCGCGAGAGCCGAGCGGCGGTGGCCGGAGGCTGCAGAGTTGGTGCGCGGCGGCGGCGTCCTCCCAGGCCGGAGGGGTGGAGGGCCGAGGGGTGTCCTGGAGGCCCGCGGCCCGGCCCGGGCACTGCGGGGGAGCCCCTGCAACAGACGGAGAAGTAGTTTATTGACCACGAATTTGTTGGAAAACTTTCAAGTGTCCCCACCCCAGGACGTGGTAGGAGCGCACTGGGGTTCAGGGCAGCGACGCTAAAGTTCCTCAGAGCCGTCGCTCACTTTTTTTCCTGGGACCCTGGATGAGTCACTTGCTGCCACACGGGTGTCTGCTTGGGTACAGTTCATTCTTTCATTCATTCATTCATCCATTCAACAGGTGGTCGGGCCATGTGGCCCACCTGGTGCCCAGGTGATAAGGCTAATAAGACTCGGTGACTGCCTTGGGTGCGTGGCCGGCCTACCTGCCAGGAAACCCAGACGGGCAAAGTGGTCAGGAAACTCTCTCCCTTACTTTTGGCCTTATCTGACTTTCTCAACAGTCAGGAAAGCGTGGGGTGCCTCGGGAAAAAGGAAGGAAGGAAGCCCACCTGTAAACGGGAAGCACGCTTACCATACCTAGGGGTACCGGGAGGGGTGGGGGCTGTGGATCCTTCCAGAGGCCTTGAGTACACTGTCTGTAACATTCTAAGTTTTCTTTGAAAGCAGAAGGACACTGTTAACCATTCAACTGAACCACCGAAATCCCCCTTTGCCAAAAAGTAAGAAGAGGTGGAGAGAAGGAGAGGTTACCTATTATTTCTCTTGGCCCCGTCAGGTAACACCTCTATCCCTGCTCTACAAGGCCCCCCCCCCCCCTTTTTTTTTTATGGCTCTGAAAGACAACAGAGGGCAACGCAAAGTCGCTAAAGACCCTGGGCACGAAGAACAGGAAGCAAAAGCCGCTCCGGACCCTCATAACCTGCAGCTGCTAGGCCTCCGAGGGCCTCCAACCTTCTCCAACCTCCGCGAACTGCTGAGCGCGCCTTCCCACCGTACACGCACGCAGAGGGAGCCACGTCTCCCATCACACTTCCGGCTGCGGCCTGGCCTCCCTTCCACCCCCAAAATGCACCTTCTTTTGAAAAGAGCTCCAAAGAGATATGTTGGATGTTAATGCTTTTCCCCTAAACCCAAGTGGATGAAGATGTTAAAGGGATAGACCCAAATGCGCCTGGAGGCCGCTTGGACGGGAAGGCCTCACGGGCAAGGATTCCGCGGCTTTTTGAAGGGGTCACGGCTCACCCACAATCATTCACCGACTAGCCCCGAAACGACTGGTTATCTTCCCCTATTCAATAAAAACTTCTTGATTGAATTCGACGAACTGATCGTCATTTTTGAAAACTGGCAAAGACGGATAAGGAGGAGGAACAGGCCAGAAGTTTCTGTCACGCTCCATTTGTTCAAAAGCATCTTCCTTCCTGCTTCTAATGTGGCAAAACACAAATACACTGTATTTAAGAGGAACAAGCTAAAGGGTGACCAATACAGACGGCCTCCATACTTATGCCAGTAGCTACACATCACTGGGGTGACTCTACTGCTGAGTCTCCTTATTTGGAAATCCTGGAGCTGGGTTACCGTCTCCCCCCTTCTCGATAAACATCACACCTGAACTCTGAAAGGGGTGAAGCTGTCCCATGTCACACACAGACACATATTCCAGGCAAAGGCACAATGGGGGCTATTGTCCCGGAAACGTATCCAGCAAGGTCAGGGCTTCACTCATTTCGACTTCTAACCCAGCAGGCCACCCTCCAGGGGCTTTTGTTTTGTTTCGGCGTAGGCTTCACCTATATGGCGTTGTGGCCGCTGGCGGACGCACGAGGCATCTACTTTGTAAATAAACGACAGCAGGTGGAATCAAGGGTTTACAGGTAAGCAAATGGCACCAAGCGCCCTGAAACACAAGCTCGTTGTGGTCTGTCCGGCTTTCTGTTTTCACCCAACACAAACGGAAAGACGAGATTTTACTTAATTGGTGTGGTGAGCTGACACCGGCTATAGTTTTCCGTCTCGCATTTGACCTACCCCTGGCCTTAAAAGTTTTAATTTTTAAAAAGGGCTTTCACATTTGGAGGCCACCATGCGTGACCTTTTCATATGAATTAGTAATTTATTCTAATAGGTCGTTGCCATTTTAAGGACCTGGTTTACGCTTTGAAAGTACAAGCGATCCATTAGCATAATTCTTGGAACAGCTCAGACTAGAGTTTTGTTTTGTTTTGTTAATGGAGGGGGCCTCTCGTTTGGCTCAGGGAGAGATGGAGGTCGTGGAAACTTCAGGCTCCAGAGAGGAGCAAAGGGCCAGAATGTCCCGGGCATCAAACGTCCAGGGAGGGCACAGGTCCCTGGCTCAGGTGACCTGCTTCCTTCCAAAGCCAGCAAATTGGGATGACGCACCCTTAACCTAAAACACGAGGTCTCCTAATGATACAACTGGGTGAGACAGATGCTGTCACACATGCTACCCAGAGCGACGGCCTAGCGACGGGTCCTTCCAGCGCCACATTTGACGGCGAATTCACGTGTCCGAGTTTGAGTTTTGTGGTCTTGTAAGCTTCGTATTTACGGATGGATGTGTTCCTTGGCTCTTTTACATTTTCCTGTCTGAGCAAGAATGCCTTGTCTGCTTTTATACGCACTATAGCTCGGAATCGTGAAAATATTGTTACACTTAATGATGTAATTCAGTTTTTGGACAAGGGTGTTCTTGGCCTTTCATCAGCTGGGGTCATGGAAAGAGCCCAGAGAAAATATAATAATATTTTAATAGCCTAGGAAACAATAAATAGGTTTCCACTGAAACAGAAACCTCAGCTAGAAGATTTTAATAGCATTTAATGCCTCCGCACAGTGTTTTCGGTCTTTAAGGCACCTTCTGCGCTTTATTTAAGTAGGATGAAATTGTTGCAAATGGATGTGATGTGAAGCCTGTGCCGTACAGATGATGAACGTGCCACACAAGAGCCAGGGAATCCCTGCGAAAGAGGTTCTATCGCTTATGGCCACAGAGTCCTTAAAATCTAACCTAGCGATGACCCAGGGCATTTTTTCTTGTCATATTCCCTAGTTAGTGACTTCAATCACAGTGTACTTCTCAACTTGCGTTCTAGATGACACATGATGTTCAAGTTAGTAAAACTTCATCTCAGAAGATTCGAAGTCCAAGAATTAACTACCTGCCACATGAACTTGCCCGCTTTCGTTTCCGTTGACTAATTCCAAAACAATCTGTTGCAAATTTAAAACACAGCTAATCCAAACAGACTGTGGGGAGCACCCTGGCCAAAGCGTTTGGACCCAGTCCCTCGAGCCAGTGCGTTAAGACGCCATTCAAGCATCTGTGGTAGACCACGGTGCACAACTGTGAAGGCACCTGGGATTTTCTGCACCTTCGTGGAACTTTTTGGACTCTGATGAGTGGGCCCCATTTATGAGGGGAGCTTTCTGGTCTCCACGGATGCCCAGTCGCCAAGGCTGTTAGTGTCTTCCTCCCAACATCCCCAAGAGTCCCAGAGTGGTTGGGAGTAGACTTTTAACAAAGTCACCACCGACCTTAAAAGGCGGAACCGATCAAAAGGAGACTATAGGCTTTACTCTGTTCCTTTCATTTTATTTTTTTAAGTTTATTTATTTTGAGAGAGAGAGAGAGAGAGAGAGAGAGATCGATCAAGCATGAGCAAGGGAGAGGCAGAGAGTGAGCCACGGAGCACCACATGGGACTTGATCCCGCGAACTGCGAGATATGGCCTGAGCTGAAATCAGAGGACCCCTGCCCCTCTGTTCCTTTTAAAACTTAAATCTAGGGGGCGCCTGGGTGGCTCAGTCGGTTAAGCGCCAGACTTCAGCTCAGGTCATGATCTCACTGTTGGTGGATTCAAGCCCTGCGTCGGGCTCTGTGCTGACAGCTCTGAGCCTGGAGCCTGCTTCGGACTCTGTGTCTCCCTCTTTCTCTGCCCCTCCCCCACTCGTGCTCGCTCTCTCTCTCTCTCTCTCTCTCTCTCAAAAATAAATAAACATTAAAAAAATTTTAAACTTATATCTAAATACAATGATACCCATGGTAGCCTTGACTGAAGATTCTAGATGGACACGCTTTGGACTTGGGGCACAATGACATCAAACAGAGACCCATGGATCCACTGACTGGAGTTTGTAATTGGGTTAAAAAAAAAAAAAAAAAAAAAAAAAAAAAAAAAAAAGAGCTGTACAAGCATTAACTGCTTGAGAGCAGGAAGATTAATTCCCCTAAACATAAAGTATTTTTAACTCCCCATGGGGGGAAATTTTTTCTTGAGGGCCAAGGTAATGGCAAAGCCTGTGGCTTAGAGCTTTTGCGTTGGCCATGAGGATGGAGACTCATCCAGGATGGGGAGTGATGGAAGGAGGGCCGGCTAACTTCTGTTTTCATTTTCGAGGTGCCTTATTTAAGTGACATTTTGATCCAACATCCTACTAAACAAGTATCAACAGGAAGAAACAAAAAGCCAGTCGGCCCAATCAATAGAGTGGCATCCTAATAAGACCTCCTCAGATACAAAGAAGCCCTTTAATTGCTCTGATTTTAAAGATTTTAGGTTTTTGCCATCACGTTCAATTCTTCAAATTTAGCCCCCTGTAATCAAGAGTTTAGACAGTCAAACGCTCTGGCTTCACCGGGTAATAAATTTCCTTTCATTAAATGCTGCTTTGGCTTTACCTACGTACCAACGCAACGACTTCGAGATACAAGTTTTACATCTCGGGTTTTACTTGATCGACCTACCAACGGAACGTCGGCGACCCCTTTCAAACAGCCTTGCAACTACCGACCAGCCTGTGTTTCAGATGCCCGAGGTTCCGGCCAGGCCTGGGCGCTGGCCTTCCCTGCTGGAACCCCTCCCGAGGCTCACTTCTACCTGCTGTTGGTAAACCCTGAATTAAGCAATTAATGGGACATAATTAGTCACGTGTCTCCTTCATCTAGGAATGGGTCTACCTTTTCATCTTCTTGTGTTTGCCCACACACGTTGAGACTGAATTAGAAAAAATGTGTAATTATACTTCAGGTCCACCTATCTGCCCGGGTTTTTATTTTGAGGGGGCACAAACAACCTAGCTCCCAGACGGGGAAGGCGGCCTTCTGCTCTGCACTGAGGCTCCAAGCAAGCCCCAGCTCTCCTCCCGGCCGCCCCCCTCCCCTCCCCCCCAATCTCCATTCAGCCACCATTTGGTGAGATGCCCAGGCTGCACCCCCCCCCCCGACACCCTCCCTCGGGTGCTGGGGTCTGCAGGGGTGCACTGCACCCCGCCGGCCTGGCGGGAGCCCGCTCAACAGCAGCACAGCCCTATTGGCACGGTGGCTTCCCCGGGTCTTTGCCAACCACTGCAAGTTAGGAGGAGAAAACCATTTGGCCAAAGCATCGGCCATTTGCCCCCGGTCTGGGGATCAGATGAAAAGGAGAGGCTTCCACGAGCTCCAGACCTCAGTTCTACCCGCAGCCGCGTCTCGGGGGTCTCTGCACGCCGCCCGGGCTGTGAAAGCTGCTGGGCAGCTTTCTTGAACATTCCTGCCTCTCCGTTGCCTGAGTCCCTACTACCTTCTCAGATTACGGGCCCCTTTTGTGCTAATTACACTGAAAAAATTGAAAGAATGTCGCTGACTTTACAAAGAACACAAAGCAGGATTGCCTCGAAACCTAAATATAGCCGATTTCTTTCAGGAGGCACACAACTCGGCTTTCACGACTTGTACCGCGTGGATTAATCGCAGATGGCCGGTTCATTTATTAAGACCCAGGTGACAGAAGGGCCCAGCGATCGGGAGGACAAACTGCTTTGGGGGTCCATTTACATAAAATGAGAAGATCGGATTATTGACGAACCCCCCCCCCACGCCCCCCCCCCCCACACTTCCTTAATTGTAAATTATGACTTGCCAACGATGGCAGGCTAATGGAAGCGACCGCGGAAAGAAAGGAAGTTGGCCACCTGGAGAAAGCAATACCTGTACTATGCAGGTAAAGGCATGGATGAAATGAAGGTCTAACTTCTCCCCGCTCCCCACCCGGGGGAAGGCGGTGGCTGTAGCACAGCGAGAGAGGATGCGGGTTGCACTGCCCCTGTTCTCCCCTATGTGGGAAGCGTCTTGTACAAGCCAGCATTGGGAAGGACGAGCTATCCCTGCAAAGCCAAGGGAGCTATGGGTTAGAACCCCCCCCCCCCGCCCCCGCCGCTCTGAAATCCCCTAAGGGTTAATAGGTGAACAGTAGCAGCTTGGAATGATTTATTTTTCTAAGGAACATTAAATACTGAATTGCTCAGGCTGAAATAATGCCACAGCTGTGCCCCGCAGGGCTGGATTTTGGACACCGGCTCGAGTGACAGGTGTACTTAATGAATGCCCAGCTTGGCTCAAGTGGTGCCCCACTCAGATTTTCCCCACCGATTAATTGGTAGGGGACTCTGGAGCCAGCCAGGAAAGTGCCTTTCGCCACAGACACAGAAGACCATGTGTGCTCAGCCATCAACAAAAACGCCAGCCTCGGGGTGGCGGGGGGGGGGGGGGGGGGGGGGGGGGGCGCGGAAAATGGAGGCATCGCTCCCTGAACATAAAACAAGGAGATCCAGACCCTGCGAGGTGGGGGAAAGACAAGGTGGGAGCCGAGAGAACTGATCAGGACCAAACCCTTCCAGGTTTTCAAGCAAACAGCTCTGTCCTATAACCGCCTCTTGGAGGGTTTTAGCAACCGAAGCGAGCCCGGGATTCTAGGAGACGTGTCACCAAAATTGGTATTATTAGAGGAAGTGGCGAAGTGGCACCAAGCTAGAAACACGGAGTCTAATCTGCAACATACTAATTATACCTATTTTTACCCCAGGGTTGCAGTGACCTAACGCCAAGAAATGAAATCTCTAGAAAACTAGCCCTTCACGTGTACGAGGCGCAAACACCTTGGGGGTGGGGGCCGCGGGGCACCGGCTCCACGGAGTCCGGGGGTCCCCTCTGGGGTGAGAAGTCAGCGGTCACCTGCGAAGGCAGCGGATTTTCATGGGAACTTGGCAGCAGTGGAGGAAGCCAAGTAAGGCTCTAGACCAAACCTTGGGCGTTCTGGGCTGATGTCAGCATGCTGGTCAGAGGGCCACTCTGGAATGTCAGTCTGGCCTGGGCACAGTTGACGACTCCCACAGGGCGTCCCGGTCTACAGAGGGAAGGAAGGCGGCCAGGCTTTTTGTCGAGCCGACATGGATCCTTCACAAGGCTTTCCTTGGTCCGTCCCCCGTGTGCACTGGGCCCCTGTCTCTTGGCAATAGGGGCTGACAGTAGGGGACCAGATGCTGCCACTTTGGAGACTGGTTCTAGTAACGCTGCTTCTAAGAAGATGGTGGAAGGTGTCGACCGGCTGAAAGCACTGTCAGGCTTTTCTGCTTCCTACCCTTAACACGTAATCTCTGCCTCGTGAGCACCAGGATTTCCTTCATCATCGGCTCCCCAGAGCTGGATCCCACAGAGCAGAGCCGTGGAAGAACCTTTCCAAGGAAGCTGATATAAAACTTAGTTGGGACCCGAAGACCTCTAATCCGCAAGTTAAATGGACACTTCGTTTACTCACAGCCACTAAAAGCATCCCCAAGTCTAGGAAAACCTAACTGACCCCCAATTCCTACTATGATGTTATTAACCCAGTGCCTCAGGGGGGCGCCCCAGAGCAGGGTAACTGAAAATCATTCTCAGCCTTAAAAGAGAGTCTCTTAGATGGTTTGCTATTAATTAGGTCAGTAAGCACTCTAAACACATCATTTCAATGAGCTGGCTGAATGCAAAATGTGGGAAAACCAAATTGTTGACTAACTGACGTGATCCCCAAGGACACTTCATGTTGGAATCTTAGATATAAAATACCTGTGTATTCCATTTCCCTTACACGTTCTTAAATGTGTTAAATAAACATGTTTTCCTCAACCTGGCGTAACGTCACCACGTTATCTGCGAGATTTACTGACGGTACAGAAAGCAGAGAGGGGACTCAGTAAAAAGAAAGAGGTAAAAAGACCAAAGGAGGGAAGCCTGCCGCAAAAAATCTCATCTCTAAAATGGATGCCAAAGGCAGGAGATTTGGGGAGAAAAAAACACGCGTCGCTTCTAAAACGTGTAAAGCCAAACAGCACGTCTTGCAAATGAAAAATTTTTTAAAAGCTATAGCGGCACGCAAACCCCAGGGAAACAAACGAGAAAAATCACTCTCATTTATCGTAATTGAACCCTTGCTTAACCTTCCTTCCAATACCTGGTAATTCTGTGAAATCACCCAGCTGTCACTCTCTTCCTTTCAGAAACGTGACATTGATTTGTCCGGCAAACACCCATTATTAGAATTCTGAGGTCTGCCTAATGGGGCTACTAATAAATCTAAGTCATCAATTTTTGACCTTTTTCTCCTGAAATTCTCGGTATGTGGTAAACTGCTGAAAACACATTTTCAAGGTTCTGTAACTCTGACATAAAAATAAAGGATCAAGGCTGGGTGGTTCTGGGGGTTTGAGCACATCTGGGCTCTGTCCTGCACGCACCCCGGAGGGAAAGGAAGAAAGACGGGTTAGAGACAGTATCTGGGGGTAATAGCAATGCTCCGCTCTGGGCTGAGCTGTCTGCAAATAGAAATGAAATCCACAAGGCTGCAGCACACAAGGGATGTGTGACAAGGCAGCCGGTACCCTTCCCCTGCCTCTCCTCATCCCCTTCCTCCTCCACCTGCCTGGCTGTTTACCGCGTTGAAAGATCCGGGGGGAAAAAAAAAACAACGTAGCCTGGAGAGTCTAAATTTGCTATCCACAGGAGAAAGAAAGAAAAGAGAAGATTGATGATCCTGTTCTAGTTTGGGGGACCGTGAGATAAAAGGAGGGGGGGGTGTCAGCTTTTTTGAGAAACTGAATCATGGACATTTTTTTCTTTTTCCATAAAAGCTACATTTCTCATCCTTATTATTTTTTTTTTTCCTGGTGCGACTGAGCTGGTTGTAACCTAAGGCAAAACAAGGGCAGGCGTGACTTCAGCGTCCTCTAAATTCTAAGATGGCTGCAGGCACCAGACAAATCTTGACCTCGGTGATGATGGTGCCGAGAGCCAAGTCATAAAGATGTCCCTTGCCCCAGCCTGCCTCCCCGAGCCGGGCTGTAAGGACCGGCTTGCCACTGCACCCCCAGCGTCCCTCTGCAGACTTCAGATGGCCACGGCAGAGAAAGCAGGACCCTCCAACACCTTGTTCATGCCCTGTCTTCCTCGTCCCTCAGAGCGCAGCCTCGCTTCTACGGTCTCTTCCCTCTGGTTCCAAAAAATAAGTTGATCTACGGCATTTGGGCTGTGCTGGGGTGAAGTCAGGGTAGGTGGTTGGATGAGCTGTTCCCCTGAAATATTCAGGCAAACTGGCTGTCTGTAGACGAAACAACCAGATGCCTTTTCACAATTCCATTTTTGACCAAATCCATTGGACGCTTCAGTGTGAAGAAGACAAAAACTCAAGTCAAGAAGGTCACCAGAAGAGACATTTGGGGGCAATAAGAAGTCATAGGATGGTGGAAGGCGTTCCATTTTCCTAGCAATGAAAATCCGAGTTTTCAGATTGTGGTGAGTGACTCAGAATTTGCCAGAACAAAGCCATAGCAGAAAGAATGGATGTTTTTAAGGCTTACATTGTTCCTGTTTATTTGGTGTTGCTGTTGCCAGAAAGTGGCTCGAGCCCTCCTTTTTAGCACTGTATAAAATGTAAATGGTCTAAATTAAGAAGCCATCTAATCCCAACCAATATTAATTCTGACGTGAAAAACGAGACCAATTCTGCAGATAGGATTATGACCACCATGGCTTGACATTAACCGATCACTTCACTGTGTTTCTCAAAAGAATGGGATGTTTTCCTTTTCCGAAGGGCCCATTTCTTTCAAAGAGGGGATGAAATCCTCACTCTGTCCCTCTTCTGACGTTGGAAAGGCACAGTCTCCTACAGTGGGCTAGCCTGGACCGCCCCCCCCCCCCCCCCCCACTCTGCCAGCTTCTGTACCTTATCTGTTTTCTTTTTCTCCTCCAAGCTATAAAATAAAATGTCAAACTACCCCAAGGTTTGTAAGTCAAGATGCTGTCCTGGAATGTTTCTCCTTGCCGACGAAACTGCCGGCTCCTAATATTATTTTCCAAGCAAAAAAGGGAGGGGAATGGGTTTAAGCATATTTTTCTAACGTTCTCCCCTCAACTGGTCCATTGAAATCAGCAGGATCATGGCGCCTCCACGATCCACCTCTGCAGCGGGCAGAACCGCCGCGTGTCTAGCTAGAGCAAGGATTTGCATCTCGGCTTGGGGAGACTGCGCTTGTTCTAGGGGAAGGAGGCATCTCAGCCCAGCCTGCAGTCCTGCCTCACCATTTCCAGACCGCTGGCCCCTCCTCTTAAGAGTCTGCACATGTTGCATTTCGCTTGTTAATCCTCTTGTTAAATGCAAGAAATAAAGTGGGGTTACTTGTAAATGTCCGTAATTCATCCACCACAAAGCCCTAAGTCCGCGCTGTTTCATTATCTGCTGCCCGTTAATAATCGTCAACATCGGAAGTGTCTCCAGCAGCATGCCAGTTTTTAGTGAGGGGGATAAGGAGCCCAGAAAAATCGCAAATTGTCTGGGGGACGTCACCGCAGAGGGTGCCTCCTGGGAGGGAAATAATGCCCACCGGTGTTCAATTCAAGGCCGAGGGGCGCTTTCGGCAGCAACATCACTTTGAGCAGAGACATTGTGTAATTCAGTTACACAAAAGCAGCCTAGATGAGCAGGTTCAAATCATCTCTCCTGTTCGTGTGATTCTGTGCTGGAGGCTCAGGAAGCTGTCTGCTCTGTACGTTGCAGGGCATGAAAGAGCCCTAAAAGGGACGAGGGAGGTGAAAGGTGGCAGGAAATCATGCACCTTCCGGGTCTGTTTTCTCTTTCCTCTGCTCCCTTCATCCCTGGGGACCCCGCAGCTAACCTGGATGTGTTTTGCTCTTCTCTAGCCTACGTCCTCATTCACAGGAGCTGAGGCCGTATGCAGCTGAGAGAGTCTCCTTTTCACTTTTGTTTCTCTCTAAACGCTGCCAGACTCGAGTTCCAGGGCCACCTTCCGGGGGTGCAGCAACCCACTTGGGGGGGCTCCCTATGGGCTCAGTGCCTAAGGTCAGGGTGGGGATTACGGACAAGCCCAGGAGGGTGGGAGGGGGGGAAACGGGGCTCCTTCCCCGATCCTTGCCTGAGCCAAATGAAGGCCAACACCTGCTTTGCTAACTCTCTCCTCACTCCAAAACACGGCCTCTCTGCCCATCAGAGAGCATCGGTCCCCGGCCCTCCCTGCGGCGCCAAGGCCCTTGCTCGTCCATCCGAGTCACGCACCTGACTTTAAAGAAAAACATTATTTTCAACAGTGGGGTGTGTGACCGCTCAAAATCCCTCCCCGGCTTTCAAAGCCGGTGGAGAAGACAGGCTCCTCGGGGTGAAAGTAACAGCTCACCCGCATGGAAGGGAAGGCAGAGGCCACCCCCCAGCAGCTTGCTGAGCTCTGTCCTGTGGGCCCTTCCTATTCACACTTCACAGCAAGGCGTGACCGGGGGGGAGGGGGCTGGGGAGGGGCCCGGGGGCCAAGGGCAGGGGGGCGCTCCCCCTCCCGGAGCATCCATCACTGGGTGACAGGCTCTGCAGCCGGCACCTCTTCCAGAGGCCCCTTCCCTTCCCCCGCCCCCAGCCTCCTCTGTAAAAACCAAAAACCATCTTGTTCTTTCATCATAATTAAAGTGCTGTCAGGGAAAATGGCATGGCTGATTTTTGCCGCAGTTGAAATGACCCCCTCATTTCTCTTCTCTCATTTGCTAAAGTGGTCCTTTCTCCGCCAGAAATCAGACCCTTCGGGGATGGAAATTTTAGCTGGAAGCAGAGAGTTCGAAGCAGAATCCTAACCTTGGGGGGGTGGGGGGGGGAGAGAATCGATGTTTGGAGCGGCCTCTCTCTGCGGCAAGGTGCTGGCGAAGCCATCTTAACGGGCAGGACTGGCGGCCGCGGCTACCTCTGGGCTCCCATCCACGCGGGCTCCCTAATTACCAGTCATTGTCAGGGTGCACAATCCAGCCGCATTTGGAGGCTGATTCTCCCCGTTGACTTATCTAAGGGGCAGGAGGAAGCTGTTTGGGAGGAAGGTAATAGGTTCTGGATCTGGGAAGATAAAATCCAAATGCCTTTCACGCTCACAGGGAAAGCGTGACTGCGTATTTAATACCGTCCTCGGCCTGCGTGTTTGTGTTTGAAATAAAGCTGTAACTTACACGCATAATTAAATGCCCTCCTCCTCCTAGCCGAGCGCCACTGAGCCGCTGGGTGACACTCCTTGCCTGTCACGGACACTGCAGTGTTTAGGGCTCTTGCTAAAGTCCTGGCAATGGCGTCTCATGTCATTTTGTGAGAATGTGACTCTGATCCCGTCGGCCCTCACAGAACTTTCCGAAAAGAGCATTTCAGGTAGGGCACGCGTCGGCGTGTGAGAACACAAAAGAGGGCAAAGAAGAAAACAATGAGGAAGACCAGAAAAAAGGAAAAAGAAGCCAGAAGAGAGAACCCACGGCCCTGAGTAGCTTTGAGCTCTGCCGGTGGAATCCATGACATATGTTCAAATACGTGTTACGTGAGGAAATCATAATATTCATCCTAGCCTTCAACTACTTTCATTTTAAGGAAACTCGTATGTCAGGAGCTTTCAAAATGAGCTTAATTTCCTTTTCCTAAAGATCACACATCTTGGAAGGGCCCCTTTTGAGTTACACTGGGGAGCTTAACTGGCAGGCTTCCGGGTTTCTATGAGGGTATGCTAATATCTGGCAAGTCAAAATGGCAATCCAGGCCTCCCTCCGTTGAATCATTAGTTGTTAATGCATCTCTGAGTAACTGGAAGCTAAGGTGTGAAATCAACCCGAGTGTCACTAAGCACCAGTTTTTCCCGAGGCTGTAACGCAGGACAGTTGGGGGGGCTGTTGATGTCGCATCTCGGCAACAAGGCTGGTTCGGCTGCCGGTTATTGTCCTGGCCTGGCCTCCTGCCTCTTTGCTCCTCTTCCCCGCCACCCCCGACATGTTTTCTCCCCCTCCTTTTTTAAAGAAAGGAAAACAACCATATAGCACTCGAGCCTTTTATTTCCTGACTGTTCTGTGTGTCATAGCCGTGGACGCTAGAGGAAAAAACACGGGCTTGTTCTTATCGATCTGAGCTGAAATGAGTCAGGCACCTGAAGGCTTCGATCTGGACCTGACTGCCACTCAGATGCCCCCCGCCCCACGTGCACCCTCCCCCCCAGCTGCCAAGCGGAAACCAGTAAGGTCGCGTGGTTGTACCTGGCGAGCTGGGAGGGGGGGAGGGACCCCCAAGTCCTAGAGGGTCACAAGGGAAAAAGCCAATTCAGTGAATCCACTGCATTGGGGGTGCTGGGCTGGGGAGAATGGGGGTACAACCGGGACAAGGAGTGAGGAGGGAAGCCCACTGTCCAAGGGCCCCCTCCCCTAGCCTTTCCCAATGCCTCCAGTTAGAATTCTACTTTTCGGGGCTCCATCATTAAAAATGTGGCTCTCTGGGGGCGCCTGGGTGGCTCAGTCGGTTAAGCGTCCGACTTCAGCTCGGTTAAGTGTCTGACTTCAGCTCAGGTCACGATCTCACGGTTCGTGAGTTCGAGCCCCGTGTCAGGCTCTGTGCTGACACCTCGGAGCCTGCAGCCTGCTTCGGATTCTGTGTCTCCCTCTCTCTCTGCCCCTCCCCCACTCATGCTCTGTCTCTGTCTCTGTCTCTCTCTCTCTCTCTCTCTCTCTCTCTCAAAAATAAATAAACATTAAAAAAAAATGTGGCTCTCTGCTTTTTGGGCCTCAGAGAGCTCTTTATTAAAATGCAAATTTCCCTTAAGGGTAGCCCTGTAAGCCTTTGCCAGCTAATGGGATTAACTGAACCGAACACAGCCACCTGCAGGGAGGTAAGGGGGCTTGGGGTCAAATCTCCGCGTCTCAAATTTGTTTTTGTTGCAGGCTCATCTTAGGGCGCCCAGAACGCAAAACACAGGCACCCATCCCTGCTTCAGGTCTCTCTGAAAGGGGACTCTGAAACCAGGGCCCAAGTCCCAGCTGTAGGATCGGGGGCTCACTGAAAGTCTCTGGGCCTTGGCGTCCTCCTCTCTTTCAATCAATTCCCTGAGGACAGACGCCGCTTTGCAAGTATCCCGACAGCTCGGTCGGGATTAGCAGAGTAGCATCAGGCTGGCAGTGGAAAAGCAATTGCACAGAACTAATTCATTTATGGAGGCGGCCACTTGTAATAAAGGACGCTTTCAAAGGAACTTGGGCGACTGATTTTTCTGATCTGGCAAACAAGCTTCGGTTTATGTCCTGAAAACAAGTTTTTGGTCGCGTTGATGGCTCAGTGAGCCCCTCGGGTGCAAAACAAGGTCGGGCGGGGCAGGGGTGGGGTAGGGGGGCTGAAACTTAATTCTGTAAATCTGAAATGCACGCATGGAACAAATCCAATCTGTCATCCAGGAGCTCCTTCAGTCCGGTGGTCTACACTAAAGCGTTTCCCTGGCCTTAGATCTAAAGTAAAGCATCTCTATCTGCAGATACCCACATATTAAAAACAAAACAAAACATTTTTTTTTCTTTATAGAAAGATCACGTATGTGGTGAGCATTACAGGAAGCCTATGGGTAAGACACGATTCCAAGGGTAATGAATAGATAAAGGTATTTGTTAAAAGAGAGCTGGAAATTAATTCTGGAATTCAAGGTGTGTTTTCCTTCCACAATGACTGGGAATCAATTATACTACTTGACTATAGAGTATTTCCATCTGCATCAGAGAACAGAGAGAAGAGGCGCAAAGCTCAGGGTCCAAGATGGAGGCCTGGACCTAAGATGGAGGCCTGGACCTAAGATGGAGGTCCGGAGCTAACATAAAGGGCAGCCTAGAAGCTAAAATGGAAACACTCCACTGTCCATCAGGACCCGTGGCAGCACACTCTGAGCACTTTCCCAGCCCGCTCTCAGAGAGGAATCTCAAAGAGGACTCTAAGGTTGGGTGAAACACTTTGGGCCCATCCCCTAAGAGAGTTTTCAGTCCTAGAAGATTCTGGAAGGCACAGCTTGGTTCCAGACAGAACAGAAAAGAGAGAGAGGCTGACTAGGGGCATTTCCCTGCACCAGCCCCAGCCAGGCCTCTGCAGCCCTTGAGAAAGCAAGCCTGTCCCCCCGGCACGCCAGCCACCCCCTGGTTACAGCTGTGGAGGAAGGCCTTGTTTCAGAACCAGGGAGGATGCCCCATCACCCATGGGGCCCGCACTGTGACCCACTCTAGAAGGCTCCATCCCTGCCAGGGTACAAAGTTTCAGCCTCAGCCTGAAATCCCAATGGTGGTGCCTGTCCAACATGGAGACTCTGTTGTTTGTTTTGACCCAAGCAGACCTTGCAGGTTCCCTGCGTTTTAGTTCTCAGAGAGCAATCATTTACGTGAGCCCTGATTAGGTTTGCTCAACCAGCTTGGAGAAGGTTTCTGAAGTCAGTTTTTTGAGTCTTTCCATCTGATCTTAACTGTTCTATCCGTGCACCATTTAATTCGTCAGGAGAGACTTCTTGGGTTCGTTCTGCTTCTAAGACCATCAAAGGAGCCGCAGTCTTATACCTTTGTCTTCCCCGTGGGGAAGGGCACACCTCAGGCACTCAATACATGTGTATTGAACAACCGAATGAATGAATGAACGAATGAATGAAAATGCCCAAATTAAGGCAAACTCACCGACCCGGCAAGGAGTTCATCCTTCTGAGAGGCTTGGCAGACACACCCACGGCTACTGCAAGCTAAGAGATGCTACTAGAAAGGCAAAAAGGAAACAAAGCTGTTTCAACATTCAATTTACCCCTCACATTAGGACATAACTTATCAGCGAGGGAAAATGGGTACATCTGCCCCACGAACCAGGCAACGTTCCATGTTCTTTGCCAAGTTGGACACAATCTGCCTATGAGGTAAACCTCAGATCTGCCAAGAGTCAAGAATTTGAAAAATTAATTTGTGACCACTGTTTTCATTTGGAACCACGATTTTCTTCAACCAGGCATCTCAGTTTGTGCTCAATTCCCATTAAACATTTCCCAGCCACCCTTCTCTTTTTCTGAAGAACAACCACGACCCCCTTCTCCCCCCAACAATTCCTAAATGTCATAGAGGGCCCATTTTATAAACATATTCGTGGCGAGTCCCTTTTCTTGGCCATTAGAACAGCAATTGTCCCCCGCCCCCCCCACTGGCCCCTAATCGACCATTTGCTAAGTCTCAAAGCAATACAAATTTAGGTCAAATCAATTAGTAACACATTTCTAACTCTCGGCACTTGGGAAGAGTGTGAACTTTTCCTGATGGAGAGAAGCAGCTAACCCTTGAGAGCAGACTCAAGCATGGTCAACCCAGCAAATGCCTTCTGCCTCCGTGGGCTGTGCTTTTACAAAAAAAAAACAAGGCAAAAACTTAGGAGACTGGGGTCCCGCCACAACAGATTAGGACAAGACTTTGATTTTTTTTTTTTTTTTTTTTTCTCACTTGAGTTAATGAATAAAGCCCGGGACAGAGAGGCAGCTGGCAGAATATTTTCCCCACTAACTCCAGGAAGCTGAAGTTCTGTTGTTCCTCGGTACAGCCAGAGAGATGTGCACCTGGGTGTGGTGGTCACTCTTGACCGCCCCGGACAGAACCATCAATCTTGTCACCCTCCTCCAGCACAGCCCTGCTCCCCCCTTCCTCCCCCCATTCTCCTTACTGAATGGAATGTCTCCCTTCTCTAATGAACATACCCAGGAGAATAAAACTTGTTTTTCCAAAGGGGGGGGGGGGCGCGGCGGGAAGAAAGGAAGGAAGGGAGGAAGGAAGGAAAAAAAAAAAGAAAACAATGCCTATACTCGGTCTGGCTGAAGCCAAATTCTCCAGGACAGCAACCTGTAAACTTCCAAGGATTTCCTCAACATCCGAGACGTATACGTAACGTACAGGGCGTTTGCTTTTAACTTATGATTTGCTTTGTTTCGCTTTGACTAATTATCGAATCAAAGAACTTGTGAAGACTGGATTTTTTTGGAAGGACAAAAAGGTGCACCGTGCGCCAGATGTCTTAAAGCAAAACCAAGCCACCGGGTGGGGTAGGCATGTGAAAAACGGCTTGGAAAATCAGGTTGTGTTAGAAGGGGCTTGTTAGTAATTAAAAAAAAAAAAAAAAATCCAAAAATTGGACAATCACCATAGGATGGGGAAAGGAAACTGGGGAGGCGGAAAGGGCCTACTGTGTGCAATGGAGGTGATGGTCAGAGTCGCTGTCCCTGGCCCGCTCACGCAGGTACGTACACACGCACGCACACACACACACACACACACACACACACACACACCCAGCCCCTGTTTCTCTCAGTGAGCTCCTGGCACCAATGTGGGACCCTGGGGGTGCAGAGGGACAGGGAGTGATGGTGCCTCCCC
This sequence comes from Panthera leo, assembly GCF_018350215.1. Taxonomy (NCBI): domain Eukaryota; kingdom Metazoa; phylum Chordata; class Mammalia; order Carnivora; family Felidae; genus Panthera; species Panthera leo. The sequence continues at coordinate 4,472,203 of NC_056681.1, forward strand.
ACTCCTGCCCCGGGTCAGGCCCTCAGCTCTGCTGGCCACTCCCGGGGGTTGGCCGCCTTCCATCCACTCTGCCTGCTGGCACAGCCCGCACTTGGAATCAGATCTTCCCTTCTCCGCCCTTCTCGACTAGAAGTTCCCAGAGGGCAGGGACCTCGTCTGTCTGAGGCTTAGAGCTAAATTTAGGAGAGGTGCCTTTTCTCTTTCTCGCTTTTTAAAAAAATGTCATTTAGTCTCTGTATTTGACCCTTAACTTCCTTCTGCCCCTTCTTTTTTTCTCTTGCTCTTTCAACAGTAAAGATCAGGCTAAGGGGAGTTGGGTTTTTAACTTGTGAGTAGTTCACAAGCATTCTGGGATTTTACAAGTTCAGAGGAGTAAACACAAAGGAAGGGAGTTCAGATTCCTTTTCCCCTTTTCCCACCCTGGAGAAAGGACTAGAAGGACTAGGCGAGCAGAAGATGTGGAAGGCGCAATGGAGAATGTGGGAAAACATCTGAGGAAATCAGTGTGTGTGTGTGTGTGTGTGTGTGTGTGTGTGTGTGTGTGTGTGTGTTGGGGGGGTGAACAGACACAGAATGGTTTGTATACTGTGCTTAATACTCTCTCTAGAAATATCCATACATTTGGCTGAAGAACAGGAGATAAAGATAAAGTAAAATCATGGCAGGATAAGGGCGGGGTAGGGGGATTTCCTGGAACATTATAATGTCATTTTTACAGTAAATACAACCCTCTGGAAGAGAAAGGGAAAGGGGCCAGGGAAAGTATGGGGTGCAGATTCCCAGTCCTGTGGGCAACCCAAGTGGGCAGCGTGGTCACATGTGGGAGGCTCTGAGCTCTAGAGGGCGAGGTCCCCTATAAGGAAAAGGGGTGTCTGTGTGTGTATGTAGTGGGGGGGGGGCTGCACACACTGGCAAAGAAACCCACCAAATGAACAGACCAGAGCCCCATGTTCCCCTCAAAGCACAGAACGGCGGGATCGGTGTTAACACTGATCCCCCCAGGGACCCAGGACAAAATGAGACCCCAACCTAAGATATCCCTGAAAGGTGGGGCTTTTTTGCGTTTGGGCTTCCTACATTCCATCTAGAGAATTCTAAGTGATCCCACTTCCTGCCAGCGGGCTTAGCCATTCTGAGCTCTTTGCTGACCTCTGGTGGGAGAGGAGCTCTCACGGCCCAGAAAAGGTGTTTCCCAACAGGGGCAGCAGCCCACCTGTCCTGTTCCCCAGGACCCCCAACATCTGGAGTAACACCCCCAGGGGTGACCGTGGTCACTAGCCCTGGCCAAGGTTCAGGGCTAGAAGTTGGGAGGTGTGGGGAGCGAACTGAGCAAAAAAGGCTTTAAAGAAGTCCCAGAAGATTATGGGCTTAAGGCAGGAATGTTAGAACCAAGTTTGTTAACTTAGAAGAATTTTAATAGCAGGGTGGGGGAAGCTTACGCCTGAAATTAATACATTTTGTTCAGTTCCTTTGACTTTTCAACGATAAAAGAGTGAGGGAAAGTATCCAGGCGCGTGTGCAGAGGATAAGTTTCGTTGGAAAGGAACGAATTCCCATTACAAGACTTCGTAAGCCCTCGCGTGAGAAGCTCACATGGCCCTTCTCAAACGGATGACCTCATGATTTTATAGCCGCTGCGGGCAGGGAGGGGAGGGGGGGGGCGGAAAGAACTGGCCAAAGGGTGCCTGTTCTTTTTGGAACCAGGAAACCTGGCCCCAGATGCTGTCGGGGCCAGCTTCCCCTCCATGGAATCTTGGCCGGAAGAAGGCAGACAGGGCCTGCCCCACATCCTGAAGTAGAAGATGGGGTCCCATCCCGAGGCAGGAAAGCCTCAGTCGATAAGAATGCCCTCGGTGCCTTGTGGGTCTGTGGCACTGAGGAGTAGAGAGGGGCTGAAATGAAAAACTAAAACTAGGCCTGAAATCTCAGAGGCTCTGAAAACCCCAGTGACTCCCCGGCGACTGAAAGAACAGTAGGAATTCACCCTCAGCCAACACCTTCTCTCGTAAGAGAGACAATATTGAATCTTCCTATACTGTCTCAAACGCTAACTCCTCCAGGAAGGATCCCTGGGTTTCCCTGCTAGAAAAGGGACTCTGCCCACCTCCGAATCTCTTCTCTAGCCCCCGACCGGGGTGGGAAAGATACGCCACTCACCTCTGCTTCCTGCAAAGATTCTCCTAGCAATGGGTACCCAGACGTTGCTAATTATTTACCGAAGGACAACGGATTGGCCTAAACTTTCCTGTACCGTCTGCCATTTTGGAAAGGACCTGTGGGGGGTGGGGGGGGTGGCATACCTGTTCTAGCGAAACTTTTTACAAGAGAAATAAAGTTTCACCGTGAGGAGGACACACGTCTAATTGTTCAGATGAGGAAAACTGGGACCCAGAAGATCAAGCCATTTGCCCAAGGTGTCAGGGCCCGTGCCTAGAAGAACCAGGGCACACGCGGGGGCTGGGAATGTGGAGGTCACTGTGATAGTGGTTTTTTCCGGCCCTTGGCTCGGGTCTCCGGAGCCGCTAGTTGAAAGTGACGGGAATTTGTCCTCAGATACCAACTGTCCAGCTGAAAAAGTCTTGCCGACTATCCCTAGGCCCTGAGAAAGAGGATTAGGGAAGGGGTCACAGAGGCCCGCCTGAGGCAGAGGACACGGTGAGTTTCCAAAAGCCAGGCTCCCAACAGTAAAAGCCGAGTGCCATCTGCCGGCCAGCTCTGAACAGTTTTGCTCCATTTTGCTGTTTATTTTACTTCCCAGCCCCAAATACTGGGGGTTCTCACCTCTTTCCCTCAAAGCCAGCTCTCTGCTGCTCAGAAACGCCCCTAAAACAAGAATCTCATGTTTTAAGAAATCGCAAAAGAGAGGAGAAGTAAAAGGAAAGCAAGAAAGCAGTAAGAGAATCTCCCCAGAAGGCTGATTTCTGCTCCCATTTCTGAGCTGGGCAGATCTCGGGGGGGAGGGGGGGGGCGGGGAACAGGATTAGCCCCGATGGTCTTTTCTTGACCCCTTCCTCCTCCAGGATGAAAGGTCAGCTCCCAGTTTTGAGCCTGCCCTCATCTGTGAAGTCAGACCCCATCTCTGGGGAGTCAAGGTTTCAGGGCCAGAAAGAAAAAGAAAAGAGAGCCCTCCGCCCCCTGTCAGCTCAACTCTCAGGTGAAGACGTCTGCAAGGGTTCTGCTGTCCTCTACCCAGAATCCTTTTCCCCAGCCCTGCCCACCTCCCACCTCGTTACACATAAAATGAACCCAGAGATACCGCCTGGTTTTCTCTTGGACCACCCGTCAAATTTAAGTCCCTCCCTTGACCATGGCAGGACCCCAGGACTACTAGGCAGAATCATCACAAAACAAAGCCTTGTCAACACTTTTCAGAATCAGACTTTGGCCCTTTCTGGATGTCACTTGGCAAATTCATGGAATCCTGGAATTAGAGCGCTAGAAACAACCAAGGTCCCAGGAATGAGAATCCCCTAACGCCTAAGCCAGTGCTCTCTTTCCACTCTCCTAGGGCCCTCCAAGAAAAGTTGAGGATCCTCTGCCCACCCCCTCCCCCATCAGATCAGACTCCCTCCCCCATCAGAGCAACGTGCAAAGAACCATCACCGATGCCAAACCACCCCACGATAAATGATTTCCTAAGAGTGCTCCAAAACGACTGGATCCCATCAGGAAAAGTTCCCCAAACTCCCACTCGGAAAGGGGAAACCCTCCTGCCAGTGTCCATCTTAAAACCAGCCCTGGTCATTTGTTTGTAAAACAAAATGATCTAATACGCTTCCCTTTTAGCAGCTGAAAAGGAAGAAGTGAAATCACAGAAATGTTTAATTATAAATAGCTATTAGTCTTCTGGCAGCCCAACTTTTAAAAATTTTCCCCTAATGTCTGGCATTTGTTTCTGGGTTCTGCCCGGAGCCTTCTAAGCATTTCCTTGGAAAGATATTGTACTTGGTCCCAGGCAAGATGTCAAAACCAACATTCAAAAAACACGCCTTGGGTAATATTTCGAGGATTCTGTAATAAGGATGTGTTAGTTAGGGGAGCACTTCACTTAGCTAAACTCGAAATATCCAAAAAAAAGGATATCTTTAAATGTACACGTCCAATATATAATTTATCAAACTACCAATCACTTTCCGCCCCTCCCCCAAAAGTAATCCTTATACTAAAGGCAAAAGTGTTTCAATTCGTACAGACGTCTGTGGGGGGAGAGTAGTTATTCTCTTACTCCCCCCCCCCCCTTTCTGGACTTTGCAACTAACTTAAAGATCACAAATTCCAAACACTCTAAGAAAAAAAAAAAAAGAAAAAAACCACTTTGCTTAAGAAAAATTAAGTTTCTGATGAATCTGTAACATCTAAAAGTTCTGTCAAAAGACAGGGGCCAGAATGTAAATGTGTTGGGCTCAAAATACAGGAAAGAAGCAAGAAAGTCTTCTTCCATTACAACTACCTGGGGGAGAGGCTGTTTAGGTGCGAGGTAGTGGGGGAGGGGGGTGTCGGGCCGCTGTTCAAAACTAAAATTATGATTTCGTCTTGTTACGATTATTACAAGAGATACTGCTTATAGAACCTGCCCTAGCATGGCCCAGGGGGCGTCAACCGTCTTATCAAAGACCAAGTACAAGACTCTCCATCAGGAAACGTCCTTGGGTTATTACTTCTATTGGCACAAGTACGTTTTACTTCTAGAAGATCCTGTTTTACCTTCCTTAGGGAGTCATTCAGAGGCATTTCTTCCACTGCCCCCCAGCTCCCTGCAAAGGTAACTTCCTGCCTTGAAGTATCAGTGGCTAAAGGTTATGGGTCACCTCCGTGCGGTGGGCTGGCTCCCTGTGGACCCGGGACTGAGGCGACCCAGCTGACGGAGTCTACATTCTCGTGTGTGCGTGCGCGCTCCCAATTTAAGATTCCATTAATGTTCTGCGGGAGACATACGCAACGTGGGGCCCAGCCATCCCAGCGCGGATATATTAACTGCCATCTGAGCACCAGTCCTGATTACCCTGGCATCCTTCTCTAGGCTGCAGAGGGGAGTTGATTTCGTAGACACAAGACAGAGGGAGAATTCCCAGCCTGCGACAGACAGAGGCCCCCGAAAGAACCTCGGAGTGGCAGGAGTGATCATGGCAGGGTTAAAATCTATTTAAGCCTTGATTTATCCCGGCCCATTGATTAGCTATGGGACTGACCTCGTTAATCAGAGTCTTAGACCAATTCATTACCTTCTTCCCTGGAATCATGCCCTTTCCTGTTCTGTGTCGGGTCATCTGGGTCGCCTTCTTTTCTGAGATTTTTTGGAAATGACTTCCACCCAAGAATGCAGGATTGCTACCATTGCAGTAAACATTTCGGACTGGTTATTAGTAACTGAAGTCAACAACCTTTTCCCTGAAGGTATCTTCTCTTTTTAAGGTGTTCAGGTTATGACACGTATGATCTCTGTCTTCCCCAGAATTGGATATTGATAACGTTAGGGCAGTCTGTTATCTACTGGGGATGATATTGTCCCCCAGAGCACATTGGCCATGACTGGAGACAGTTCTGATTGTCACAATGTGTCTGTATGTAGTGGGGTTGGGGGGTTGGTGTGCGTGGGTGTGCGTGCGTGTGAAAGAGAGAAAGACAGAGACAGAGACAGAGAGAGGTGGGCATCCAGTAGGCAGAGGTCAGGGATGCTGCTAGACATCCTACGGTGCCTCCAACAGGCAGCCTTCGTGACAGAATATCAATACGACTGCTATGAGGGCCCTCCTGTAAGACACAGCCCCTAAAATGCTTGGAAAACCCTAGGGCAGAGCCAACAGGGAGATGTCACAGCTTAAAAACAAAAGGCCGGGTTTGACGGAAGCTTTGGGGCCTGTTAGATGTGGCTTTCTTGGGTGGGGGTGAGAGCAGAGCGGGACCCTCCCCCATCCCCCGCAGCCTGTCCCCTTCCCCTCTCATTTAATCACAGATGTGACACATTTCTTCTGCCTTACGCCGCCTCACCATCTAGTGGCCACCTGAAATATCAACTCACCTTCGGCATCTCTGGGCCCTACTAAAGTCACTCGTTGAAAAACTCATCCCTGTGGGGGCAGTGGACAGAAAGACCCCTGAATGACGGATGTGATTTCGTTCATATGTTAATTAAGCACCTTGCAGGCCTGAGGTACCTATACAGACAGGGCTGTAAGGAATTAAGATGGACACTTTCTAAGATTCGAGAAGCCCAAGGCCAAAAAGCTCGGGGACTGATGACAAATGTCTGACTTGTTATAAACGAGGACCTCAGAGGCTCAGGTCACTCAGGAGTGACCACAGACAAGAAGATGACACCTGGTGAGAACAACGTGTTCACGTGCCCAGGAATCTCAATACCCATATCCTTCCTGAGTAATGCCATCTACTCTGGACAGGTTGGGGGTTTTATTTCCCTTTTGCAATTGGGCCAAGGCCGGTGAAACAGGCCGCCTCGGCCTCGGCCTCCATCACACCGCCTGGCTTTAGTTTTGGGCTATCAACATAAGCGTTATTCCTTCTTTGCAAAAATCCTGCAAACTTACCTGAATCTGGGCTCCCTGTAAAAAAAAAAATCTCACAGTCATCTACACGCTAGCAATCAGTCTGATGAAAGGAAAAATTGTTCAAAATGGAACGAGGAGGGAGGCTACAAGGTTTGTCAGCTGGGGGAGGCAAGGGCCGTGGTAATCAAGGGCGAGCCTCTCGCCCCGATGACCTCCCGGGGAGACGCGACTGTGGTCTCCTGGTGACACGGGGCTGGACCATGGCACTCCTTAGAGAGTGGGTACAAGACATTTTCCTTCCCTTTTTCAACGCACTGAAGGAAGCTTCAGGTACTTAACTCTGTCCCACACACCAAATGTGTGAGATGTGGGAAACGCTGACTGACTCATAATAAATTGGGGATCAGATAACAATTTATACCTTTACACCTCTTTCCTCGCCCCAAACTGAATCATTAGGAAGCATTTAGTAAGATCTAATGTTCAAGTTCTGTGGGCAGAGCTCCACGAGTCAAAGGCTCCCGAATTCTCCTGAGGTTTAACAAATCACTCTACAAAGCAGTTTGGGATTTTCCCTCTAAGGGAGTACGAGAGAGGCACACTTTCTCTTCATCTTCACTGCTCTGTCACAGATCGGTTCCTGAACATTCTGCCTGTGTCACAGCCCCCCGCTGTGCAGGGGGAGCACCTGTGGGTGCCGTTTGTCGGGGACCAGAGAGCATCCTACGTCTCAATGGAGTGTGTGTTGATCGACAAGAATTAAAAGTCAAACATTGCTTTTTCTTGTGGTTCCTACCTCATTGTTGGAGGTCTCTTCTTCAGTCCCCACTGGCCGGCCTGCTTCACCATCTGGCTGTCGGGAAGGAGAACTAAAAACAATCTTTTTTTTTTTTTTTTTTTTGCATGTATGGTAAACATAGAACGATCTGTGCTCAGGTCCCTGGGTTCAACCACAGTCTGGAGTTGGTTTATCGAGAGGAGGATAATATAAATAATAAAAAGAGAAGGGTGGGGAGTGGGGGGTGGGGGGTGGGGGAAACTTTTTCAGGACAAGCAAAAAAAAAAAAAAATCTCCCCTCATCTTTTGGCCAGGTCACTCGCCTGAGAGTGACTTCACACAGTCATAAATTTGGCAGGTGTCGTCTGTCTCCTGCTCGAGTTGACCTTTACTTATAAAATGTGGACAAAGAGCTTACTCTGAAAGGTAGAGACAGAAAGAATGGGCGCCTAGTACTTTTAGAACTTACAAGTAGCCGTCTCGTGGGGAATATAGAAAACAGAACCCCCTCCCCCCCAAAAAAATCTTACCTGGAGCAGGGAGAGAAAAGTCTGAGAAGTAAATTTCTAAAAACAATGGTTACCATTTATTGGGCACTTACATGTGGCACTGGGTTGAGAATTTCTAGAGGGAAAACTTCACTTGTAGTATCTGGTCCTCTCTTTAGAAGAATCCAGGAAGAATAACGTCTCTTCCTCGGCTTCTGGAAATGGCCCTCTCCTCCCTCATTCCGAGGCTCCCTGGCCTCCGTGGTAGTTTGTATCTGGGGTACCCCACCTCTCCTCTTCATTTTGGGAAAGGCCACTGGGGATTTGCTGATTCTCCGGTAGGAGAATCTCTCCAAAGAGGGACAGACTCAGGCTGAGTCTCCTTCCCTGAAGAGGTCAGGGTCTCCTGCCCAAGGTGACCACAGGCCAGAATAGGAACTTGATGGGACAAAGTCCCTTCTGGTATAACCCAATGAAGTCTGTTAAAGGAGAGCGCAGCAGGGCCACGGTCTCAGAGTTCCTGTTACTGCGGGACCACCAGGGCTGGAGAGGGTTAATGAGGCTGACTGTTTCACTTGGTAGGGGGCAACCCTCTCATACCAATTGGCCCTGCCCCTCCTATTTTGAAAATTCCTAATCTTCCTGCAAAAGGGGACTTTGAAATGGACACATGGCATGTTAATTTCACATTCCACCAGGAACCCCAGGAGGCACGAGGTGGGTCTGGAAAGAACCCCTTTGCCACCAGTTAAAGAAACCAAGCGTAGAGACCAACTTTAATTCTGTTGAGTGAAAGGCCGTCTCTGTACCTCCTGAAAGTTACTTTAGGTAGAGGCATTGGAAGTGCCACAGCTTTGCTGGGGGTGAGGGTCAGTTTTATTTGGTGGGAAAACTGACTCTGAAAAGAAGGAGAGGCATGACAGTATGAGAAGTTTCAAATCTAGGCAATTAGGCTACCTTCTCTTAAAAAAAGTATCCATATATTTATTTGTGCTTAATACCAGCATTCCTGCATAAAAGTCAAAGGTGATCATTCTAAGGCTATGTACTGACTCTTGGTAAGTAGGAATTCGCCCCAACTAAAAGTAAAGATTACTTAAAAAAAAAAAATCACTAGGAAGACTATTAAACAAGAATTATTGTAATAGGGTTATTCGATCCAGGCCAAGATGATTTTAAACAGTCTGTTAGTCTAACACTAAAAATGTAGGGCACCTATGCATAAAAGTACATCTATTGTTGTATTATTATTATTATTATTATTATTATTATTGGAACTCTGAGTAAGAAGGAAAGCTTTAGACCCCAGTGAAGGAAACCACAGAGGATTTAAACAAGATTCCTAAGAAAACCTGCAGTGAAAACAGAGAAAAAAAAAAAAAAAAAAAAAGCCCAACAAACAAAGACTGCAGTGTTGGCAGATGAGTTAAAGCAAATGTGGAAACCAAAGATCACCATAGCGATGACAGGTTATCTCAGAAACGGGGGAGCTCACGGTTCACGTACACTCAATGGACATTTATAACCCAGGATCTGTCGGGCTTGGCTACACTTCAGAAAGCAGACCTACTAGGCACCTGTCGTTTGACAAGGGATTTGAAGAGCACACAGCACTCTTAACAATCATGCTTTACATTTACACAACGCGTTATCGCTTATGACCACAGCTTGTGTTAAGCGCTGTCTCATCCGAATTAGGAACTTTCGATTCCTTCACTTACCTTGCAGTCTTTGAGCAAAAGTCCCTGACATTTTAATCTCTGAGCTTTTGGTTTATTTGCCTATGAAATGGGGTCCTATCACATTTTTATTGCCCAAGGCCGTTTCAAAGGGCAAATGTGACTTAGATGAAAGGCTTTTAAAAATACAGAAAATACAGAAAGAATGTGGTATCATGGCTATGTGATCATTACTATTACTGCTTACTAATACCTGAAGGCAGGGAGGCTATCCTTTCAAGTCAGGAGGGGGGGTGGTATGCAAAAGGCCCAGGAACCCTACTTTTCTTTGCCTGATTTCAGGTTCCCACGATACACATGATGTGGGCAAATTATAAAGAGGAACCTACCTGTATAGAAAACTTTTTTTTTTTTTTTTTTGGCAAGAAGTCTATGGGAAATTGGATTTTGAAAGGCAAGGAAGAATTTTGGCCTCTGAGAAGCATGAAATACTAGTGGGAGACAGAGAAAATCGTAAAAGTCTCTCTCAATTCTACAGATTTGGTGGCCTGATAAGCTATGTCCTTCTCACTGCACCAAAGAGTTCAGTGGAGGCATTCTGAATCCAGAAAAATGGCTGTGCTGGGGGCGGGGGGGAGGCGCTCCTGCACGATGGGACGCAATGTAGCCTTGTTGCACCTGGTGCCATAAATTATCATACAATTAATTGAGATTCACTGTATAAATAAAGTGTCATGGCAGGATGGCCCTTATTATATACAGCATTTACCCGAACGCTTTTAATAAATGTAGCAGATACTACAAAATTCTCATCTACAAGCCCCTCAATTCTTAAAAAATGGGGGATTCATACCCAAGTTGGGTTTCCAAAAACATGGAAATAGTCTATTACTGAATACTGTTAGATAAGAAAAAAGCTTCCTCTCTTACATATTCTAGAATTTTAGTCATGTTATTGATGATCTACCTACCTACCTATCTCCTCTAAAAAGTTCCCTGTAATGTGGTTAAAGTGTTTGGGCAGGAAAAATGGAAATGGTATCTATACACACAAACACACACACACACACACAATTGTTAAGCACGTCACAAATCAGGAACCATATCAAAGGATGGTCTTTTGACCTGCATTTTCAGCGGCAGGACTATATGGATGTCTTGTTTTAGGTTAGGATGCTAGGATTTGACTGTTAGTGAGAACTCTTGTCCTAAAGGTAAGTAAGTCCTCATCCTTCCTCCCCCACCCTCCTCCTCACCCAGATGGGGGACCTCTCTCGTCACTTTGGCCGAATGAAGCCCGGCGGGAAATGAGCCCGGTTGGACAAATGGCATTTACTGCAGCAGGTGACGCTGGCTGCCTAGTTCAGGCTCATGTCTGATGTAGCCTGAGGTCAGGGCTTCTGGACCCGTGGCACCCTGAGAGCAGAGTCAGGGCAATCGTAGGATGACCCCAGCAAATTTCTTTTCATTAAGGTGAATTTTTCACCCTGGATACAAAACAAGGGTGAGCAAATTAAGCTTCTGATATTCTTAAGACCTGGCCCCAGACGTGGACGGTTTGCGGCAGGACTGGCGTTTGCATAATCTGTGGTTGAAGCCAACAGTCCTGGTTTGAGGGGACTGTGCTGACACCCCCACCCCCCCACCCCGCCCCCAGAATAGGGGTCTCCACACATGGAGGTCTGCTGGGAAAGCTTCACTGCACAAACAAGGCAACTGAGGCCCCAGCGTGTCAGGGACGCGCCAACTAGGGGTCAGGTGGACACGGTCACCTGGCTTCCCATCTGTACCCCCTCGTGTCCCCTCCTCACCAGAGGCCAGCTTCTCGGGGCTACGCTTGGAATACTGCAATGAGACTGTGATGGCAAAACCAGTCGTCCGCAGAAACACAGAGCCTTGTCATTTAAGGGCTCTGTCTGTGGCTTCAGCGGAGTTGGGACATCCCACGTTTAAAGCTGCTTCCCTTCTATTGGTGTTTGGGAAAATGATGATGTCGTGATATCCCTGGGTGGGCACAGCTAATGACCACTGCATTTAAAACTGTGATGTGTGAAAGGCACACGTGTCACAAAAGCAAACAGTCACGTGCCTGATGTCATTACTAAAAAACCATCACACGTTATATGATAGGTAACAAACAAATGGAGCACGGCTTTAGACATTGTGATCTTCAAATCCCTTGAAAGGTCTTAGAGAACACAATAAAGAAATTTAGACTGTGAGCTTCACTTGGGAAATTTTCATTCAAGCCACACATGCAGACCACTGCTAACGACCGCTCTAATGACCGGTGTGACACGAGAAGCCCATGTCTCAGATGGGAGCTGAGGTAAGGCTGGAAGAGGGGAAGGAGAGGAGGGGAGGGGAAGGAGAGGAGGGGAGGGGAAGGAGAGGAGGGGAGGGGAAGGAGAGGAGGGGAGGGGAGGGGAAGGAGAGGAGGGGAGGGGAAGGGGGAGGGGGGAGGGCAAGGGAGGGAGGGAGGGAGGTGGGGGGGAGGGCCCTAGAGAGGGGAGGGGGCGCGGAGAGGTGGCAAAGATGAAGAGAAGGAGGGGAAGGCGGAGGGTGGCGGGACATATCCGATGTGCTTAAAGAACACAAGACCTTTTTACATTTCTTGGTATCCCAAGTCCATTGGCAGAGGATGTTACCTTTGATCCTCTTTGCCCCCAGCTAAAGCTGCTTGGAAAGATTCACATTTACTTATTTCACAAGTCATATTCACAGTTTTTACCACACTTCGTCCACATGCTTAAAATATACTCGAAGCATTTAAAAACAAATTTTTTTTTATTTTAATTGCATTTCAGAGACAAGACAACATTTCACTCCCAACGCCTAATACTCTTTTTAAACCAAGCCCCTCCTACTGTGCTTTGTAAAAGCGTAAATGATTGGCTTACCTCGGGCTCTTCCCTAGGAAAAAAAAAATCATTTCATATTTTTTAAACACAGCCACGCCCACCCTCTTGGAACCAGCCCCGTGTAGGTTTGGATCCAGACCTGCCTTTAGCAGATTAAGTGGGGGTTTTGGTTGTTGTTTGCTGGTTTGTTTCTTTTCTTCCCCCTCCTCCCTCCATCCCCCCCCACCCCGGGTGAGCTGAGTGTGTGCACAATATCGAACTTAACGTGTGTCGCCCCCGACGCCCCAGATACCTGAGTGTCTGGTTTTTCAACCGTAAAGGCGGGAGGGTTTGGCGAACGAATGAGAAGTGAGGAAACGCTTAGCGCAAAGGGAAAAAAGAGAGAAAGACACACAGAAAAAAGGTTATGGAGGCCGGCGAGAGGCGGCCCCCTCTCCCCCGCGCCAGGGGCCCAACTCATTCCCCGAGATGCCCCACCACCTTCTCCTCCGCAGTCTTCGCGCCGCCCGCCGCAGAGCGCCAGCGCTCAGGTACCTCCAGAGTGTGTGCAAACACGGAAAGTTTTTGCCCGCGCCATGGCGCAAAACACAAGACAGCCCGTTCCCCAGTACAAGTACACGGTCGGCGGGTAATTTGGGGGTGCCAGCGATGGGAACTGGGGGACACTTGAGCATATCATGCACAGGCGGACACAATATGGACACCAACAGACACCAACGACAAGCTGTCTGCGTCCAAGCAGCAGGGCCAGGCGAGGCGGGGGCGCACCTTTCCCCAACGACCCCAGCCCCCCTCCCCCCGCCCGCGGCCCCAAACCGGCTCAGCCCGGGGGACCCCGGGGCCCCTCCCCGGCAGTTCCTGGCTCACCTGAGGCCCCCGCCTTCCTTGCCGGCCCCCACCCCAGGACTCGGGGGCGTCTTACGGTCGCTGGCGCTGGCTTGTCCAGCCGGAAACGACCCTCAGTGTTGCTCGGCACCACTTTTCTCCCTGGAGGGCACATACTTCGACCACCCACACCCAGCCGAGGCCCCCTCCCGCTCCCAGGGCAAAGTTCGGGCCCCTCGCTGGAACTTTCTAGCAGTCTCTTCCCGCCTCGGCCTGGACACCCCCCTCCTCCCGCAGCCAGGCCCCGAGCCCCACCGGGCAGCCCTGCTCCCCGCGGGCAGAGTCCGCCGCATTACCTAGAAGCAGCAGGCGGTGCGTACACATGTACCCCATCTTTTCTTCCTGGAGTTGTTTGTCGATGAGCTGGCTGCGTTTCTTCTCTGCGCGCTTCTGGGCGCGCTTCTCCAGGGCTTCCTTGCGCATCTGTCTGCGCTTCTCCGCCAGGGGAATCTTCTTGACCTTGGGGCCGGGGGCGGCTTTGGGCTGGGGGCTCTCGGATCGGCCGAAGCAGCCCCCGAAGGCCTGCAGGAGGAACTTGCGGAGCAAGTTGCGCCGGGGCTTTCGGCGGCGGCGATTTCGCCGGGGCTGCAGCCAGCGGCGGCATCCGGAGGTCCCATCGTCGGATTCATCGCTGCTGTGGTCGTCGTCGCTGCTGACCGACCTGTCGTCGTCGTCGCGGCCGCGGCCAGACCTGCCCCGCCAGGCAAATGCGCGAGTAGGCTGCGGAGTAGGCGGATCGGCAGCCTGGATCTCGGGGCTGGGGGGTCGGAGGAAGCGGAGCTTGGGTCGGGCTCCAGACGCAGGGGCGGCAGGGGCTGCCCGGGCGGCAGGAGCTGCCCCGGCGGCCGGAGCGGCAGGGGCGGCAGGAGCTGCCCTGGCGGCTGGAGCTGCCCCGGCGGCCGGAGCGGCAGGGGCGGCAGCGGCTGCCCCGGCGGCTGGAGCGGCAGGGGCGGCTGGGGCTGCCCCGGCGGCTGGAGAAGCAGGGTCGGCCCCGGCCGCTGGGGCTCCGTCCCCGGGAGAGGGGACTTTTCCTTTCCCTGCAGCAGAGGCGGCGGCTGAGCCTCCTTCCATCTCGGCTGCTTCTCCCTCAACTGGGGGTCTCTCTCCCTCTGCTCGCTCTCTCTTAACTGGGGCTCCGGAGACCTCGATGGGCGGGCCGTCAAGCGCGATTGGGGGGCTGTCCATGTTGACGGGAGCGTCGTCGACCCCAACGGGGGCGCTGCCAATCTCGAGCGGGGGTCCGGAGATCTCCATCGGGGGGCTGTCGCCCGCGAAGAGTGGAGGAGATCTGACAGCCTCTCGGGATGGGCTGCCGATGGCGCCGGGGACCCAGAGGGGGGGCTCGTTCGCGGCGGGAGCGAGGAGGACCGCACTCGGGACCGCGACTGCCGCGGGCTGGCCGATGCTGCCGCCGTCGATTTGTGGGATAGCTCGGGGGAGCCCGGGGGGTGGGCTGTCGTCCCCAAAGGCTGCTCCATCAAACTCAAATGGCATAGCCTCCTCAGGGGGAGGACTACAGTCTCCTCTGAAGCCTGTGGTGGCTTCAAGGGCTTCAAGGGCTCCGGGCTCCTGGGGAGGAGTGCTAAAGACCCCTGCACCTGGGCCTCCTGGAGCGAGGTCTGAGACCTGCAGGAGAGGCTGGCTGCAACCTCCCTGTGCAGGCTGCTCAAACTCGAAGGGCATGGCTTCTTCAGGTGGAGGGCTGTAGCCTCCCAGGCCGGGTGTGGCATCATCGAAGGCTCCGGGCTCCATGACCGCTGGGCTGAAGACCTCAGGGCCTGCATGGGCCCCAGTGGTGTCTCCGGGCTGCTCCAGGGTAGGCCAGAAGCCTCCTGGGCTGGGCTGCTCGACCTCGAAGGGCATGGCTTCCTCGGGAGGTGGGCTGTAGCCTCCGAGGGCTCTGGTTTCCTCGATGGCCTGGCCCAGGTCCTGGCAGTTGGGTCCGGAGACCTCGGGGGGTCCACAGGCCTCGCCTTCAATCTCGAGGGGGACGGGCTCGCTGTGAGGCGGTTCGGTCTCCATCTCTTCGGCTGCGCCAGGCCCAGGACTGGGGGCAGCTGCCCCTGGGGCCTCCAAAGGTGGCTGCTCGGGCTGTTCCCCGAGTTCAAGGGGGATATCGCGTTGTCCTGACATATTATTGCCGTCGAGGCAGTTGCGCACGCCCATAACACGGTGGCGGACTCTTAAAATAAACTTGGGGCCCCGTGAGACGGAGCACCCAACCGAACTAGGGTGAAAAAAATATCTTCAAAAAAATTCAAAGTATCAGCTAGAAAGTTCTCCAACCTCACTTTCCAACCCTCTTGAGGTCTGGGGCTTGAGGGCCTCAAACCCAAGACCAAAGCAGAAGCAAGTCTATTGTTGCCGGTGCAGTTTTGGCTCCTTCCTGGCCACTTTTTATCCCCTCAGGCTGCCCCTCGGCGCCCCTCTTGGCCTGCCTTTGTCCCCTCCGCTCTCTCTCTTTCTCTCTCTCTCTTTCTGTCTCTCTGCTCCAGGCCAGCCCCGCCTGCTTGGATCTGAGGAGCGTGCCGATTCGGTCCGAAAATCGCTCGTAGTGCTCGCTCTCTGCCACCAGAGGACGCCGGCCCCGATGCCAAGGCGGCTCCGGGAGCCAGATCCTGGCGCCGGCAGCCCCGGACTTTGGGTAAGGGGGCCGATGAGCGCAGGCCTCGCAGGGATGTTTTGGCTCCTTCCACTCCTCTCCCTGACTGATTTGGAGTCTTTCTCCTCTCTTATCCCCTGGCCAGAGAGAGAGAGAGAGAGAGCTCTCCTGCGTTGCGGGACACGTGACGCAAGACGTGGGCCCGGGCTGCTTGAGCGCAGGAGCTGAAAACCCTCCCTCCCAGACCCAAATGACTCTCCTCGGGGGAGGGGGGAACCGCAGGAGGGTTTCATCACCCCAGGATACCCCTGAACCCCTGAGCCGCAGCCCCCAGACCTGGGCAGCCTCCAATCTTGAGCTCCAAGTCCGGAGTACCAGGCTTTGGGCGCGTGGGAAGGGGGCGCGGGCGCGCGCGGGGATGCGACAGGTGGTCGTAAGCCCACCGGCAGAGCGGAGAGAGGCGAGGGGCGAGGGGCGAGGGGCTGCCGCGTGTGCGCCCACAGTTCGTTTTTAAAACGCCTTAGGGTACTTTCCACCGCTTCTGCAGCGTTTGTTTGCCGGTTTGCCCAGGCTGGCTCCTGTAAAAACACTCAATGTCCCCCATCCCCATCACACTCTGGGGGTCCCTGCGGTAGTCTAGAGTGGCGCAGGCAGGGTTTTCCCCCGATTATGTGGACGATGATGCAGGGGAATAAGAGGGTCTCGGGCGCGCACCACGGAGACCCTCTAAGCGGTAGTTGCCGCGGCACGGAACGGGGGTGGGGGGGCGCGGGACACACGCGGAGACCCCATCCGGTGCAGGCCTCAGAGTTCCGGGGGTCCTACTGTTCTGGGGAAGGGTTAGCGGGATTCGTGTTGGGACCTGCGGCTGGCTTAGCGTGGTCTCAGAGACTGGACAACCCTGTGCGCACAGAACCCAAAGATACACACTGTGCCGCGCCGGCAGCAGCGGCTGTGATGTGCCGCTCTCGGCCGCGGGCGCCGGCTGCAGGGTCGGTCGGTCCGCGGCCCCAGTTCCTCGCCAGCCCCTCGCCAGCCCCCCTCCGGCCCTTCTCCTTTAGCTATGGGTATCCCAGGGCAGTCGCTTTACTTTTCCACTGCTAGAACCCCCAGAGGCGCGGCATTAAGCCCGGCCACAAGTGTAGCGGTCGCCTGGCTGCGCTCCTGTCGCCGAAGCTCGTGTGGGTTTGGAGCCGGCTGGGGTAAATACCCGCACCGGCGGGGTGGGCTTGGCGCGTGCAGGCGCACTGCTCTGGGTCTAGGGTCTGGTGTCTGCGAAAGCATTTGAGCCGCGGGGAGGGGGGGGGGGGGCGCGGGCGGGAGTTGCTGCTTGCGGGTCACGTACGACCCGGGACGTGGGCATGAGGGCTGTCTCGCCAGCGGGTGACACGGACCTGCCAGCTACCTGTAGGGGCAAGGCAGCTGGGCATGAGGCAGGTGGTCGCCTGGCGTGCGGGCGGGGGAGAGATGGCAGGAAGAGTTTCACGAGGGGTGGGCGGCGGCGAGTGGGAACACCGCTCGGGTGGCTGTATCTACGAGCCGCAGGCGGGTGAACCACGCACGGTCCAATCTCGTTAAGTCCAACGCATCCCTCTTAGAACGATGGGACCACAGCCACGGCGCACCACCGTCCCGCACCCACCACCCACGTGGCCGTGCTGCGGGAGAAAGCTGACCAAGTCGGACTCTGGGCAACGTGTGGGGCCCCCCAAAGGCGTGACAGGTCAGCTCCATGGGTCTACACACTTGGAAATGCCAACACTGAACTTTGGCTCAAACTTTGGCCAACTATCCCCGTGAGCGACGGCTCAACCCTCTGGGCGTCCTACTGAATGGGCCAACTGGGTCGCGACCGTCCACTCACTCCCCTCCGACCCCAGTGCCGGGTCAACCATTGGGCTGGGGTCACGCCAATCAAGGTGGCCTGGCGAATGAGCAGGGGGCGTCCGACCGGAAACCGGATATGAATGGGAGGTCCAATAGGGGGCGCCGCGTTGGAACGCCCTAAGAGGTTGTGCTGCTGGGGTGGTTGGAAGCGGTTGGTGGGCGGGCGTATGGCGGCCAGGCCTGGGACGCCTCGAGGCCGGCTGGCGCCGTGGGGTCACTCTTCCTGATGCCACAAGTCACAAAGGCTGGAAGGGAAGGTTGGGGGCTGACAGGGGTCAACCCTAGGTCTCGCAGGTGGCGGTGGGCAAACCCTCCCGTCCGGGGGAACCGCTGCTGAGACCAGGCGAGAAGGAAGAAAACGTCCAGGGCCTGGGGGTAGAGGGCCAGGACCCTGAGGAGGGAGAGGGCTCACTGCCCCGATGCAGAGGAGCAGTCCCAGACGGAAAAGGAGTTGAGGCCCCAGGGATGCTGCGCCCTGCCGAAGTAGAAGGTCAGTAGACATTGGGGTTTGGAGCCCCAAAGGGACGGGTTGCTCCCGTTCCGGGCCTTGCTTCCCCAAAGCACTATTCATCAAGGAATGGGTACAGGGTCTCTTTGTTTGACATCCTCAGGGGCGTCTGGGACCCCCTTTGTTCAACTCTTTGGTATCTTTGGTTCTTTGCCTGGGGAGCCCGTACACTGAGGGGATAAAGGCCGGGTAGATACCAACACTCCATCCTAAAGGATAAGCAACATAAAAATGAGAGGAAAGACCTCTACTGGTGGTGGGGTGGTGGGGGGGACTCGAAAGTGTTGGTGGGGAAAATGGCGTTTCAAATGGGCCTCCGCGGATGGCTAGGGCCCTTGGCTGCCATTGGGGGGTGGGGGGGCGGGTGGAATGATAGGTGTGGGCCCATCAGGAGCAAAAGGGGGAAGCTGGGTAAAGAGGACAGGCCACAGCGCAGAGTCTTGGAGGCGCAGTGGGAGTAAAGAGGGACGAATGAGATCAGATCTCTCTGAGGATACCAGGAAGTTTCAGGGCAAGCACTCTCGAGGCTGTTCTGGTAGGAAATGGAGATGATGAATGCCAATTGTGCTGCAAGGGAGGCTTTGCGCTTAGTTTTAGTAAAGATGGAGGGAGTGTGGAGGATGGTCCCACCGGAGCGAACAAAGGACGCCGTAGCTGGCCTTGACCTTTAAGGTGGGGAGACCCACATGCAGTGAAGGAAGCAGCAAGGCTGAATGAGGGGACTCAAGAGGGCTCCCAAAGGGCCCTCGAGCATCTCCTGTGCTCCCAAGGCACAAAAGGTAGAGAAGCCAAAGTGTGGCGCCTGGACGGTGGGGACACAGGTGACACGGGGAAGCGGGGAGGATCTTGGGGAGGGGTGGCATGGTGGCGGAGCCAATCTGGGTTTGGACTCGGCAGAGGTGAAGGAAGGATGGGAGTCGCAGTGGGGTTTTTCACGGCCTGTTAATTAAGAGCGTGGGCCTGAAGTGTCGAAGGAAGCGCGAGACCTCAAGTTCACAGTGACAACCATCCTTCTAGGATATGGAATCAGGGGCTCAGATACCACCCTCAAGGGGAGGAATATATCTGGTGACAGAATCTGGAGTAGCGCACTAGAGGAGAAGAAAAGCTGCCTCGGGAGAGAGCAGTGGGCTAGGAAGGACTGGCGGGGGGGGGGCGGGGGGTACACGGGAGGGGAGGATCTAAGAAGAGCCATGTACCTAGTCAGGACTGTGGCTTCTTAGCCTCTGTGCTGTAGACATCGGGGCCAGACCATTCTCTGCCGTGGACTGTCCTGGGCACTGTAGGGTGTTAGCAGCATCCCTGGCCTCTACCCACTAGATGCCAGTAGCAGCCCCTTAGTTGTAGCAGCCAAAAATCTGTTAGATTTTGCCAGATGTCCTCTGGGAGGCAAAATATCGCCCCCGGATGAAACCACTGCTGTAGGCTGAGAAAGGACCCTCAGATTGGAGTAGGAATCATTGTAATTGAAAGGTAAATTAGGACCAGGGAGAAAACATTACGCTGTTTACCTGCGATGCTCCCTATTGTCTACTCTAATTTTTTTCTTCCGTAGGGACTGGCCACCAGAATCTGAAACCTCAAATCACTCACGTGAGGGGGTTCAAAACTGAAAGCATCACAGATCAGCAGTGGGACTTGAGACGCCTCAGAAGTGCGTCCAGATGTTTGAGGAGCTGGCCGACGCGAACGGCAGCTGGCGGGCCTGGCCACGGGGACCTGAGGACCCCGCTAGGGTAAGAGCTGGGGGCGATTAGCTGCTGGGTTGACTGGGGGCGGCGGGGGGTGGGGGGAGGTGCTGTCTGGTGAGCATACTCTAGACTGGTGAGCTTTCTGGCTCAAGACAGAAATGGGGCCTGGCCCTGGATGCAGATTGGCCAGTGACAGGTGGTAGTGGGTAGCCTAGGCCACAGTGCCAATTCTGGATGGATTTCTATCAGAGAAAGGGGTCTGTATCTCGTAGGAATAAGCAGGAACAAGGAAGGAAGGTCAGTGAATGAGTTCACACCGATGACGAAGAGGAAGGCAAGATAGGCTAGTCACAGGGTGCCCCAGAGAAGGGGGTGCTGGGGTCAAGGGCAAAAACTATGTGCCAGGGTCTGGGCCCTGTCCCCACAGGGAGCGAGCGGGAGCAAAGGCGTGCAGTGAGACGGGTGTATCCATCAGAGAAGGAAAGGGCGGGCTGTCAAGTCCAGGTGAAGGTCTGTGGGAAACTGCGTATCCTTAAAAAGATCCTTAAAACTGCTACTTAAAAAGAATATAGATTGTCTACACTCCACGAGTCAAGAGAGGAAACACTGCTTATGTTTCAGTTAACCCGCATTTCTGAGGAAAGTCCGCCCGTTCACCAAAAGGCCCAGGTCCCTCAGGTAGGCTCGGCTCTTTGTAAGCGAGTAACCCCCTGCGGAAAGAAGGTATTTCTTCACTCTTGGCTCTCTGAACAGCACCGTCGCCATCTGTAGGGACATGGCCCCCTGCCTCGGTGACCCCGTGTGGCGCCCTGGGCTTCCCAAACTCCCATCTTCCTGCTATATTGACACCTGCACCAGCACACGTCACACTCCGCAGATGGCCGTTAGTACGCTTACATTCGGGGATTCTTAGTCGTTGCCAAAAGCACAAGGCGCATCCAAAGTTTAAGTAGCTGCCTGTCAACTTTCTCATTTCATCCCCGTATCCAAGAAAGAGAAAGCAAAGCAGGCAGAGAAGGAGGTGGTCGAGAGGGAAAGGAGCAGAAACCAGGCAAAATGATCCTTTTTTTTTTTGGCAGTGGTATTTCCTCCTAGCCTAGCGTTTGGGGTGGGGGCCGTCTGCAGAAGAGCACTCTCTGCAGACCACTCCCGTCATTGCTGTCTGTCCCTGGATTTCTTTGGAACGCAGAAAAGGAGAATCTTTTCACCAGCTGGGAGGAAAAAGCAAAAGCCAAAAGGAGAGAGAACCCCGGGCAAGAGGATTCCGGCAACTGTTCTGTTTTTCTACCTCCCGGTGACCATTGTTTTCTGAGTGCGAGAAGACTTTGAAGCTGTTCGGTTAATCACCGTTCAGTTAAGACCTGCCGTGCTCATCTTTCTCCATTCTAGCATCTCCTCTGCCAGCCTCGGCCGGTGGAGGCAGCAGCCTCCTGTCTGCAGAAGGGTCTGCGTGACCAGGCTGTTTCAGGCAAACGCCAGCCAGAGAGAAAACGCCTCAGATGGAGGTCAGGGGCAGGTGCACGGCTGAGATTACGGATGGGCCGAACCAGACTTAGGGAGACACTCGATCTGCTCAGATTAACAAACCCCGTGCTGCAGCCCCAGGGGCGGAGGGTCTCCTCCCAGGAATTCAGACCCCTTCATTCAGCTCGCTAGCTAAACTCAGCAGCCCTCGACCTGGAAGGGTTACCCATTTCTGCTGCGGCCAGGCACATGGCCGTCCTCTGACGGCCTGTGCTAGCGCGGTGGGCCCGCACATTCTCGACAGTCGCTGGAACTGGGCTGTGGGTTCCTTCTCCAGGCTAGCTGATGATGCAGCAGAGAATGTGGAGGGGAGAAAAGATGAACAGTGCCCCGGGAAGGGGACTAAGAAAGGGGTAAAAGTGGGGACTAGAAGGGCAAGAGGGAATCCCAGAAGATAAATCTGGCTTTAGCGGGAGCTCTGTTTAAAATTCCGGGAAATCGTGGCGGAACTTCCAGGCACTCTGGGAGCATCTGGGCACCGTAACCTGCATTTAAGGGGAGTGGTGGGTCTCATGTTAGCGCAGAGCCTCAATTTCCCAGGGTGCGTTCTCCTCTTGAACTCTAATGGAGACAGCAACGTAAGCCAGAGTATTCAGCAACCGGCTCTCGCCTGGGGGAGGAGAAACTTGTCTTCAGCTGGCCGCCGTCCTTGGCCAGTGTGAGAGTCGGGGCCTCTCCCTGAACTGAGATCCAAGATTTAGGATTTGAGCTATAAAACCACATTTCCTAGGTTGTAAATCTTTCATTTTGGTTGAAGCCACTGAGGCACGTGTACAAAAACTCCCCTGTACCTATGGAATGGAGACCGTAGAGACCCTCCAGGGAGAGGTGACCTTAAGGGTACCTAAGCTGCGAGCCCCAGGGTGGCCCTCCACCGCTGTGCCTGGCTATTAAAAATGCTGTTCCCGACGCTGCCTCTGCTGCCACCAGATTTTTGAAGACGGCCACGGAGTTGCCCCTGAATCTCTTTGTCCCTGAATCTACCCTTATTTGTGCGTGCTAGTCTTTATAGCTCTAACACGGACGGGCTTTGTGACTCCTGTCTCCAAATCTTCTCTTCTGTTCCTTCCCTACTGGTCGTGTCTCCCACTACCTTCCAGTTTTCTCCGTGATCCCCCAACACCTTCCTTTCCCTTTGTTGTTCACAGACCTTCCCGCACGTTAACAGGCACCACTGCCATCTGTGCACGCTGACCCCCCCCCCCCCCTTACTTTGCAGCCTGCCTACCCTAAAATAAGCTCATAGAATAAAAATAGGCTGTGTCCACGTGCAAAGCCAGGAAAGCGGCCTCCCCAGTTCTACCTTGCAATGGGGAGTCTGCTGGCAGGCGGGGGCTGTGGCGCCAGCTCCTCTTGGATCTTGGATGCCCTGCCTTTCCTGGCTGAGCGTTGTCAACAGGTGACAGGGGCCCCGCACTGCAGACTCTTGGCCTTGGGAGAACTAAGTCACTAGGCTGTTTATTCTGGCTTCTCTGCTATGTGAACCGACTGGGCACCGGCACCAGGATAGGTACCAGGGGCTGGGGGGGGGGGGGGGGGGGGGAGGGGGAGATGTGAGATTTTTTTTTAAAAAGGGAAAACCAAACATTAGTAAGATTTATCTTATATGTAGCCTTGTAATGTGCAGCCAAAAAAAAAAAAAAAAAAACAAAAACCCACCAAAACTGGGATGTTCAACCATTACTATTTTTTTTTTCTTTTTAACTCCATTTACTCCGCTAGCCCGTGCATTTGCCATGGAGGAAAATTGGTTTAGGGGGAAGTGCAAAAAAAAAAAAAAATCTTAGCCATTACAAGGTCCTGCAGTATAGAAACAGATATACAGTAAATTTCTATAACTATGGTATTAAAATTTCATGGGAGAGAAGCAATTAAGGAAAAAAAAAGTCTGAAAAAGCTCTTGGGAGGGAAGGATAATAAAAACAAACACAGGAGCTAAGGAAATGGGTTTATCCTAACTAGCTGCAGCCTCGGAGCTGCGTTGGCAGGTCTGGCCTAATCAGGACACTTACGAGTGACTGAATGATACATTCAAGCACTCGTGGTCACTTGACACGAGTCATTGCTGTCCGACCGCTCTCTCCCAGAGCGGGTAGCATCACCTCCAGGCTGCAGTAACGCTGGCTTCAGGCCCCCTGCTCCCCCCACTCGGAAAAGCTTGTTTTCACACACGAAGATCGAAGATCGGGGAGAGCAGGTGAGGGGACCAAGCAGGCACAAGACAAACACTTAAAGATCTGCTCGGAAGGATGGCCATTTTTCCCCCTCAGGCTAGTAACACGACCCAGTGGGATTCTGTATTCCCTAACTTGCCTCCTTGAACCGTTTTTTTTGCCACCCATTCAAAAACAGATCGGATAAAATCAAAATGAGAACAACGCAAAACAGATTCCTTCACAACCGGTGCTTTTTATTTGGTCACCCTTGAATTTTTTTTTTTTTTTTTTTGGCTCCGTTAGCGTTAAAGTCACGGACGGAGTGAGACTGGGCAAGCCTGGGCTTCATCGGCCCGCACGCATTTGGAGCTGAAGGGGATACTGTGAACATCTCATTCAGTTCCTTCCATTGTCCGTGTGAGGAAACTGAGGCAGTGAGGTGCTGGGGCTGGCCCAGGCCTAGAGGTCCTTGGGGCTTACAGGTCCTGCTGTCCACTCGTGGGGCAGCAAGATTCAGGAAATGGTCATGAATGTCAAAACCCCGAAGGGAGGGCGAGGTGTCCCATCCCTCATTCTGGAACAGGGGGATTAAAGATATAATGGGAGAGCCTGATCCCTGTTGCTGGGCAATTTCTAAGAGCAGGGCAGCCCTTGAGCCGGCGTCTCACCTCTGGAAGCTTAATTTGAGTTTAGTAATTGGTTTTTTGTTGTTGTTGTTACAGATACATGCTTTCCCCTACACCATGGTTTCTGCTCAGTTTCCTCTCAATAGCTTCCGTCTGCAGGAAGAGCGGTGATAACACAGGTAAATTGAGTAAACTCCATTCAGATTATTTAAAAAAAAAAAAAAGACCTCATTCTTACCCACATGGAAGTTTCAGCTTCCTCATGAACTCTTCCATCCCAGCTGCTAAAAGTGAGGGCTAAAGAGTGAAATGGCTGTAAGCAGTTCCAGGGGGCGAAAACCAGCTTCGAGTGCGTTAAAGAAACATCCTCTTAAAACAATTCCAAACTTTACACTTCCCGGTTCTTGAGTTCCGATAAACATAAATGAAAAATTTTGTTTGCCAAACTTTCGAGGTCAACCTGGGCCAGATGGCTGGACAGCACACAGCATGTGACCACTGCTCTAATTTTCCAACTCAGAAAGTTGAGTTTTAAGAGGACCTCTGTCCAAGAAAAAGCAAATTTCTATTAAGTAAATGATCCACGGAGCAAAGGAAAATCCTAATGCCAGAGCAGACCATCACATTTAAGTAGCTTTATTCTCCTCCTCCCCTCCTTCCCCTCCCCCCCCTCCTGAGAAATAACCACAACAGGCTAGTAATTCACTTACGGGCTCAACCTGCAGGGGTTTTTTTTTTTTTTTTTTTTTTTTGAGCGTATTTCCTCACCAGACACACCCCACCTAAACTGAAGGAGCCAAGTGAGCCCATTCAAATGCTAACCCCAGTTCTACTGGGTGAGACAAAGGGCCAATTTGGAGCCTAGTGAGTCGGGAATGCTTGGGAGAACTTGCCAGAAATGCCTCTGGGGAAAAGAAAAAGGTAGTGGAGCCCCAGTGTCTCAGGTAGTTAGAGGGTTTGAAGTGTCTGTAGGGCAAAATCTCTTCCTTGGGGGGGTGGGGGGGCACTTCCTCGGGGGCGGGGGTGGGTGGGTGGGTCTGGCATATTTCTCAGCGGTTCTGGATCATCTCTGATGGCTGTTCCGCCCTGACACAGGGCTGGAGGGGTGGGGGTGGGGGTGGGGGTGGGGGTGGGGGTGGGGGAGGTTGGGTGGGGCGGAGGGTGGGGGAAGGGAGCTGAGTGGGGAGGGGCGTGTGGGTGGGTCACAGGCTTTCACAACGGAGGCACTTTATGAAAGAGCGCAGACTATCTGTGTGTTCCTAGACGGGGGACTTCCACCCCCAATAATGAGCTTGACGTGTATTGCTGACAGTCAGGAAAGCAAGTGTCTCAACATCCAGGCTTTTGTTCAAACACAGACCAAGACCGAGGTGAACGTTGTGGGCTGGGGCGCTGAGGACTTCCTAAAAACCTCGTGTATTCTCCCTGCGACACGGCAACATGCTAATTCCTCCAATGAAAACCCTAGCTCTGCAGGCCGAGCGGACCCCCCCCCCCGCCCCCGCCCCCGCCCCCCCCACCCGGTCTGGGAAGACAGCTCCCGCACGGAAAAAGCACACCAAAACCAGCCAGGCAAACCCTGGCTTCTTGTGCAGATTCACCAAAGACGTCGCACTTGGTGAACGCAGGCTGCTAAGACGTTACCGCAGGAAAAAAAATAACACGTAATGCCACAGAAAGGAGCCATATGCCCGCTGGTGACCTGAAGTAGAAATTTCAACTTCGGAGAGCTCCATCTCACTTAGGCAATTTCACACCGGTAAGCCAAAGGCAGCGCGCGCCTGGCCCTGCTGCGCCACCTCGGCAGCCTCCGACTTCTGACCCCTCCCCGCGGCCCAGGGAAGCCCCCTGCTACCAAACGGCCCTCCGGGTCCATACTAATGAAGACACACAGGCATCCAGCAGCCATTTGCGCGCCGCAGCCAGCATAACTAAGTTCTGGGGCGCCGCGACGCCTTTCCCGGAGAAGAGACCTGGAAGGAGGACCATGAAAAGTGTGTTCCTTCCGGCCTCATCCTTCCCCTAGGAGTTTAAGAACCCGACTGATCCTTTCCTTTCGGGCCTAAAAACGGTTCACTCCCCCCTTCCCCCAAATCATTCTCCGCAGACTAGCCCAAACCCGCGCAAAGCGAGACGCACGCGCGCACCAAGAAAACATCAATTTCCATGCCGGGTGAAGTTCTGTAAAATACATTTCATTTGTCAGTCTTTTCCTCCAGGATTGGCAGGTAAGACACACTTTACGCACCGAAGATGACACACTTTACGCACCGAAGATGCGTGACCCGATTGCAGCCGTTTTTGTGCTCGGACACCAGGGCGGTGTCACCTCCAGGTTACGGATTCCAAACTTAGCTCCACCCGAGCCGAAAATGGCCGGTGCGCCGCCTCCCCTCCCCGAGGCTGCCGAAGCCGCCGCCGGCCCCTGCCCCCTCTTGACCGATCCCCCAAGGACTTGCGTCGGATCGGATCCAACACCTTTCCCCGGCGCGGTAGTGCCGTGCTCTTTGGGGACGCATTGTAGGGTACCCCGATGAAAGACGCGATCCCCTCTCCAGCCCCGTTCCTTGTGCCGCTTTACCTTTCCGCTCGGCACCGCCTCGCGGGCCTCTTAGCCCCTCTCTTCTATCCCCAGGTCCGTGCGCAAACAGCCCCAGACCTCTCCAGCCAGGCTGCACCCGGCCCCGCCGCCAGATCAGCTGCGCCAAAAGGTTAGCGATGCCCCGACGTGACCAAGCCCGCGCCACTGACCCTGGTAGCCGGTAGGGGCACCCCCTAAGACTCCCGTACCTTCTCTGCCAGCCCTCCAAGTACGCGTGATTCGTGGGGAACCGCGGGCGGTCCCGAGGAGGTCGGCTCTGGAGCGCGCGGGCAGGTGCGCACGCTCTTTGCAGCGGACTCCCGCCCCGTGAGCGCCCGGAGAGGGGTGGTGGCGGCCAGGACTAGCGCACAGCCGCGGGGAGCACTGGCGCCGAGGTCCCGCGGCTCCAAATTGGCAGCGCTGGGACCTGGGCTCCAGGCTCGGAGTGTCTTAAAGCGCCGCGCGCGACTTTTCCCGGAGCCGGCAGTCTCCGGAGTTCTTGCCCAATCCCGGTGTGATTACTTTTCGCACATTGCAACAGTGTCGCTACTGCGCGGCCGCTCTCGCACGGTGAAAGTTGGCGCGCGCACCTCCGAACCACGTTTCGGGCGTCTGCCAAGGCCAACCGGTTCGAGGCCAGTGTTTAAGAGGGGGGAAAGAGCGCATGAAACAAGTGACTTACCCGTGCCTTTTCGGTGTGCAGCTGGAAACCTGGGGCGCGCCGGGGATTCTGGGCGCGCGTCCTGGACACCAGCTCGGAGACCTCAGGCTGTCTCCAGCCCGGCGCCAGGAGCGCACCGTCGTGCAACAAGCCTTTGGCCACCTGGGCGCCCCCGGCGCCGTCCCGGCGCCCAGGGGAGCCTTTCCCAGCCTGCCGGCGGCACCCCCACCCACCTCCCGGGCTGGCTAGCTGAGCCTGCTGTCTTCCCGCCTTCCTCCTAACCTGCCTCTCCTTCTCCCTCCTCTCCTCCCGCGGGCTCCCACACCGACCCCAGGCTTCCCCAGTTTAGCGGTGGGCAACTAACCTGAGTCAAAGAAAACAAGGAGAATCTGGACGGCGTCCTCCATTAGTGACGCCGGATGGGGATGGGTCCCCTTTTGGAAGGGGACTCCGGGGATGGGTCGCGGCGGGTGGGCTTCTTCGGCTTGCAGCGGCGCTGCTGCTTCTTCTTCTCCTCCTTTGGCTCCTCGGTCTCCTCGGGGTCCCTCGGATCCTTGTCCTCGGGCTCGGGCTCCTCCCCCTGCCTGGGGTTCTGGGGCTCCTGAGTGCTGGGCTGCGCGCGACTCGGGGAGGCGTCGGGGCTCCGCAATCTCAGAGCGTGCAGACGCTCGGTGAGAGATTGGCCGAAGGTGGTGTGCTTGGGCACCACGGGGCCGCGCTCGTCCTCGGGCTCGGTCTCGGGCTCAGTGGCGGGGGCGGTCTCAGGCTCGGTCTCGAAGTCGGTCTCGGATTCGATTTCAGACTCGGTCTCCGTCTCGCTCTCGGATTCGTAGTCAAACTCTTCCTCGTACTCTAGGCACTCGGGGAGGGACAGCTCGAGGTCTGCCTCCTCGTGCTCGTGGTCAGATTCGGGGGGCTCGGGGAACGCCTGGGCGGCGGAGCGGTGGTGGGCGTTAAGGAAGCTCCGGCGCTGCTGGGCGGCCGCGCGCTGCTGGGCGCGGGCGTTGGAGGTGGCAAGGGCGCGGAGGAGCGCGATGGAGCAGGAGAGCCAGAGGAGCGCGGTGGCTGCCCGGCGGCCGATAGGTGGGCACAGATCGTTGTAGTTGTGGCGAGCTCGGCGCCACTGCTGAGCCCGGGACCTACGATCCATTCTCTTAGGCGCACACCGGGAAGCCCACCCGCCCTCTGGCTCTGCAGAGAGCGGCTCCGATGCGCATCGGCTGCTGCAGCCGAAAAGGGTGCACCCCACGAGGTGAGAAGCTGGGTCCGGAGGTCCCAGCCCCACCTCGGTGTGAGGGGGAAAAAGGGAAGCACCTACCTTCCTGACCACTCAACTTTCTAAAGCTCCGCGCCTCCGCTCGCCTCTCTGAGCAAGAAGAAGGGATGGGAAAAGGGGGAAGAGAGAGTCTGTCTCCTCCCAGGCTCCTCTCTCTAAGTCTCAGACTCTGCGGTCTAAGACCCGGGAGAGGTGCCTCCGCTGGTCCTCTCGCCTGGGAGAGGAATGAGGAGACTGAGGCGGGGAGGGACGCGGCGGAGAGGTTCTGCAAAGTTGCGCGCCCGGACTTCAGCCGGGCATGTGCAGTAAGGAGGCGGGGGCGCCTCCCCGCGAGCTGCGCTGTGGCGCTGAGCCCGTGGCGCAGACCCTAGTGGGCCGGCAGGTGGCAGGAGGGAACCTTGTTTGGAAGGATTGGGGCGAAGCGAGGGGCGGGGGCCCTGGCGGGTGCCAAGGAACAAAACGAGTGAGCGAGCTAGCCACAGGTTAGGGTGGGTATGGGTTCTCCGAGGGGGTCCATACCCCTCCTCGGCTCCAGCATCCTCGGTAAAATAAAGCTGAAAACCAGACCGCTAAGTTGCAGATACTCGGCGGAATGAAATGAGGGTCTATGCGTGGGTATTAATGATCCAGCCACAGGCGATTTCCAAGGGCTTAATAGTTTGAGGATGGTAACCTCAGGCAGTCATTAATCAGGAAACCACCTTTGGCGGATCTGTTCCAGAGACTGTAATTAAGAGCGTTTGGGAAAAATACTCGCCCCCCCCCCCCCCCCAGTCTCAACTGGTTAATTACCTCATGGACAAACAAGCATCTTTCCAAGGAAGGGCCCCACAGGCGGGGTGATGGGTTGCAAGTCCACAAACCCATCAGTGGACCGCCATGAGCTCTGGCTGAGATCGGGCGCAGACTTTAATTAGCTGGAACCACTAGTTAAGAGAAGTCGTTCCGAGCTGATACTCAGCAGGTCTAGTCAGTTCTCTGCCCCTGTGGGGCGCTGCAGGCTGGTCAGCTATCAAGCAGATCTCATGGGGTACCCCTTAAAGCTCTTTCGTTTCATACAGAGATAGGTTTTCAACAAAGCTAATTCATTCGGCAAATATTTATTGACTGCCTAGCATGCGCCAGGCTCTGCTCCAGGTGCTGGAGTTAAAAAAAAAGAAAGAAAGAAAGAAAGAAAAACGAAAACTTACATTAATTAAGGAAAGGCTAGTTAGGACTAATCTGCTGGTAATCAGAACGTTAGACGACTCAGAATCCCTCCTTGCCCACCAATGCTTGATCCAGCTCGGGTTCTGCAGGAGAAAACTATCGGGTAATCAGAGTCTCGGGGCTAGGTGGTGGCTACCCACCCTAGACCCTGTTGAACCCCGAAGGCTAAAAGGTTGGAGGAAATGAATACATCTCTTTCTCAGCCCTGCGAAACCAAATGCGTCCTCCTGAAGGGGGATCCCTGGAGTTATTATATCTCTGCTCAGGAAAGGATGGTCCTCCGGAAGCTTTTGAGTTCCCTCTGTGATCCGACCGCTTCTTCTGGGTTGTGGACGATGCCTTCCCTGGTGAGGTGTGGACCACAGTGGTGTAATTCAGAGCCAAATCGTCTTCCTAGAGGCCCTGGATGTGTCAACAAAGTTGCTCTGCCTGGGACAGGTGGGGTTTTGCCGGTTTGTTTTGCTTTTGTCTTTGACTCAATATGGGGGGGCTTTGGAGAGGCATGACCTCTCATTAATTCTGGTTTCCCTTTCGAGCTTGTCTACCAGGCTTTCCCTCCTGGTGCTCCCTTCTTGGTGTCTAAAGAGTCCTGCCTGTCTCTACAGCGGTTAGGCGGCCTGGTGGAACTCATCCTCATATATCGCCAGCACCATGCCTGCATACAGCTGTCAAATCCAGAGTATAGACCTTAGCAAGATTCTAGCCACCGCTTTTGCCATGTTGAGGTTTTTTTGTTTGTTTCTGCATCTTGGCTGGGGACATTCTAGAATGTTCCTGACCTGGCTTCTTGGCTGTGTCTCCCTTGCATCTTGTGTTCTTCGAGTTAGTTTGTGGCATTCAAGTACTGATTGGTCTAATCAAGTGGCATTGATTTGGCAAACCCCATACAAGGACACATGTCTGTAGTCTAGCTGTGCCCCACTCTCACACTGTGCAGAGAAACTGAAAGCGTTTTACTGTCACAAGCGCCTGGCTCCCACCATCATGTGGAAATTAGTGTGGGACGCCGGACGGGCTGTTTGGAGCCGCCCAGTTCAAATCCTTCTCGCTCAGCCCCCGGTGAGGAGGGACGGCTCTAAAGGTTTTACTCACGTTGACCCACCTGCTTTATTCGTTTCAATTAGCGCAGCCTCCCTGACGGTGTAAGGAACATAAAGACATCGTTCAAGTGGTTTTTCAAGGCACACTGGGAAAAAAAAAAAAAATCAGGAATATATGGGTGCTGGTGAATGCCCTTTCAATGGAGACGAATGCCAGCTGTCAGCAGCGAGGTGGATTATGATTCTTTAGGGTTCATAAGAAAGTACTCCGTTTTTCAGAAGGAGTGCTCTATGCCTGTAATGGAGATGGCAGCCGCGAGCCGATCCACTAATACAGATACACGGAGATTGCCTGCGTTATTAACAAATGTGCGTTACATAATACGTATTTTTGGACTAGATTCTGCATTAGTAATGCACTTTCTTTGCAAGATGCATTTTAATCAGCAAATGAACATTTAACAAAACACTGCATTTTAGAGCCCCAGTCCTGTACGGTTACAAATACATTTCGGTACGCATTCCGCACGGGCTCCTGGAGCGGCAGGACCGCACTGAAATACCGTTCCATCTCGCACTTAGGGCCGAGGTCGAGCAAATGGATCTGGGCAGAAAATGCTGTTTAAAATGCATTACGTGCATGACTTTAAAAAGTGCTTGCTGCAGAGTGAATTTCAAAAAGGAGCAAGCCAGTGATGAACGACCTCGTGTTGTTAGCAGGCTAAGGAGCGAGGGGCTCTGTCTGTCTGCCGGTAAATAAAGTGTGGTCATATGTCACCTTCGCGCTCTGCCGGAGGGAGGCTCCTCAACCCGTCGGACGGGAAAGCGCGGCTCCCAGCCCATCAGAGCATCATACAATAAGGTTCTGATTGGGATGAATTGTGGAGAGCATTGTCTTCAGCCCCTTAAAGGATTGTCCTGTGGAACGGGCACTGAGATGTATTTTATGTGGCTGCAGAGGCCAAAATTATAAGCTATGGGTAGTAGTTACAACAGGCAGATTTCAGCTCAACCCCGGGAAGAATATTCTAACAATTAGGGCCCTGAAATGGAACGGCTGTCAGGAAGCAGTTGGCTCTTTGTCAGAAGCGGTGTTAAATCAAAGGACAGATGAGCACATATTGGAGATGTTTTCCGTGGGACTCATGAGCCGGGCAGAGTTGGAACTTGATGCGTGCCAAAGTTCTTTTCAACTCGGATTCTGATTCCATGAGAGGCATTTGGAGACCTTGGGAGAGGGGCTGGGGGCTCTACTGATGGACATGCCCTTCCGAGTCTGCTTCTATTTTAGAAGCATTTGAAAGTGCGTGCGGCTCAGTGACAGGAAGGAATGTTCGGGTGGCAGTTTCGGGACATGAGCAAACAGGTGTATGCGATGGAAGCGGCCGTCCGCTGTGCACGGCTTTCATGGCCGGGTCCGGGCTCTGAGGCGCTTGGCTCCACAACTCCCTTGTCGGAGCAAAGAAATGAGTGAAGTCTATTAACTGTACTCCTCCTCTGCCTCCCAGAGCCGTCCCGGAAATTAGGAATGAAATTGACTCTTCAGCCATGAGGAGTTGAGTCACTTCCGTGAGCGGGATGCTGTCGCAGGCACCGTGGGGGGGGTTGGGGGGAGGGAGACAGTAGTAATCGAGGATGAGCCGTGGTCTCACCCCCCCCCCCGACACGCGTGCAGCGCGAGGTGCCCCCAAATTCTAAACAGGGGGCTGCCAACAGGTGCCGAAATAACAAATCCTACACGAGGTACATAAGCTGCTGAGGGAAGAGGCTGAGGAAGTGTTTATGCGAGCAGAGGGGGAGTTCATCTGGTGGGTTTTTTTCTTCCCCCCTCGTCTGACTTTGGAGATTTTCTTGTTTTGTAAGAAGCCGTGAGAGGCTGGCTCTCAGTCCATCTGTTCTGTGTGCCTACCGTGCACGAGCTGTCGCTCTGGGGGAGACCGAGATGGAGTACGGGGGTTCTCAAAAGGCTTGACAGGCTATTGTCACGGGTCCCCTACACACCAACACAGCTTCCGAGATGAGACATGAGGTAAAAGATTGGTTCTGTTCTGCCAGGGGAGCGGGTATAGTCACGCTTGAACGTATTGTGTGGGGTTTTTTTTGTTTTTGTTTTTTTTTTTTTTTTTTGGACAACCGTTGGAAAGGACTGCTTGTCAAGATGGAGAGCTTTACAAACTTTCTTTTGGGTAGAAATGAATTCGGGGAGTTTAAAGTATCCCCCACCCCTGCCCCGTGGCAGTGAGCCGCAGAGGCTCAGGCCCGCTGAGAATCTGGTGCTGCCCCTCCCACCTGGCCCCCAAAGAGGTCTGGGTACAGTACAGAAGCATTTGGCTCACGTCTCTGGGGCGCTGTTTTGCTGTTATTCAGACCGCGGTGGTATCGATGGGCTCTCACCAGTACAGACCGTGACAGTCCCAAGCTCCTGATTTTGCGATTTGGGGGGAATGCCATCTGGAGCTTCAAGCAAACGATAGGGGGAAAGTAACCTTCTTTTTGACCCGTCGGGATTGTGTCCGGGCCATCGTTGGGGTTATGGCACCCTGTGTATGTCCTTTGTTTTTACAGGGAGCCAGGATCAGAAGTGAACCCTCCCTGTTCCCGTGTACAGAGCCGTTAGGAGGTGTCTTCCCAGAGTGGCCTTGCCGTCCCTTGGGTTTGTGCTCTACCAAGGTTCTCCCGCCAATCCAACACCCGCCCACCAGCCTCCCTGCCCACCCTCCTCTGCCACAGGAGCGATTTCTAGGCTCCTGATCCAACAGGAAGGGTCTGGAAGCTCCCTCATGGAGACAGAGCATAAGCTTGGGCCTGCAGGTCCTTGTTGGTCACGGTGCCTGCCTTGCCCTGCTTTGGCCCTAGCTCTCCGCTTCCATATGGTCCCTGGTTCGCACTCTGGACTCTGGCCATTTGCCTGGCCTTCGTCCTGTCGAAATCGGGTCGGGTTCTGCCCATCTGCCCACCCCCAACTGACACTGTAGCTCGTCTGGTTGTTTCCCACGGCCGGCTGACACCTCAGTGTCCCGAGTCGCCCGCAGTCCGGGCGGTTCTGGTCTCAGACGTGCCCCCTGCCCTGCACACCAGGCTCGTGCTGTGGCTGGTGGGCTGCTGCTTGCAGAGGACTGGGCCACCCGGAACGTCCTCCGGTGCGTGGTTTTACCTTGCGTCCCGCTCTCGTGGCCACCCCACCTCTTCCCCCAGCCAGCAGCACTGACACGGATTCTCAACATTGTTTTTCTCCCATCCGCCGAGACTCTGACTCACCCCTTCAGACTTGGTGGGGGAGTGAGCAAGCGAGCAGCGAGCCCAGAGGGGAGAAACTCTTAGTTGGTGTCGTGGTTCAGGCTCACGCTCATAGAAACCCTTTCCGCTCGAGCTCTTCAAAATATGATTAGGCCAATTTTACACATCTAGTCACTGAGGCTCTGGCAGATTGGGACTGTTTCTATACGTGCGAAGTGAAGTGGGGAATTGAGGCAATTATCTTCAGGCAAATGGCTCTGGGCTCTGTAATCAGGCCGTCCTGGTAACGGGGGGAATCAGCCTCATTCACTGTAGCGCTGCTTTGAGTTCAAGAGGATTCGAGGCATTGTTTGTTGTTTGAGCCGGGCTTTGTTTCTCCAAAAGGCGGTCGGTCGGTCTGGTGAAGCTGCATCCGGCCCGGCACAGGTGTCGGGGTGTGTGGCTCCCTTTGGTTTTGCGGGGCGCCGTTGCCCAGGCGGACGTGGGGGAGAGTGATGCGGCTCTGCATGCACTCCACGGCGCCCACCTCCGCTTCCTGTGGGGGCGGCCCCGGGTTCGCCTTGTCTTTTCTCCCCGGCCCTTCCCTCCTCCCGAGACACGCGGCCCCGGCGATCTCCAGGCCCGTCCCCGTGCGGGGACCGTACAGATTCCAGGGGGGCCCACGGTTGGGACACCACGCCGCACGTGCTGAAGGCAATGTCCTAAAACTCGGGAGAATAACACAGCAGAAGTGAGCAAAATCAGAAGCGAAAACTCCTAGCCCGGCCGTGGCGTCTCCCCCTTCCACTCATGGTTTTGGCTGCAGATCATTGTCCGTCGGGAGTTTTTCCCTTTGCTGGTCTAGACGCGGCCTCACGGCCAGCCGTCTCTTCCCCCACGGAACGAGAGAAGACTCGTGTTTTTCCAACGCGCAGGGGTCTCTTTTGCTTTGAGGCCGGTGCAGACTTCAATCCCAATTGCCCTTGAGAACAGTCCTTGTCATTAGGAAGCTAACCAGCAGGTAACCCGGGCCGCGTGGGGCCTGCTGGGTGACACGGGGCGCAGGGCCCTGGCCAGGGAGCCCGGACGGAAGATCCGTGTCCGTCCGCCTCTCACATCTCCCTCACCCACACTCGTGCTTAGAGTCCGACAAGAGGATGTCATTAATAAACACGCCAGCAAGGAGACAGTGGGGCTTGAGATGGCCGTGGGAAAACACAGAGGAAGCAGAAAGGTGTTTTGTTTTTTTTTTTTCCGATTGTCGGAAACCTTCATCTTTGTCGCTTTGAAATTTCCTGATGTTGCTTAATTAGTTAAACCTAAAACTTCCTGTCCACACTTGAGATAAGAGGGTTTTGAAAAACATCCAGCCAGACTATTGTGGCATAATGTGGCTTGTGTGTTTTTGTTTTTTTTTTTAAAGCTGATAGCTAGTGTATTCCTGCTCCGTTTGTTAGATCGTAACATCTTTCCCCAGCGTTTTACTGTGATTGGTTTACAGCCTTAATGATCATCGTTTTATACTGTATTTTAAGATCTGCTGGGGCAAATGCCTTCTTACGGCATACTATCTCAGAACCCTCTGATAGTTTTGCCCATTTATTTTCCTCTAGAATTTAAGAACCATTTTTATCAAGTTCTGTAATGACCTTGGTGATATTTTGACTGGAATTGCATTCACTCTATAAATTAAGTTGGGGAAGACTGTCATCTTTTCTGCATTTAGCCTTAAGCCCCAGTATGACCTCACTCTTCATTTACTTGAGTTTCTGTCTCTCTCATTAAGGATTTGTGTTTTCTTGACATGATTCTGGTACATCACATGTAGAGTCTGAGATGTGAAAATATATCCTGTATCTCCCAAGCATTTGCTACTTGTGTTGCCATTGTGAAAGGGCTCTCTTTTTTTTATGATATTTTCGGGCTGTTTCTTATGTGTTTATAGGGACAGTATTGATTTGGGGGCGTTTTTCTCAGATTCGGCGACTTTTAGAATTGGTTGGTTTATGAGGCAGCCAGCAGCCTGCTCAAGCAAACCCTCAGTGAAGGGTGCAGACGATTTTGTCGAAGGGATTCCTGCGTGAGGGAGAGAGGTGAAGTCAGTGATCCTTCCTTCCTTCCTTCCTTCCTTCCTTCCTTCCTTCCTTCCTTCCTTCCAAGATTTTAAGGAATCTCTACACCCAAAGTGGGGCTTGAACTCCCACCCCAAGATCAAGAATCCCAGGCTTCCTGACTGAGCCAGTCAGGGGCCCCCCCGCAGACTGTTCTTGATAATGGAATCTACATAAGCTTCCTTCCTCTTGGTATTTCACTGTCCTCTCTTCTTGAATCACAATAGATAGTAATTTGAGTTTTTTGTTTTAAGATTTTTGAGAGTTTTTTAGGTTTTTTTTTTTTCAAAATTTTGTTTTCATTTCATTTTTTTTTTTTTAATTTTTTTTTTCAACATTTTTTATTTATTTTTGGGACAGAGAGAGACAGAGCATGAACGGGGGAGGGGCAGAGAGAGAGGGAGACACAGAATCGGAAACAGGCTCCAGGCTCCAGGCTCCGAGCCATCAGCCCAGAGCCTGACGCGGGGCTCGAACTCACGGACCGCGAGATCGTGACCTGGCTGAAGTCGGACGCTTAACCGACTGCGCCACCCAGGCGCCCCTCATTTCATTTTTTTAAACGATTTTACTTAACATTAAAAAAAATAAGTTGGCAACCCCAGGTTGGCAGCTCACATTTCTTTGACATTTTAGCATTGTCTGAAATCTCTAAATCAGGAACTTCCAGCCCATGTCCTCTTGGACTGTATAGTTTGTAATATTTGGTCATTTTGGGCTTTTTTTTTAAAAGGTCTTTAAGACGTGTATTATTTTTGAGAGAGGGAGGGAGGGAGGGAGGGGCAGGCTCCCGAAGCAGGCTCCAGGCTCTGAGCTGTCAGCACAGAGCCCGATGCGGGGCTCGAAGCCAGGAACCGGGAGATCATGACCTGAGCCAAAGTCAGACGCTCAACCGATTGAGCCACCCAGGCGCCCCTGGGCTTCTGTTTTTATTTAAAAATAAATTTGGTGTATTCTTCTGGTCAGTCATGTCATTTCGTCTGGTTGATGTTTTAGGTCTTCTCACCCTCCCTAGTGCCTCTCCGTGCTCTCTGACGGCAGAGTAGAGTCCTTCCTCCTTTACTAAAGAGGGGATGGGATGGGGACATCCTCATGGTGTTTCTTTTTTTAAAGGGGTTTTCTCTCAATGTCCTTTCTTTGACAGTATTTAGGTGACTTTTAAGAGGAAACAAGGTGGCATCTCCTGAGAGGGCCCCAACAGAGAGGCGGAGAGGGGTAAGAGGTGAGAAACCAGACTGGGGACCAGATGGGCCTGGATGTGCGTCTTGTACCCTTTGCTTCAGAGCTGACCGGTGGCATTAACCTGTCTGGCTTTTCGTCTCCTCAATTGCAAAAATGGCCTTTTAAAGGTCCCCAAACCCCTGCCTTCCAGGGTTACCGAGAGGATCAAATGAGGAAAAGAGATAGAGAGTGCCTAGCAGCGGGTCTGTAACAAGCAAACTCCGAACCAGTCGTTTGACTGGTGGCAGCTGTCACTGACTGTGGTGGTCGGGATGATGGTGGTGGCGAAGGTGGTGGCAAAGGCCAGTAGGCAGGAGAGCGATGGTAAAGATGGGAAGGAGCCCAGTGAGAAAGCACCTGCTGGAAAGTTGGAGAGGCCAGTCACGTCGGGTTTTGTCCATACACGTTTCCGGTTCCCCTGTGGTGGCTTCTGTACATGGTTTGAGGTCCAGAAAGGCACCGAGGACCCGCTACGGACGCGCTGGGCACCGGGAATATGCTGGTGAGCTGGATCAGACTCGTTCTCTCCACTTGGTGCGTTCAGTGGGGGATCTGGAAATAATGAATCATCATATTAAGGAGAGTGTTGTTGCAGCCCAAGCTAAGGGCACTGGAAAAGAAACGTGTTTTCTTTTTTCAGAGTGTACGGGAGAGGAAGCTGTCCTAGATTTGGGCATGTCAGGGAATACTTCCCTGAGAAAATGATACGTGCACACTTGAGCCGTGAACTGAAGGATGAGCATGTGGCCGGCAGGGGGGGTGGGGGGGGTGCAGTTCCAGGGCAGGACTAGCGTGTCCGCGGGCCCTCTGCTGGGAGGGACCGAACGCGTGAGGGGAACGTGCAGAAGGTCAGCGCGAGCATGGGGTACAGAGTGAAGTGAGTCTGGGGGGTGGACAGGGGCTGCCATGTCGGGCCTCTGGCCCGCCAGGACGACGTGTAGTCTTGTGTGTTGAACGCCCTTAGGATGGTGGGAAACCCTTGTCCTGATGGCCGGGAGGTGCCACAGTCAAGCCGTCTGTTTCAAAAAACTCTCTGGCCATGGGCTCGGGGGCTGGAATTTGAAGGAAGCTAGAGATGATGGGAGTAGTTGGGTCTACGGAAGGTCGATGGTTCTATAAATGCATAAAACCAGTGGTAGTGAGAGTGGCCTTGAGAGTCACTTGGGAAGTTGACTAGCACGGCTTGGCAGCCGCATGGATTCAGGGAGTCCGCTGTGTGAGGAAGGATGCCTGGCCAGAACCAGAGGGAAGCCCGTGCCTTTCGCTGAAGGCGCAGGGGTGGGGAGTAGGGTGAGTTCTGTCCCTGGCTCGTTGAGCTAGAAGTGCGCCGCACGACCTGTGAGGAGGAATCCACCAGGCAGAAGGATGGGGCGGGTCTAGAGCCCCGGGGGGAGGCGCTGGAGTGGGAGCGGAGTCGTCTAGTGGGAAGGGCAGTACAGGAGAGGCCCCCAAGTTGAGTTTCCAGCCAGAGTCATTGTGGATAGAAGCTGTCCGGTGCTGCGAGGGACTGGAGATCGAGTCGTAGCCCCTTGGTCGTTCAGGTGAGGAAACGGAGGCTCGGAGAAGGCGGCCCTGCTGGTTTGTGGCGGAAGCCCTCCTAGACTGGGTTCTTCACCGTCCTGCTTCGGTCCCCGTGCGGCACACCAAGTGGAGTATCTTCACGGAGACACAGAACGTGAACCGAGGGCTCGGATGTCCACCCCCCTGATAGCAGATCTATTTTTTGTTAGCATCCAAACGGACAGTTCACAGCTTCGCCTTCCCCTCTTGATCACTTTAGAACTGACATTCTGCCGGCTCCTTATTAAAGAAAGAGCAAAGCAAGAGCTGGCTGGGAGTGGTTTCAAAGCTCGAAATAGAACTATACCATGCCCTTAATTCTCAAGCCTGGCAAGGCCCACACGGCAGCCGGGAAGGACTCGGGCAAGGTTAAAGCTAAGATCATTTGGCGACACTCTTTTCCTGCTGGTTATTCAAAAATCCGGCCAAGTCCCAGAGCACCGGTTATCACTCAAAGGTGGTCCCCAGAATAGGGGGATTACGTACAAGAAAGGCAAATCCGTCGTTCTCAGGACCCCTTTTCAAGATGCCTCCTCTGTGAGACCGGTGAGGTGTCAGCAGCTTCTCCCATCTGTTACTTTAAAAAAAAAAAGCAGTGTTTAATTACACGTGGAGCGTGTGCGTTCGGTTTATCATAAATAAGTTGATAATAGAGACTGGGGCTGGGGCCAACGTCGGCTTTAATGGCCTGCCCCCACCAGCCATGGTCTCCATACTCCACCTCTCAAATTCCCCCGAGGCTACCAGCTTCACGTAGAAAAATGCCTTGTTGCAAAAAACACAAGTCACGTTTCTGTCACTTGGCAGAGTCAGCTTGGAGGCCCTTGGTTGGTTCACCCAGGATCTCCCTTGTTCTTTCCAGTCGTCACCCTGTCATCTCTGGTCCCGGTAGGAGACCGTTGACAGTCACTTCCCAATTGATGTCCACTTTGGCTTATTTTTCCTCGGTCCCCTGTCCTGGCACACACTTGTGGGCACACGTTTACAGGGGTTTCTCTAGGGTCAATCTTAAGCGGTAGGACTGGTAGGTCACGGGTAGACACGGAGCTTTGACTCAGTTTTCCCTTTAGTACAAGACTGCCAGTCTGTCCCCACCAGCAGTGTGTGTCCGTCCTCACACCACCCAGTTGCTCTGGCCAAGAGAGCAGTGACACCAGGTCTGTGGCCAGAGCCCCTCCAATTTGGAGCCAGATCCTGGAGCTGTTTTCCTGAGGGCCATGACCTTGGCGGTTGAACTTCAGTGAGATAGATTTCCCAGACCTGCCACCAAGGGAGGTGGGGGGAGACCTCACTGAGGGAAACGAGGCGAGAGGCCGCCGAACAGGCTCTGCGCCCAGTTTCTTCAAGTTCTTACGAAGGGGACGCAGTTCTCGGAGACACAGCATCGACACACCGCTCTTGCCGGTGTCCCCTCGGGAACTCTAAGCAGTGCTCTGATCACGTGATCATTTTGAACCTGCTTGGTAGACGTCCTCCCCCGATCCCTGATCTAGACAGTTTAGATTGGGAATGACCACAATTGAAAGAATGCTCTCCAGCCAGCCTTTGAGATCGAGGCCCCTGTCCCCCGCCCTCCTTCCTGCCCGGCTCGTTGCCGGCATAGACGAGGTAGTCACAGCGCATAACCAGAGTTCCCTTATGATTTATCATCCAACACGGACATTTTTGAGCGTGAAAAGCCGCGGTAACTGGAGGGAGTGCTGGCGTGACGGGTTAACCAGGGCTTTCCTGCAAACTGAGTTGTAGGGGCGTCCTAGGTTTTCTTAATAGTGATATTAGTATTGTTATTAATATGATAACATTGTTACATATATACATAAAATTAATGACATGATTAACATTGATATTACTTTTAGCATGTTTAAAAGAGTAACTCCCCATCTCCAACTAGTTTTAAAATAGGCTTCTCTCCGAAGAGAGAAAGGTCTGCCATGGGAGCCCCTGTTAGTTAAACTGGTTGAACTCTCTGCATGAACAGGGAAATTTGCCCAACTGTGTTTCTGAAGTCATGGTGGAAACGCAAGGAAAAGAGCAAACTGGGGAGAAAGAAAACAGGAACTTTCTCTGAGACCTTTCCTGGGGGTTTCTGACCGGAGAGCCGAGGTAAGTGACCACATGGTTGTTGGGGGCTTGGTTCAGCATCAGCGGCCAGGACTCTGGGCCCCTCCTCCCCGCTCCCCCACCCCCAACCCACGCACTCCATGCTGAGGGCCCAGTGTACCCTCTCTAGCAGGGCCATTAGAAGTGCCCAACACGTGGCTTGCCTGGAACAGAGAAGGTGGGAGGTGGCCTGGAGTATGGAGGGAATGGCCATTTTTAGG
Source organism: Panthera leo (assembly GCF_018350215.1). Lineage (NCBI taxonomy): Eukaryota > Metazoa > Chordata > Mammalia > Carnivora > Felidae > Panthera > Panthera leo. The sequence goes on from NC_056681.1 coordinate 4,513,590, forward strand.
CAGAGAATGTAGTCAAAAACTCTCTGACTTCAAAAGTACTCTAGAAATTAGAAAAAAATCTATAGTCCTTTAGAAGTATTGAGATTCTTGCTCAAACTTCAGTTGTTTCCATACTAGCTAGATGATTTTTGCCTTATTCCCGTTCTATAGCTACGCTTCACGGGGTTCTTTAAATCAACTTGCTGTATTTATGTAAATGAATTTAGTTTTAAAGGAAAATTATCCCAATATCACTTGGCTTCTGGCTAAGAATTTTTTAAATGCGCAAGGAGATAAATGCATAGCTCTTAAAATGGACAGCATTGGCTCTTGGCCCCTTGGAATCCCCTCGGCACCGCCTTCGTCCGGGGCGGCCCTGTCTTCCCCGCAGCATGCAGTGAGGGGCTGAGTCCGTTCATCCACCGGGGAGAATCCCCGACTGGACCCTAGCGAAGATAGCATGACAGGGGACTTCCTGTCCTGTGTGCCGTATTCTTGCCAACAGGCGTTTACCATCGAGGGGGACGGAGATTTCGACCCTGGTATCTAGTAAGGCAACTCCTGGCTGAGGAGGTGGTGGGAAGGAAGAATTCTGCTTCCAACCCGCTGAAGCCTGTTGAGCTCCGACAGGACTGAATTACTTGGGGCATATTTTCTTTCCGTGACATTTGCCTTCTAATAATAAATCGACAGATGTAGTTGTCTTGATCTGCCTTTACCGTGACATTTGCCGTCACCTCACGTGTTTTTGTTTGCAGACGCAGCCAAGAAACAGGCTTCTCGGTGAGGCTTTAACCCATGCCCTTGGCCTCCGCAGAGCTCTGTCCCAAACAACGGGAGCGCGAGCCCAGGCACCTTCCACTTCCTGCCGACGTGCCTCGCAGGGGCCCACCCACTCCCCCGCTTTGTGCTGAGGCCTTTTCTCTCATGAGGGGCTTTTCCGGGGATTTGGGGCGGGGGGAGGTGGCTCTTTTCTCCCATCATGTGCTTGGTTCTTGAGTGGATGCCAGAAAATGCCAGAAAAGAGCCTGTGCCTAAAAGTACAGATCCAGAAGTGGGGTAGGATACGCTTTTCAGACAGGTCAAAGGCAAGCAAAACTAGGCTAATACGTACACGATAAAAGGAACACGTTCGAGGCACGCGTGTGATAAACCGGAGATTTGTGGCTCTGCTCCTTTGGCACAGAAGGTGGGCGAGGGCGGGGGAGAAAGGCCGTCCAGTAGATGCGGTTCCCGGCTGTGTCTTGCTTAGGTTGGCTCATTGTGTGCTTGTAAGTCCTAAATTTAAAAAGTATGTGTTGAGACGGTCTCCATGGGTCAATGGAATGGGACAGTTGAAATGAATCCAGGGCATGCGGGGAGGGGACCCGTCGTGTCCCGGCCGAGGACGTGGTTTTCGGGCCAGGCTGTGACCGGCCGGCGCACCGGGGCTCCGCTCCCCGCCTGCCCTTTCTTTCATACCAAGTGAGAAGTGTTCCTGGCACGTGCTAGGTTCTCAGCAGTTTGTTGGGGTTTTTTTTCCACACGTGTTGTGAATATGCGTTGGGTATTTTTGAACGTCGAATTCAAATTTTGTTGCGTTTTGGTTGACTCTTTTCTCACGTGCGTACTTTTAAACTTGTCAGCCTGTTGTTATGGAGGTTTCCAAGCGTGCAGAGGTGGAGGTGAGACCCCGGGGCCCCGCACAGCTGCAGTAGCCTGTCAGCGACTGCTGCCTCCTTCACCCCTCCGTCGTCTTTGGGTGTCTTTTTAAGGCCTGGCCCGGAAATCCTACCGTTGCACCAGCTCTTTCTGGACTCTTCTGGGGTCTGGAAGCCAGTGTCTTCCCCGCAAGGAGAGCAAGTCAGGTAGCTGAGCCTGCTCCCCGGCCCTCCCCCGACCCCCGAGGCACTCCATCCCTGCACGGATCTAGGGCACCCTCGCGAGGGGAGGAGACGCCAACCCCTGGAGCCCCAGGAACCTCCTGGAGCCACCGCCCCTCTCCCGGGTCCCCCGGTAGAGGCCCCCACATTGATCGCTGGACACTTTTCCGATTCCCGAAGTAGCGCAGACCCGTTTTTGGTGACCAGGCAAATCCCGGCTCTGCTCTTTCTAAAAGAATGCACATTTGGAACATACAGAGCCCAAATCAGTGTGATGTCAGTTGTCACTGTCCGTGTGGAAAGATTTGGCCACGGCCAGCTGCCGGGCCTCTTCGCGCTGTATTAATAGCAGGGCCGTGGGGCCCGATGGGGTCGGAAGCCAGGGAGAGGGGAGGGACAGCTGTGGCGGACATCACACCATGCTCCAGGCATGTGCTCCCGTGTCACGGGCACACAGATGGCCCACACCTTGCCCTGCCGCTCAAAGCCCCCCCAGGCCTGTGCCTTCTTCTCCTTGTAGGGTCAGGAATGGGCTCTGGTGGACGGTGCACTTGACAGAGGAGCCAAATTAAGATGGGCACGATTGGAACAGAGGGTTCGGGTGGCCCCGTGTTGTTCTGGGTCAACTTACGCTTTTACTGGAAGCACAGGCATGTGCCGGCCGAACGAGGCGGTGGTATTTAAACAGCTGGGGGTATTGGGTTCTATATGCCAAGGCTGGACAGATATTTTTAAATGTCACAGGCCAAATGGAACCTGCGCTGGCACCGGCCAGAGGGGCAGGGGGATTTGGAGGACACCGCACCACCGTGGCTGGATATGGTCCGGAGAGCGGGGGGAGGATTAGTGCCTGGGAAGAAGCCCAGTGCGTGAGGTTCAGCGACGACAGAGCGGGAGGGTCATTTGAGTAAGCGGTAGGCGCCTGGTGGGTGGGGTCAGGGGCAGGCGGACGTGTGTGGAAACACCAAGGACTCGTCCAGAGCTGGGAGGTCAGCAGGGTGGAGCCCCTGAGCTCACGGGGGAACGGGCCGGGGAATCGACCCTGTGGTCAAGGTTCCTGGCTTTGGTGTCCTACAGAACTGAGCGCTGACCTCAGCACCCCAGTGCCCGCCCCACTCCCTTGGGGCAACTCATTGATCTGCCCGGGTGGTTTTCCCCCCGCGAGTCGGAGGGAAGGGACCAGGGCTCCTGGAGGATTAAGCTGGACGAGTTAGCTACCTGATGCTCAGGAGCAAAAGCCCCTAAATGGTGGCTGCTGTTGTTACTAGCAAACGCGAATCTGTGGAAAACCGCCATCGTGGAACGGCTTGGAAACCGCCCTCCAGGCCCATCCCGCCCGGACACATGTTGTGTTTCAACCGCACAGGGTATTGTCTTTGACGTCGGAGTCCTGGTAGCCGCCAACGTTTGGATACCAGGAGATGCTACCAAAACTTTTGGAGAGTTGACTTCTCCCGGCCTGTGGGAGCCTCGGGTCGGCCAGGACTGGTCCGCCGGCAGCCGTAACCGAGGGGCGGCTGCCCCCTGTCGGCGAGCTGCCGACCACGCCGGGCGCCACCTGGCCCCATCACTCACCTCTGAGCAGGGCCTGGCCTCTGTAGGCATTTGCACTTGCTGTCTCTGCAGTCAAGTGGAGCTATTATTATCTCCGAAGGGGCGAGGGCCGTCAGAATTAGCCACTGACTTGCTGGCTGGGGCCTCCTTGACTTTGCCCTGACATTGGTCTCGGGAGACCTGGGCTCATGGAAGAGCACTGGGTGGCCCGGCCTGGGACGGGGGAAGCAAAGGAAGGGGCGGCGGGCTTTCACGAAGGCCCCTGCCAGGCCCCCGGAGGCAGCTCGCTGCCCGCTTTTCTCCCCGTGGCCCCTTAGTAACCTGAGCAGAAACACAACGGGGTTAGGCCAGTTACTGTGGCGATGCCAACGCCCTTGTGGCTCTGGGCCTCTCGGTCACGAGGATGGGGCTTGGGAAGGCTCGAGGGGGCCAGGGTGGGTCTGGAACCTGGATGTGGCTTCTTAGCACTGGGAAGGGAAGGCTAAGGGGGCGTTCGGTTGCGGGGGGCGGGGGGGGAGTCTTGGGGCCCTCAAGTTCATCCCTGTTGCTGCGCAGAATCTCTTGCTTGTCCTGTGTGGTTCAGACTCCCTCTTCCTTGTCCAGGCCCCTGGGAAGACCCCGTGGCACCAGTGACCCAGCTGGGCCTCCGGGGCCACCTGTATGAAGGCTTGGGGGACCCTCCTCTTCTGAGGAGTCTTCCCTGTGTACACATAGCCAGGCTCAGACTCGGAGAAGCCCTTCCTCCTGGTCTGTTTGCTCCTTCGCTGGACTTCCTCTTTCCCAGATGTTTGGGAAATACGTTGATTTCATCTTCATGGCGATTTTACAGGGAACCTGAGGTTCAGGGAGGTCAAATAACTTGTGCAAGGCCATCCAGGCGGACAGTAGTAGAGTCTGGGTCTGAACTCCAGAGTCCGCCTTCTTTTTTTTTTTTTTTTTTTTTTTTTTTAATTTTTTTAACGTTTATTTATTTTTGAGACAGAGAGAGACAGAGCATGAACGGGGGAGGGGCAGAGAGAGAGGGAGACACAGAACTGGAAGCAGCCTCCAGGCTCTGAGCCATCAGCCCAGAGCCTGACGCGGGGCTCGAACTCACGGTCCGTGAGATCGTGACCTGAGCTGAAGTCGGACGCTCAACCGACTGAGCCACCCAGGCGCCCCAGAGTCCGCCTTCTAAACCACTGCCTTTGAATGCTGCTTGGGAGATATGGGGGTGCTCCAGGGAGGAGTCTGGGATGACGCTTGGGCTGAGGCAGGAGCCCTCCCTGGAGCCAGTTGGGGGTAGGCCCTGGGTCGCAGAGAGTGGGCCGTGGGCTCCAGGGACAGAGGGACGCCAGCCCGGCTGCAGGAGTTGAGAGGGAGGCGAGCGGGGGTGGGTGAGGGCGTGTGGAGTGCCGAGGAGTCTAAGCCGTGGTCTGAATTCCACATCTTCTAATGCTTTTTCCTGCTACCCCGTGGAAGAGGGGTTGGCAGAGGCAGAGGAGTGGCTGGGAGACCAGCTGGTCTCGGGAGGCCCGGCTGGACCCGCCAGTGGTCATGATGAGTATGTTTGCGATGCATTTGGGAGGCTCGCGGCCCCGGCCTGTGGATGTGCCACAGGTCAAAGGTCACTCTAATTTGACTAGGGTCTGAGCTGGGTTAGCTGGGGCCTGCTTCCTGCGGTGGCCCAATCTGGGGAAGGCTTTCCCTCTGAGGCCTCTCTCTTGACCATGTAGAGGAGGGTCTCGGGTACTTCTGGAATAGTCCTCAGCCTCTGGTGAGAGCTGGTTCCTTCCAGCCTGGAGCAGACATGGCCTCAGGGCAAGGCAGCCTTGGAGAGCCGACGGGCGTGGGTGGTAGAGGGGATGTCATGGTTAGGAAGACCAGCCACAGGCTAGATGGACACCAGTGTGCGTGTGGTGACCCGATTTCCAGCAGTGCCTTCCCTCTCACCAGCACTTCTGGAAGGAGCAGTAGGACCTGTTGATACGGTGTCATAGGGGTTTTCTGATTGTAACTTTCTGGAAGACAGTGAGCCTTGAGAGGTCTGTGCCTGAAGCCCCTCCTCAGGCCCATGATGAAAATGGGCCGCTGGATTGGGTGTGTGGGTGGCCCATGCTCCCTGTGGGTGCACCGTGATGGGGTCTTGTGGACACCCCTAGGTTCTCCTGCAGCCCGCCCTTGTCCTCTCTTTGGGTGAGGGACGTTTCTGGGGGCTCAGGGGGTGGCACAAAGTGCCCCAGTCCCTCACCACTAGGTGGCGCAGCTGCAGTGATGATGTTGACGGGGCTTTCGATGCCCCTTAGGAGAATCCCTGGGTGGGGGTTCCTGTGGTCCCCTTGGCCCTGGACGCTTCCTGGACCTGCTCTGGACCTGGCCGTGTGGTCTCGGGTAAGTGACGGCACCTGCATGGCTTTCCGGAACGACAGTTGGGTCCGGAGATGATGGGTTTCCATCAGCCCAGTCATTTCGCGGTGCATGAGGCCCCAGATCCAACCGCCTCGTTCCCTCTGTTCCCCAGCCTCTGTCCCTGCTCTGCGGCATCATCGGGACCGCCGTGGTTCTGTCTCCTTCCTAAAGGCTTCTGTGAGCTTGACTTCTTGTGGTCTGTTCTTACCGGCCAAGGCTCTGAGGTCAACTCTGAGCCGGCGATTGGTCCAAGGTCCCACCAGAAGGCCTTGGAGATCGTGACTCCCAGCCGATCTCATTAAGCCCCGGGTCCCTCTCATCAGAAGAGGGGCCACACGTCCAGAACCATTCTGCTTCTCTCCAGTCCACAACAGACAACAGTCCGAAGATGGCCCCTCAATAGGGGTTGTGCTGATGGCTGTTCTTCGGAAGAGAGACGTCAAGCTGAAGAGCCACCCGAGTGTGGCCGTGGGATGTCGTCGTGTGTGTGCACGCGTGTCTGTGTGTCTGGTTTGTTCGTCCTGTTAACCCTTCCTTCCCCCTCTTCTCATCCTTTCCGTCCCCAGCCTCTTTGTTCTCGGGTGTCCTCGGAGCCTCCAGCAGCCGTGTCCCCTCTAAAGCTCTGGCAGCACTGTGTGTCGATGCTCCTTGAAGCTTCAGCCTCTTCTCGATGGGAATTTAACCTTTGCTCTGAAGCGAGGTTTTGCTAAGAGACACGGGTCTGTACAGACGAGGTGAGATCAGCCTTCGCCTCTTACCAGAACCGTTGTTCGGAAGGGTTTCTGTGCCTCATCGTCTGCAGATGTCACTTGGGAGTTGAGTCCTATTTAGCTTTGAGGAACGGCCCAGCAAGGGGCCCCTCCCAAACACCTTGCCCGAGCTTACTTTGGGTTCACCCCCAGGCTTCTTGATTAACTCACGGTGGCGGCTCCCTGCACCCCCCCCCCCCCCAACAGCCACCTGAGCTGAGAGGACTTTTACCCTACCGGGTTACCGCCGAGCTGTATCAGGTGAAAGCAGGACCCTCCAGACCATCTGTTGTTAAAGAAAAATTAATAATGGAACACGTATAGAGCAAACACTTTGTACTGCTGCATAATAAATGTGGAATGCAGTGACCTTGGTTGAGGTAGCCACGGGCTTGTCGCCCACTCCCTGCTCGTCTGGGGCGCCAGGCGGTTAGGTTTGTAGCCTTCTGCCCTCCCCCAACCGCCCCCCCCCCCCCCCCCCCCCCAGGGAGGAGAACTCGGGAGCCCCAAGCCCCCGACAGGGCCCTGTCCTGGCCACGCGGGGATGTCCTCTTCCAGCTCTGGCCACATTCAGAATTTTCTGTCTGCTCCGCGCCACGGCGAACATTCCAGGCGACACGTCCACTCCCGCTGGTGTTTCTGATCCGCCAGTGCCGTCAGGCCAGAACCTCCGGAGGCTGTGGGCCCCAGAGGAGGACACGGGAGGGTGCAGGCCGAGGGCAGAAGGCAGGCGGCGCTCCCGCGGTCTCCCACGGCCGAGAAGAACCAGCCTCGTGCTCGGCTCAGGAGCCAGCTGACAGCCCCTTTCTGATTTGCAGCTTTTGTTCAGAACTGGGCGGGGGGCCCCCCATCGTCGTAGCACTCGAGTTAGGCAATCGTTCACAGACTCTTCTCCTGGGGCCCCACGCACGACAGCACCGTGGCACGTGCCTGCCACTCAAACCAAGGTAGCGACAGAACCTTCGGGGAGAAGCCTTCAGAAGATGAAATGTTGAGGCCGGCTGTCAGCGCGTGAGGCCACGACAGAGCTGTGATGAAGTTCTTTTCCCTGGTGCTCAGAGCCTGCCACCAAGGCCCCGGCAAACCCACGTTCGAAGGCCGTTTCTTCAAAGTAAACAGCGCTGCCTTTGAACCGGGAAGGGAAGCCGGCTGGAAGGCAGGTCCCCGTGTGCGTGTTTGAGCGGGGTCCACGAGGAAAGGTGTCACGCGGGCCTTTGGCTTATGGGTCGCATAAGCCCTTGGGGTGCAGAGAGGGGCCGCCGGAGTCCTGTGACATCTTTGTCCATCTGGGAGCACCCTAGGTTCCGACGTGGGGCAGGGCCGGGAGGAGGGGCGGCAGGAGCCCCCGGGGCCACGTGATGAAGTCAGGGAAGGGTGTGTGAGGCACAGCCCTGGGTGGGAGGTGATGATGCGGGTCCTTCCGGAGGGCCCCCCCCAATCCTGTTGTGCTCAATTCAGAGGGTTGGGTGGAGGCTTTCCTGAAAGGCTCGGAGGAGTGCTGCACCCACGGGCTGTGCGGTCAGGAGGCGAGACACGGGGAGCCACACGAGGGAAAGGCCACGCCGTCTGCCTGCCCCCCCTCCCCCCCCCCCCCGCCCCCCCGCAGAGGCCCAACTCCACCGGCGGGTCCCCCACGTGGTGGCCAGAGGCCACTGACCGTGTTGTTGTTCTGCTCCAAGCCTCCGGTGGCTACTTCGAATCCAACCCCGCTCTGAGCTTGGCCTTGACCACCTGCGTTGCCCCCACGTGCCCCACATGCCGTTTGGCCCCAGCTGCCTGAAGACCCGGACCTGGGCCTGCTCCTCCTCTCCTTGGGGCCTGCCTCCCTCTCACCCTGGCTTCCCGCCTGCAGGGAGCACCCCCTGCCATCCAGCTGTCACCGGCATCACAGCCCCTGTCGTCTCTGTCCCTTTGCCAGTAATGTGTTTGCTCCCACCTCTTAGAGTCTGTGAGCTTGCAGGATGAGGGCTGTAGCTGCCCTGAGGATTATTACGTTCTCCAGCTTGGTCTCCTCCCGTGGTATGCCGTAGGTGCCTAATCAACGTGTGAAACCGAAGGGCGCCCGGGGGGCCCAGTCGGTTAAGTGTCCAACTTCGGCTCAGGTCATGAACTCAGTTTGTGAGATCAGACCCCGCTTTGGGCTCAGCGCTGACAGCACAGAGCCTGCTTGGGATTCTCTCTCTCCCTCTCTCTCTGTCCCTGCCCTGCCGATGCTCTGTCTCTCTCTGTCTCAAAAATAAACATTTTTAAAAAAATTATCAAAAAAGTAGATGTTTGAGAATGAGTGGGATGAACATCCTTCTCTGTGTCCGTTCTGCACAGAGCTCTGCTCTGCACCTGCTGGTGTCCTAGAGGCAGGCGCAGGGCTGTGGCTCACCTGCCTTCCTCAGTTTCCCTTGGTTGCTGCTGGGGGGGCTTCTCGGGAAGCACGATGCCCTGCCTCCACCCAGGCCAAGCCAGGTCCCCCCCCCCCCCCATCTTCTCCCATTACGGTTTGCTCTTTGCCTCCATGGCATTTGCCAGAATGTGGAACTTCAAACTTATCCTCCTAATGCCTGGCTTCCCCGGCCGGCCGAACCCCAACGGGCAGGGCCTGTCTTTCTCACATACTTGGAACAGAGCAGGCATTTAGGTGATATAATTGCTGGCTGGACGGATGGATGGACAGAGCAGAAAGATGAAAAAGGCAACTGAAGAAGATCCCGAGTGCAGAGTGGCTTCCTGACGGTTGAGGGGACACTCTGGGCGTGGGACAGGCATGGGAGTGAGAGGTGGCCCAGAGCGTGCTGAGAGTCAGATGCCTCCTTCCCGGTAGAGGAAGTGCGTTCTGGTAAACAGACCTCGTTGAGAAGCTGACACCCATCCCCATCACAGCAGAGCCCATGTGGAGTCCTCTGGGCTTGAGGACACCCTGGAGCCCAGCTCTGCAGGGAGGCGCGAGGTGTGCATCAGCGTGGAATGGGGGGGGGGTGTCCTAGTGACAGACTCGGCCCCCGGGCCGCTCTGCCCCCCACCCCTGGTTTTAACAGCCAGGCTTGGGTGGCCCCCGCCAGTGAGGTACCAGGCAGAGAAGGGGACCTAGGCAAATGGGACGAGGAGGCCCAGGGCGCGGCGGGACGCCCTCCGGAGACGGGAGGGAGGAAAGAACGGGGCCTTTGCCACCAGACGGCACGTGCCACAGGGAGGGCTCTAAGCCAGTGGCTTTGGAGACGGTCTGGGGGGGTGTGCACAGAGCGTCCTGGTCCAGCTCCGGCCCCCTCCCCTTCTGAGTGTTCCCCTGCACCCAGGCGGTGGCACAGCCAGCATCCTCCCCGTCCCCCCCTCGCCCACGCCAGTGCGGCCGCTCGGTGTTCAAGGAGTAGCTCTGGATCAGTGTGCATCGTGGGCAAGTGCACATACACGGCTCCTTAGCTCTCTGTTCGGGGCCCTGGAAGCCCTAGGACAACAACTCCCCCAGCAGCAGGCGTGTCCCACCCTCAGACTTTGGTCTCTGACGCCTTTGTCCAGTAGAAGCAAGCAGGCTTCTTGTTAACAAGAGCTTGTTGCTGGGCCTGCCGAGGCAAGGGCTGCGGACGAGCCGGGGAGAGTGTTGGAAGGTGAGGAAGCGCTCCAAAACCAAAATGGCGGCATGGCAAAGGACACGGGAGCCCCTGGAAGTGCTCCCAGTCGCCCCGAATGGCAGAGTCTTGACTAATAAGCTAGCCCTGGATTATGATCCCAGTGTATACTATAAATATGCATGAGTCTACATGGTTGCCAATAACAGAAATCAGAGAAATGGGTAAGAGAGACCAATCCCTTGTGTGGAGAATTCCAAAGGATTCAGGTAAATGCCCCTCAGGAAGCGGGGACGTAACTCCACGTCCCTTTAGTCTGCAGAGTAGAACCTTGGCCACAGTGGGCACCACACACCCGCCGGGGCCAAGGCTCACGTGGTCTGTGACAGTCCCGTTGCCCGCACAGCCCCAGACAGGACGAGAAGACCTTCACGTCTGTGAGCTTCCTCCCACATCCGTCACCCCAATACGAGCGTCAACCGAACATCAGGGACATTTTATAGAATACCTACCAGCACCCTTCAAAATGGTCAAGGTCATCAAAAACCGGAGAAATCTGAGAAACTCACAGCCAAGAGGAGACGTAACAGCTGCGGGTAACGTGTCCCGGGTGGGATCCTGCAACAGAAAAAAAGGGCATTCGGTAAAAACCACCCATGATCCGAATAACACGTGGAGTTGAGATCAGTTAATAACGTGTCAGTGTTGGTTCATGAATTGTGACGAACGACCACAGCAGCATAACGGCAGTAGAAAACGGGTGCTGAGCACCCAGAAACTCTGCACCGTCTTCCTAACTTTTTTGTAAATCTAAAACTGTTTTAAAATTAAAAACCTACTTACTTTTTAAAAACGTTTATTCACTTTTGAGAGAGAGAGAGCGCATGCGCAAGTAGGGGAGGGGCAGAGACAGAGGGAGACACAGAATACGAAGGAGGCTCCAGGCTCCGAGCTGTCAGCACAGAGCCCGACGCGGGGCTCGAACCCACGAACCACGGGATCGTGACCTGAGCGGAAGTCAGACGCTTAATGGACTGAGCCACCCAGGCGCACCGGAAGTTTATTTAAAATACCGGTGGGGCGCCTGGGTGGCTCAGTCGGTTGAGCGCCGACTTCGGCTCGGGTCACGATCTCGCGGTCCGTGAGTTCGAGCCCCGCATCGGGCCCCTGTGCTGACAGCTCAGAGCCCGGAGCCTGTTTCAGATTCTGTGTCTCCCTCTCTCTGACCCTCCCCCATTCATGCTCTGTCTCTCTCTGTCTCAAAAATAAACATTAAAATACAGGTGTGTGTGGCCCAGCCTCTGAGAGACAGAAAGCAAGGCCCCAGGCCCTCCCGTATGCAGCTCTGGGCTACGCAGAGAACTGAGGCCAAATGGGCCCTGACCGCACGCCCACGTAGGCCCTGGATCCCCACCCCCGCCCCCCATCCCGATCTTTTCTCTGTGCCATGACTCCCAGCATGTGCGTGTTTACGATGTACACGGTTCCTCTTCTGCCTGAATGCAGGCTGCATGGCGGGGGCTGCTCCCCTCTGCCTGCCGGGGTCGTCCCCGTCCTGGCCAGTGTCCAGGTTCACCCTCATGTGGGTGAAACGGACGGGAGGGAGGAGGTTGGCGGGCTGGACACACGGTGAGGCAGGAGAGTTGGTGTCTGGGAGGCGCCCGGGGCCCTGGCTGTGACCACACAGGGTGTGGGCCAGAGGGGCAGTGTTGGGACGGAGGCAGGGCCCAGGAGGGCGGCTGGGCTTTCTTGCCCCGGAAGAGCCCCCGCTCCCAGTGTGTGCACCCGGGACCGCTCGGGGGGGGAAAGGCCCAGGCCTCCTCGGGCTGGAACCGCTGGTTCCAGAGCCTCCCTGTCCCCGTGGCCCTGAGTGTCCATGGGGCCCGGCCTGCCCAGCCGCTGGCAGTGGCTTACAGAAGTTGAAGAAAACCCAGGGAGCTCTGTGGGCAGAAGCAGATACAGGGGAGGCCCCGTCTGCCCCCACATTATCTCTCCATACTCCCCTGACGTGGTTCACTTTCTCAAAAGGCAAGATGTTCTCATAATCTGAGGTGAACTGGGACCGATGCCATCTCAGAAAGAGAATGTGCCCGCGTCCTGGGCATTCGCACTCCCCTGCGAACGGGGAGCCATCTTCGGCCTGGTCCTTCACAACGAGCTGTGATGCCTGTCGCCCGGGCGGGGGCTGTGAGGGCGGTGCCTGCCGTCCGATACCCAGACTGGGGAGCTTGTGGGGGGGCACCCTCCCCCCCCCCCCACACCGCTTTCCTGAGGCCCAGCTTCCTTCTGGGAAGAGTTCTGAAAGGGGCTCGGACAGCAGCACCCACCCGCCCGCCCGAACTTCAGGCACCACAATGTACACTGTGGTCCTCTCTCTGCCTTTGATTAAACAGTTAGCTGTCCTCAGCCGCAGCCCATGTCCACAGCCACCGGGTGCCCTTTCTGCATGGGTGACTCACCAGAATTAACGTTCATTTGATTTTTACTATAAATTACGCCTCACATAATTTCTCCATTACGGGCGGGGGACGGCCCCTCGGAAAGGCTGGAGCGGGCCATTCGGTCCCTCGTGCCGGGGACACGCTGACTTGTTCCTCCTCCCACGTGCTGGCTGGCGGCGGACGGCCATCGCAGGTGGCTTAATGGACGTGCCCCCCCCCCCCCAGCCCACATGGGAGATGCTCACCTCGGGCCCCCAGGAGAGGCGGAGGGGGCAGGCAGAGAGCGAAGATATTCGCGAGCCACTTGAATGTGGCAGGTTGGGATGTTAAAGGTAAGAAAAAAAAAATGACGCTTTTAAAGATGGAGGGGTCTCCCCTCCCGCCTTCCCTTCATCCTGCCTGCCTTCCTTCAAATGCTCACTGACTGTGCCCAGCATCGTGTGAAACACTGACACTGACAATAGAGTACTGAGCAAAATTAGGACCTCCGCCCTCAAAGCGCTTGTGGCCCAACAGGACTCATTGGATAAACACAGAAGCACATGTCAGATCGCTACCAACAACGATGTGCAACAGAGGGGCTGGTCCCTTCCTTCCCAGAGGATGCCACGTGGGGCCGAGGCACAAAGGACGGGGAGGTATTACCAGGCAAAGAGGCGGGACTGCATGTGCAAAGGCCCTGTGGGAGGGGACCGAGGGAGCAGGCAGGACCCAAGGAAGGCCAGGTGAGCAGGGGGGAAAGAGGAGTCCAGGCAGGGCTTATGGGCCCTGGAAAGAATTGTGCTTGTTATCCTGAGGCCAGGGGGTCGCACTGATGTTTTAAGGAGTGGGGGTCATTCTGTGAAGCAGTCAGCGGCTCAGCCAAATCCCGCTGGGATGGGTGAGGGGAGGGGCGCTTCCGTCTGCAGACATGGCCCTCTGCAGACATGGCCCTGACCGCCCAGTGCTGGGCTCTGCATTTCCAGGACGAGGGGAGTGTGCACAGAGGTGGGGGAAGGGCATGCGTGGGGGCGGGGAGAGCAAGGACCCAGAGGCTTTTCACCAGCATCGAAACCATACGCTACTCTGTAAAAATCCGACTAGCCGAGGACTGTGACTCATCCACCCCAATTCCCCCGGCAGTGGAATAAACCAATTTGCTTAAACCTCCAACTGATCTCATACATTTGTCTCTTTTTTTTTTTTAATATCTAAAGCTCAAAAGAAACCAAAGTTTACAAGAGAAGAAAAAACCTAGCACAGTAGATTGAAGCAGACGTGTGCTTATCTGTTTTCCAAAAGAATTGAATTAAAAACAAAGCCCACAAACAGAAGCTCACGACACTGTCTGCACCAGGCACCTGCTGCCCCTCTTGCCTCGGTGCCTGGAATAAATCACCCTGCAGCCGGCCTGTCCTCCCTGGGAAGGGGCCAACCTCCTTCCGGTCCGGGGGGGGGGGGGGTGTTCCTGCCGCAGGATGCACCGAGCTAGGTACACAGTGAGACCACCCAAAGGACAACTTTGGATGGAACCTTGGGGTCATTCCTGACACAGACGCCCTATCGCTGTTTCTGTAGACGACAAAAAGTGAGGCTGGGAGAAGTCAAGTAATCTACCTGAAGCCCTGACCTCGTAAATATCAGGCTGGCCCAGACCTCCCCCACCCCCCACCCCTTTAATGCTAAATACCAAAGGACACAAAAGTCATAACCTTTTTTCTCTCCCTCCAAACATTGGGTATACACAGAGCTGTAGGTACATGATGCCGTTTATCTCAGGGATTCTCAACTAGGCTCAGCCTTGGCCCCCCCTCCCCCACCCCAGGGACATTGGGCCATGTCTGGGGACATTTTGGCTCTCACAGTTCAGGGATGGGGAGATGCTCTTAGCATCTAATGGGTAGAGGCCGGGGATGCCGGTGAACACCCTTCAGTGCCCAGGACGGCCTCACGGCAGGGAATGATCCAGCCCAGAATGTCAGTTGCAGGTGGAGGCAGCCTGGAACAGGAGAAATGACGTGTGTAAAATGCGGGCACACCCTCCCGCAGACAGGGCTGGAAAGATAAGTGCCACAATGTCTACATTTGTTTATCTCTTGGTGAAAGGGTTTGGGTAATTTTTTATTTTTCTTCCTTATGTTTTTCTGTACTGTTTGAATTTTTTAAGGAACAATGTGCATGTATCATTTTTATAATCGGAAAAAGAAGGGCTGTTTTCATTTTGTAAAAATAAAAAAAAAGGGATTCAGGACTTATCGATTCTGATGCAGTTCTCCCACTAACTAGCTGTCAGGAACAGCTCTCTGGAAAATATGTCTATCTGGAAAGTGAGAAGAGCAATCTTTCTTGCATTATATTATAGGAATATAAAGTAACGTTGTCCTGGAAAAGCTCTCTGAGCTCAGAGGAGAAAAATTGTTAAGAATACGGAGATACTGTTTCTCTCATATATTTCCCCTCTGAGCTGATGTGTACATTTTTCGCAGCACAGACATTTAGGAGATGGGGGTGGGGTGCTCGGTGGGGGCCTTCTGGGTACCAAAGATTGGGAAACAGAAGCAGGTCCAGGATGCCTCCCGCCCTCAGGGGAGAGGACCAGATGCTTCCACCTTTCAAAGATAGCATTTGGTCCCCCGACCATCTTGATTTCGTCTCAGTGCCGGGGTGAGGCTAGCTTTCTCAAGCAAGGCACTATTGGTAATTGGGGCGGGGTAATTCTCTGTTGGGGGGGGGCATTGTAGGGTGTATAGAGCTTCTCTGGCCTCTACCCGACAGGATGCTAATAGCTCCCCTCCTCCCCCCAAGTCTTGACGACCTGAAACGTCTCCAGTCAAGGCCAAATGGCCCAGTGCGTGAGTCTCAAGACCATGGGCTGCGCAGAACCCCTGCGTGGACATGCTTGGTGGCTTAACGTGACGACCTCCTAGAGATGGTTCCAGCTTCTGAATCGGGGCGCTGACCTGCTGCATTTCTGAGTCACTGCCCATGTTTTCCATCTTCAAAAGTGTTCCCTTTGAGGGGCGCCTGGGTGGCTCAGTCGTTTGAGCGTCTGACTTCGGCTCAGGTCATGATCTGGCGGTTCGTGAGTTCGGGCCCCGCGTTGAGCTCTGTGCGGATGGCTCGGAGCCTGAAGCCTGCTTCGGATCCTGTGTCTCCCTCTCTCTGCCCCTTCCCCGCTCACACTTTGTCTCTCTCTGTCTCTCAAAAATGAATAAACGTTAAAAAAAATATATATATATATATTTTTTAAAGTGTTTCCTTTGTGGCTACCCGGCCCAGGACAGCACCTCGCGACAGCAGGACCCCTGGGGGTCCAGGAGCCCCTGGGTCTTTTGGGCAACTCGAGCTCCCACTAGGCCGTGGTGGGGCCTGAGGCGGGGGCTCCTGTTTTCCTACAAACAGCGACACGCAGGCAGGCTGTGTGCCCCAGCGGCCCCGTCAGCAGGGAGCACGGAGAGCTCGTGTTTCTCAGGAGCGCATAAACCCACCGGCCGATGGCGAGGAGGCCCCGAGACGTGCCCCGGATGCCGCTTCGCACGCCAGCGCTTCAAGCAGCGGCCGTGGCAGGTGAACTTCCAATGAAGATAAAACCAGGTTGGAAATTCAATATCTCCCCGCCCTTCCCATCTTTTTAAAAATCCATAATTCACGGAGAACCCCGGCAGGGGGTGTGCAGCTCAGTCGAATTACCGGTTTTTGTTTTTTGGGTTGTTTTGTTTTCCCAAAGATCCAGACTGGGGAGAGGCATTTTCTTGAAACAGAGAAAATAGAACGCAACTCTTTGGAGCTCATGTCCCCTGACGTTGACCTTCTTGGCCCAGACCTCCATCCCCTTGGGACAGGAACATCACAAACACATGTGAACAGCACTCTAAAACCCTTGCTAATTGCACTGCCGGGAA